>NW_017729014.1:22291895-22309256 GCF_001723915.1 Gavialis gangeticus
TTTTTTTTTTTTTTTTTTTTTTTTTTTTTGTTTTGTTTTGTTTTTTAAGCAATATTGCACCTTTTTGCAAAGTTTTCTTTTCCTCTTATTCTTTATAAACAACCCAATTATGAAAAAAGAAAACTTTACAACAAGGTGCAAAAATGGGGGGGGAAAGGGGAGGGATTTGGCTTACCCCCATCGGCAGGTTCCTCAATGGTGGGTGAGACGAGACCAACAGAGGGCATGCTGGGGTACCACATCGAGCCAGAGAAGGCAATCCAGGGTTGCTCTGCATTTTGCAGGCCTGCAGAAAGAGAAAGACCAACGTTGAAGTTAGTACAGCGCCAAGCGTCTTGCAGATTGTTTATTTGAGGCATTCGGCACGGAAAACTAAGGTGTGAGGCACTGGTGTACAACCTGCGGCCCAATGAGGAGTGTCTAAACACAGGAAGTGATGTCGCCGGCAAACAGCATCCAGCCTTCAGGGCTGAGTCATCATGTTTTGAGACTAACTGCAACACTGAAGCTATTCAAAGACAAAGACACACATGCACACATCCCTGAACTGCACCATTGTTCACAGTACCGCTTTGCGAAATGGGAACATTACAGCTATTTCCAAGTTTGAATCAAGTCTGCTGCTTTGCATGCTAGCATCCTGGAAAGCTGCTGACTTGAGAGCAAATGCCCTTTGGAGAGCTCTCTTTCAACAAGGAGTTTTAGGACAGATGATCTTCCCTTCTCTGCTTCTCTCCCTCCTCAAGACATCTTTTCCCTATCCAGTTGCTATCTGCTCCTCTTCAGTTCGCTTACATCCATCAGTGAGGAGTGGAAATGTAAGCCACTTCTTATTGCACAGCTGAAGCATGCAACGAGAATACAGCATAGCTAGCAGCCAGGTGGAGCAGAGCTAAGCTGAACCTTATTTCCAATCTGTCACAGCAACCTCAACCTTCAGGTTGCAGCTGGTTTGGCCCTTGTGATGAGACATCACTCTTTAGCCAACCACAATCCAGGGACAAAGAAAAGGAAGGAGGAAGAATCAAAGGGAAGTGTGTTGAATTCAGGAGGCAGAGCAAAATAAAATAAAACAGTGGTAGCAAAAATGACGGCGAAAGAAATCAATATAAAGGAAGAGAAAAGAGAAAATGAAATGAATGAGGCAAATGGAAGGAAAGAAAAGGAAATGAATAAACGGGGGAAAAAGAGAAAAGCAAGAAGACACAACAGCTTTTTCCTAAGTCAAATATATTTTATTTGCATTTAATATAAATGGATTTCTGTGAGAACGTGCATTGACACAACTTATGCAAGTGAAAAATGCCCCAGCATATTAGTTGCAACCCCTGAGCCCTTGATATATAGCCTTGCTAGTCCTCAGTGCAACAAACGTAGTGCATCACTGCCATAAGGAGGAGTCTGAAGCACGCATTTTCAGATCTTTTGCGAGTAAGAAAGGGGGGAAAAATAAGATCAAATCCATCCAAGTTTAATTCTATCAAGTGAAAAGCTCTCTCAATGATTTTTTTAAATCTGCTTCAATATTAGCACTGAAGGAAAACTTCGACTCCTATTCTGTCTAAAGCAGAATAAGCAAATTATCTAAGAACCTAAATGAAGTTTTCTTCTTATGAGATCAGATTTCACAGACAGTGAGGCCAGTTTTGAACTTAGCAAGTTTGGGGAAAACTCACACTTCCAGATACGCCCCTTCCACCGGATGCTTGCCTCCCAAAATCGGCAAAGGCTGGTGTGAAATCTGGTCCCCGAGGCAATATCCGAGGGTCCAGAGTTCTCACTGGCAATTTTGGCTGATTAATCTGCGTGGTGGAACAACAATAAACAAAGTGCCCGTTAAAACATTTGTGCCATGACTGTTACGAACACATGCAGACAGTATGCAACCGCCTGCGCCTCTACCAGCCAGTTACATGTAGGGATAGGGCAGAGGTGAATTCTTTAATGATTTCTATCAATACCCACAATGACATATTAAATACATATTTCATTTGTGCTCTGTCTTACACAAGTGGGTGTTACACAAATAGACAACAGAGGCTAGGAGAAATCAAGAATGTGCCAGGGTTGGAAAATGGGACATGACAGAGAAGATATAACAATGGCTACACAAGCCCATAAAACAAATGTCACAGTCCCAGTACAGAATCACAAAACTGTTGCCTTCCCTGAAACCATTATCTTTTGTGTTAATAAGATAAATGGCTGATCAAGCAAGGAAAGCTCCAAAGAGGGTGGGGACGGGCCAGCTAGTGGGACAGAAAACCAGGTAAGAAGCTGGCCTCCCCGCGAAGAACGTGGCTGTATAACAGCTTTCACAGTCCTTGGAAAATATTCGTCCACCACAAAAAGGACAGGTAATTTGATTCATGCTGTAATTAAAAGTACTTGGTTCTGGTCTGTTGAGTGCATGTAAAGCTACATGAAAATCAACATGGTTGTAGCCAAGCTGGTCTTAAAGCTAGCTCTTTTAAAACAATAACCAAGAACTTTTTTTAAACAGGCAGAGGAAGACAGCAGACAAAAAAGGCAATTGTGTAACAACATTTGGATAAAAAACGTAATTGTTATGATGTCCTATGGTCAATCAATACAATCCTGCCTAGCGAACTGAAGTTTTTAAAGAAGCTAATCTGCACTTCATGATCAGTGTTCATTCAGTCAATCAATCCCAGCTACACCCTCCCCCCCGTCCAACTGGCGGCCTTTCAGCCCTGCAGGCCCTGAGCTCCTGGTCTGGGCAGCACTCTCCTGCTGCCACTGAGGTCTCCGGGCTCCCCTTTCCTCCTCCAGCTTCCGCTTCCTGCCCCAACTCTGGGACAGGCCAGGGCAGGGGGCCACAGGACCCTGCTGCTGGGGAAGCCTGCACAGAGCTGCCATGTGGCACAGCAAGAGAGGCCCCTGCAGTGCATGTGGCCCGTCAGGCCTATTGCAATACATTACACTTTTAGTAACTGTGACTTTAGACAAACAGTGCCCCTTTCCTTGCTGACCCACACACCAGACAATTCAGTCTGCATTAGACTGCTATTAATTCCTGATGCCCAGAGCATGTGCCATGGGACCAGAAACCTGGTTATGCTACTGGCATCTGGAAATTCAAATGTTTTAATCCTTCAAAGATTAAAGAGCCACTCTCTCAACCCATTCCTGCCCAGTTAAGTGATTCCTCATGCTGAGACCTTTATTTCTTTATAAAAAAATTTGGACATACCTGTTTTATTGGGTCTCCTCTCACCTTGTCGAGGACCACATCGCTTATGGGAGGCAGCCCTTCTGGCTTCTGTATACATGCAGGCATGAACTGGAAGTCCAGCAAAAAGTCCCTATCATACTGCTTCTTTCCTTCAGGATCCACGGGTTTCCACTGTTCTATAATGATAGAAGTTGACTGAGGTTCATAGGCAACAAAGGGAGCTTTGCTCCTGAAAAGTACATAGTAAATAAACCTAAAGGAAAATAACTTTGGCTAAAAAAGTTTCTATTTTCATTTAGAAACAAACAAGGCTGGGGAGAGGGAAAAGAGGCATGGGAAGAGACTCCCATATCAGATTATTAAAGCATAACCAATGCAGTCAACTCCAACACAAATCTGAACACCACCATGACTTAACTTTCGCACATGCCTCTAGACTGCCTAAACACAGTCCAAATCAAGGGTAGTTTTATTATAAATAATCAGCATCAGGGCCGAAGGATTTCGAAACGGTTTCGAAAACGGAGCGATGAAATGCTTTGACACTTGAGACTATGCTGGGAGCAAGACAATTCCCCAGCAGCTTGGAAATGTTTTTCTTTATATCAGTGTTTAGGGTAAGACAAATAGCAGAAATGCTAGAGACCGGGGCAGTTGCAGATATGAGGAGGCACACTTGAGGTTTAAAACTTTTCACTTCTTTAACTACGGCTTTCTCAAAGGGATAAAGCTGATTGTGGTGCGGAGAGAAAAGTAACTTGCCTGCCTGAGAACAAAGCATAAACCCACAGCCTTTACAGCATATAGCAAATTAGCATCTCGTAGCCTGGAGCCATGATTTTCTCTGCTGGCTACATAGCTTGTTTGAAGTTAGAAAAGAAAACAGCCACTTGCTGAACAGCCGGGTTGATTTAGTTAGACCCATAAATGGGGAAGCACAATTTTGCTTCTGAAGCAAAACATCTGTAAAATAGACCTTATTTGTATTTTACTGCCACTGAACTGCATTGCTTTATGTCCTCCCAGTCCATTGGGCTATTCTAATATGCTTTTTTTCCCCTCAGTCTTTCTACTAGTTCCACATTTTATTCCTTTGACTCTTGAGTTTGGAGGCTCTGGGTTTTAAGCATCATTATTCCACAACAAAAACCTCCAAATGTTAAGTTTTAATAATTGGGAAAGAAAAGGAAGTTATTATAAAACACATTTTTTATGGTTTTTCATCTACAGATTTCAAAGTGCCCTACAAAGAAGTTATTGTTATTTCCCACATGGAGAAAATGAGGCCAAAAAAGTAACTTAGTGGGCCAATAACCAGGTCAGAAGGCGAGTCCCAATCCAGCAGCACCTCTGCTAGACACTTCCTCCTTACTTACAAGTGGAGGAATGTTAAGCACACACCAAAAATCATCATCACACACACGCTCTCCCTTGGAAATTTGTTTAAAAGGAATTGTAGCGTAAGAAGCAGGCATTTGGAAGAAAAGTCACAGGCAGGCTTTCTGTGCGGGCAATTGTGGAGCACAGAAGGAGAACTCTTCCTGAAAACTAAAAGGCAAAATCTGTAACTTTGAAAAGAGAAGGTCTAACCGTCTAAAGAGAAGGTTTGTCTGTCACCTGCCAGGATCATCTTGCTTTCCAAAGGGATGCATTTGATTTATTCCTTTTAGGGGCAAATGAAAGAACAGCCAAATTTAGGCTGTAAACTGCTGCGGATCTGGAGGATCATTGACTCTTGATGCACATCTGAGAAATTACAGGTTTACTCTTAGTCCTGTTGATCTGACAAGCAGGCAGGCTACCATACATAGCTAGTCGGCTTTTGATTTTTGCTGACAATCATACTAGGCTAGCAACAGAATGACTAATTTCTGAAAATTAATGCAAGAAAAAGTTCCTCTGATCTTTAACAAGGAGGAGCTTGAGGAAGGAGCAGCAGAGTAATCAGACCGCAGCATTCTTGCTCCACTCTACCTCTTCCCTTCTGCATGCATTCCTCACCTATTTACTGTACACTTTCTACTTTTAGGCTCTCAGAGAAATTATTTCATTTACATGGAAGAAGCCTTCCCTGAAAAATAAAACCCCTGAAAATTTGTACCAGCTAAGAGTAAAGAGTATGCCTCATGATTTTTGCTGGAAAAAGACGACTACACTGCAGTTCAAGCTACATCAGTTCAATATCACCATTAACTTAAACAAACCTCAAGTACAGCATATGTGGTGCTAAGTACCAAGAATATTCTCGTACTCTTCAAACCCACACTCTGATCATGCCATAATACACTTGCATTCCACAGCCTGATTACAGCTGGAAAGCTGAGATTGGACTGAACAGCAACATGCAGTACTTCTCTTCCTTCAGTTAGCAGAGACTCCAAAAGGATCATCTCTCCTAATTAGGAACAGTTTAAAAATGGAAGGTTGTGAACATCTGGGTATAAGTCAGAGACTAAGGTCAGACTATTCACCCCTTCTGGTATTAAAATCTAAAAAACTGTAGTCAGGTAATTTTTTAAGCTATACCCCTTGCTTTGTTTTTTTGTAGCTAAATCCTGTAATGTCAGCTTTTAAACCTATTTCAAATAAAGATCTGTTGGTTTATAGTACAATAGAACTACTAAATAATGAAACAAACTCATTGGTTCTGTTGTGCGAGTCAAATATAATCATACCTCCTCAAATCAGGGTTTCTAAAATTAAGAAAGTTCCTTAGATCACTCTCAACAGACAGCCACATTTTAGCTAACTCAGGTCACTAGGATCATGCTGCAGCCATCTATACTCAGACATGCTATAAATTCAAGCAATCAGGGTTTTTCTTCTCTCACTGTTTTTCTCTAGTCTTGTCTTCTCTTCTTCACTACCAGAAACAGAAAGTGACATTTTTTTGTAATGTCCTCAACGAAACTTTTCATAGGGCTGTAGATTAGCAAAATCCTACCAGTGCATGCTATTGTAAAATGAAATATGTCCCCTAGCCAAGTCCACCACTTTCAGTCTGTAAGCATCCTTCTTTCCTCAATGAGCATGCAGCATTCCCTACCGGTTGTAACAGAAAGAGAAAGGCAGAAAGGCAAGCATTCGGGCAGGCTGGCAGGTAGGGTTTACCTGGTTTATACTGGTACACTGGCCCTTCCGTGGAACCTTCTGTGACACCCGAGTTAGCATCAGGTCCTTCACCCTCTGACACGCTCTCAGCACCATTACGTACAGGCTCCGCTTCCTGCTCTCCATTTTCTTCCACAGCTTTTGTTTTTTTAAGTTCAGAGGGGTCTCTCTCCAGTTGAAACCCATGGCTCATTTTATCCTGCTCAGATTCAAGTACTTTGTCACCTGAAAGTTCCTCTTCTACTTTAGGCTGAAGTACAAGCAAATAGAAGTTATGATTAAAAGCAACATCCTTTCTAAAACATTCAGTATGTGAAATGGCTACATACTAAAAAACAAGAGCACATGCACTCATCTCAAAAACGGACAGCTAAAACTATAACACATGTAATAATAATAAGGTCCTTTTACTTTATTTAAATATTGCCTGAGAACCCATCAACAATTAACAGTGAAACTGGAAACCCTGAGTCTCACCCATCGAGTCCCTATGCAGGTAGGAAACAATGGACCAGTAACAACTGTACTATGTGCTGGGTAACTATTAGGAATCTCAACCCATAAAGACAGGACTACAACTAGTATGCAGGGGTCCCTTCTTTGAAAGACCATGGCTTTATACAAACTAGAGACTATTCTGATACATAAGGCTAATGTAATATACATTTTTCGCTTGCTGTTACTTTTCGTGAAAAATCTCTACATATTTTCTGCTATCTCTAGCTGTTAATTTTAGAACTCCCCCAGGCACAGCCCTATTTTGATTACATACAGGAAGATTGTAGGGAACACGGTCTTCTTGGGAGATGCATGCATTTGAACACATCCATCCACTTACAGAATATCGCAACTCATTCCTGATGCTCTACAAGGGATGCGTGAACCCTTTCATTTCCCAAAAGGATTGCATTAAAAAAAAGTATTGTTCACAGAACAGAATATGTAAATTTGCTAATTTTTCTCTACCTAAATTCAGCATTAGTGAAAGTGCCAAAAGGTCCTAGAGACTGAAGTCTACTTGCAAATACTGAAAAACCATATGGCTTGTGTAAATTCTTTGCCTGTGGAACCAGAGGTGACTTCAGTTTCCCTGGATCATTAGTCATTGACCTGCTGAATAAACTGCTAAGGTGGCCAACTGCGATACAACGGTATTTTATAGGGAGAGCGTCGCAGGCACCTATCCATTAGGAACTGGATGGGAAGCACATAATTACTTATGTATATACAATTAATGTGCAACTGATGTATAATTAATATACAGGAGTGACAGCAGATATCTGCTGACACAGGGCATGATGTTCCTGCTACACCCACCATCAATCACCCACCGAAGAAAGATTCAAGATTTACTCTACAAATCTAGACAGCTTTGGGGCAAATTGTTTCTACCGTGGAAGTGTGTCATGATGGTCGAGTTACAGGAAAATGAAGCGAAAGGTGACAGAAAGCTGTGGAATGCACAGAGGGTTCTGGACAGGTTAGTTTGAAAAGCAAAAAAGTCCAGAGACAATGTGCAATTCTTCTCTATTTACCTCATTTAGCTGAGTTCAGGCAGTTTTTTGTAGTTGTGCTGATTAAAGACAGTTTTAACTGATCTGAGCACAGTCTTTACTGCTACCTTCCCCTTTCCACAGCCGTTTCTAATTCTAGATCTCCCAGGTCATTTAAAGCAACTTAAAGACAAAGGTTCAGTTCTAAAATATCATCACATGACAATAAACAAAAGGAACATCCTTGGGGCTCCTATGCATCTTTATTAAAGGATCATGCCAGCACTGTACTTCGCATTAGACTTCAGCTCAGGCTCGAGCTGCACCTCACATTGGACTGTGTAGAGAGCAGTTCAGATAAAAAAAACATTCACGTAATGCCACAGCAGCAGAAGTTTAATTTTGGTTTGATTAACTTTCACGTTACCTCTGCAAGCTTCCGTTTCTAACGGATCATAAACAATTCCCTAATGCAGCAGGACTCTGCCCAGCAGAGCCTGAAAGATTTCAAATGATTTATGACAGCACATAACACATTTTAACAAAAGAGGAGGAATCAAAAAACAATATTAAAAAAAACATTTAAAACTATGAATGAATGTGTGGAATACTGCTGGCAAACAGTTATTCAGGCAACACTTGCTAAGTCGGAGGACCAGATAACTACTAGCACTACCATACTGACATTAAAACAACCCCTTGGTTCTAGTCTCTCATTCCCTGGAGAAGCAGAGGTTGAGACTCCTAGTGTAGCAACTCTAGCCATTCTTCAGTCTCCTGTCCCCCTTGGGACGCATGATGGAAGGGAATAATGATGACCAAGACACAAACCGCAAGGACTGGGAACAAATGTTAAGGGTAACAGTGGAAATAAGAAATTACTGTCTAAAAAAAGTAGTGAAAAATGATGAACAAGACAGGTAACTGCATCAGAAAAAGAATCAACTTGGCTTATATCGCTACACTTGGGAATACATACTACCCCCTGCCTTTCACAGGAGCTAACGGGAACATATCCCCTGAAGGAGCAGTATCTTGCTTCTCCACCTTCAGCACCTATGACGGAAGATCCCAAGCTCCTTGCCCTCCCGCCACAGCCACAGCATATCAGTGTTGCTGCCACCATGGAGCTGACAGGGCAGAGCTAACGTTATGCGGAAAAGTGGCCAAAGGTAACGAATTGCAGATACTAGTTTAAGTAGTAATCTGAGGGAAGAAAACGCAGCAAGACAAACAACAGGGAATTACTGCACTCATGTTATGTTATTTTAAAGTTACTGTGCAAAGGACGAGAAGTTACCCTCAGACTACTGGCAACAGCTGCATAGCTCCGCTTCCTACACAAAGCAGACAAATCTCATTGACCCTAAGAGACTACCGCGGACTTTTCTGGGATCACTTTCTGCTCTTGAAGAGGTGCTGCAACAGCCCAAATGAAGGCATCAAGAGCTGCGTGCACTTATCCAAGGGTAACGCATGTCCCTTCTATAGAGTAGCCCGCATCAGACTACCGGTAGGAAGGACCTCACATGAGTGCAAACTTGAGAGAGATCAGGCAGAGGGAAATCTCTTGGACTTGCTGGAAATGTTCTTTGTTCCTGAAGCTATTCTCAATATGCAGGTTTGCATGTAAACTTCCACTCTCATCTCAGCTTCTCCTCCCAACTTAGTTCTGTCATGAAGACCTAGTTCTTTGTTTATGACATCACAAATACGTCATTGTGAAGAGCACAGGTATGCCCCGGGCCACTACAGCAACCGCTGAAGCCCTTTACTGAGCTCCAACAGGCTCCAAAGGAAGAGCTATCCAAAGCTTCACATGAATGACAATGGTCATGTTGTGGGCCTGTAACTGTGGTGTAGATATAAACTAGGTAAAAATGTAAGCATCTTTAGTACCGTAATAGAGACCTTAGCCTGATGAAATCTGTTTGCAGTAGTGTAAAGAGCATCCCAGTTTGCCCCGTCAGTTGAATGAGATGCTGTAAGATGTCTGCAGTAGTCTTAAACGAGGGTTAAACTACCCTCAAATTGAGAAATAGGATTACGCTGCTCCTTACCTCTGTTTCCGCCTCTAACACCTCCTCAGTGGCTTGGGTCCGATCTTTTGGTTTCTTCCACGTCTTTGGTGCAGTTACAGCTGTTTGGGCTGCAATACAAGTTTATGCCCATTACTCGCCAAAACCAACTCATTCTTGGAACATTCTGGTCCTGGGAAGTGGCTCCTCTCTCTCCTGAGCAATGTTTTCCAGCATTCAGAAAACTGAAAGCAGCTAAAGCCTTGTGCAAAATTAAGATCCATGCGATCACTTTTTAGCTAGAGGCCAGGGAACCAGAACAAGACACAATTTTTTTTATGAACTGCTCTATCTTTTAATAGTACTTTACCTGCAAGGAGTTAACCACTGGTATTATTACAATGTCTGCGTACTTCATGCAATACAGTTTTTTGAAAGAACGACATTTGGCGAGGACGGCGGGGTTATGCGGTGCACATTTTTCCCCAAAGAGTGTTCTAGCATTTTTTGCTTGCACTTGGATGGCAACTCTTAACTCCAACACCTTGCTAGCAATACGCTTCTCCTGAATTGTCTTTAATAAATTCCAAAGGCCAATTAATAACCACACTTTTTAAAGCTTCCACTGGCCAGCTGGTTCAGTGAAAATAACGTAACATATTTACGGCCGTTAACGATCTAGTCTCCCCATCAATTTTCATGTCAGTGAAAGAGAGCATTAATAACTGAGACGGTCAAAATATATGAATTCAAAATCTGTACGACACTTTCTTCTTGTTTGGGGCACTAGCACATGGACTATGTGTGCACTTCCCTGTGTAAGTGTGAATGAGGTTGCTCAAAGGCTTAAAGGTAAGCACGTACAAACTTTGCAGGAGTGGGGCCTCAATGTGTGACTCTGCTTTCTAACAGTAGCTACGGAGCAACATGGCACACACATCCTTTATTAAAACTGTGAGATAAAATTAGAGGACTTTTAAGAGCCTGATGAATAAAGGGCAGTCACATATTAAATATCTCATTATAATTAGATTTTTAGTTGCTGGAGTTTGTTCCTGTTGGCAGAGAGGAAATAGGATTCATCAAGTTCCTAGTGCCCCAAAAGATGCCTGGGTGGTTCAGTGACATGTTAACCAAGTTTAGCTTGAGGGAGACTATGGATTTTGACAGGCGTCATCTGAAGTCTGCAGAAATCAATACAGTGAGCATGCTGGTTAGAAGATGACGTGTCACAAAATGTACTTTCACTGATACTGAAATTGTCACTTCCCCACTTTAATATTACATAGGCAAAAAAAGGTCATCTATATTCAATGCTTCTAAAAGAGGGGTTTGTCATTCAAGACAAGCTAATGAAACAAAGGATCCAAATGTCGTTTTCTATTAATATAAAACGCACGATGAAGCTGACAACAATTTCAGTCTTAAACACCAGGAGTAGCTGGGTGAATTTAGAGAAAAATCACCAGGTACACCCACTGTGACAAGCTCAGCTTTTTAAGGAAAGCACTGAACTTTTATACAGAGCTTTTCAGCCACAGACCTCAAAGAACATTACAAAGGATGGGTAGTTTCACCATCTTTTTAAAAAGCCTTTATAGGCGTTGACGCTGAAGGACAAGGAGATAAATTGGTTTGCCTAAGGACATGTAGTAAGTCTATGTAAAACTTGGAAAAATACTGCCCAGGTGCATCCAGCCCCCTGCGCCCCACACCTCTGGGCCCGACCCCCTACCTTGCTGCTCACGCAGACACCAGCCCTGCTGTGCTCCCCTTGGTGCGGACACGTACCCGAGACCAAACTTATATCACCGTAGTATAAAAAGAGAGACGAGAGAGGTCCAGTTGCTAGCTTGATATTCAACCTACAGTAACCCTGTCCTCTTCTCCTCCCAAGTCTTGCGGCAGGGAAAAGACTCAGTCTCGTCTCCTGTGAGAGGGGATCAGAAATCGGGTACAGGAGAAACGAGCTCTGTCACACTTGGACAGAAGAAGCTTCCTAACGGCAGGTCCTAATGTGTTACCAGAAGAAAGATCTATTTCTGATATACTCCCTGGGCCATCGTGGCTACCACAACACTGCTCTTGCAGGAAGTCGTATTTCACCCCATTCCCATGTTCCTCAAGGTGTTTTCTACAGCATCTGTGGGACCCTTACTGAAGGGCTGCCCTGGCAGTAGAGCTGAATTTCAAGGAGTTTTTGCTCTTCTGCTTTCCCTGGCTCTCGAAAGCTCCGCTTCAGAGACAGATCCATTTATTATTTCTTCTTTCATCCCTATCATTCTAGTTATGAAGAAAAAAAAAAAAAATCACTTGAGAAAAAAACTGTAAGAATTCAATAATAAAAACAACCCTTCCTGGTTGATGTCTCATAACAGCAGTGAAGGTTTTATGTATGGCTTTTTATGGGTCAAGCACAGACTGACTTCTTCCAGTAAGGGCCCATGGCTTTGCTTCAGAGACTTTACCTCACCTAGTCTTTATCTGAACTACAAAAGATGCCTTATTGCTTAAACAAAATACACTGACTGAAGGCAGAGCGGTCCCCCGCCACTCCTCTGATAGCATCTGGAATTCGGTGCTGCAGTACAGATGACTGGGAATTCATTTTTAAGCACAAGCTCTTGTCCTTTGTAGATAACAGTTATGTCAGTCCTTAAAAAATTTAGAGATACTATGGGCATCTTTGGAGACATGGAATATATTGGCTTTAGAAAAAACATATCCCCAAACCAGCCACTGTACCAAGCATTCAGAATCAACACGCAATTTGCAACGGCGAGCTGCAAACTCAGGTACAACACACAGCTTGCAGTTTAAAATACTACAGGCTACGTCATGTGTTCAGCATCCCAAAGGAGTAGGAACAGCGCTTTCTTATGTTGTCGGACGCGTAACAACAGATTACGTCAAAAGGCCGAGTTCTGCTTTGAATAGAAGAACGCTACTCGCATTGACCTTGTGCAAGGCCAAAACTGTGGCCCTGAGGGTGCACACCATCAGAGAAGTTCATTAATGAAAAGAATGCCACCAAAATGACTGAGAAAATACTAAAACCCCTGAAATCACAGATGGAGGTGCCATGCTACTTTGGTGGAGTAACATACTGCACAAAACTGATGGGAATTTAGGATCATTCTCTGGTTATCTAACTCAACAGATCTGCCTATTTCATCAGAAAACTAACCAACTGAAGAAGCCCACTTGCAAACTACTGAACTGGCTAATATCATTAGGCATTCAGATTACAACCACTAACATTTAGATGGATATCTTCATTACTGAATCTTAGGTCATCTGCAAGACACTTACTTAATACACAAGAAATCCACAAAAATAATGTAAGATAAAAGGAAAAAGATTTCAACAGCCACAAAACTAGTGTAAAACAGCAACATTCAAAGGCTCCTAGAATTAGGAACAATATTGTTTTAAATGAAACAAATAATTTCAAAAGAATTAACTGCCTCTCACCAGTCTTGCTGAAACCTGAACTCTACGGTATGCAGGAAGCATTTCATGCAACTGTTTCAGCTAGCGCCGTTTAGCTATTCAGGCTTTTGAGGACAACCCTGCTCTCCGTTATGTAACAAAAAACAATAGCCCAAGTTATATAAAGTCTTCATTCACTAGCTCTGTACAACACTTAGAACAGAGATCCTAGTAAGAAGTCCTATACAGAGATCTGCTTTCGTTAACAGCCAAGTGTAAAAACCTGGAGCCGCTGAAATAAATAGTAAGATGGAAGTCTATCGCTGACTTTGCTGGGCCAGGATTTCCAGTTAGCTCTCTCTACTAATAATACAGGACTGCAGGATATTAATGCCACTGATAGGAAAATTCTTGTGGTCTGAACATTTTGTCTCTCCCAATACAAATGTCTGCTCTATCAAATACTCTACAATTTCTTTTGAAGGCAGTAATGTTGCCGTATATTTATGGAGTGCTTTTCACACAAAAGAACTGTTCCCAAGGTACTTCGCAAAATACAGCAGCATATGGACAGATGATTTTACCCACTGCTAAAATGAAACCACCTCTGATACCGAACGCGGCATGCATTTAACTGTCTCAGCAATACAACCTAGCAATTTAGAACAGTACGTGAATAATTTATATCAAAATCACAGGGGAAATTTTAGGTAGGCCAGAATATAAATCTGAGAATGGGAATTTTTCCAGGAAAGAAAAGACAATGTACACTTGCTTTTGCAGAACGTGCCACAAGAGTCTTCGTAATGGTAAGTGGTCAGAACACTGATTTCCCGTCTCCCCCAAAGGCACTTCCTGCGCCGGGCTGCCCCTAGCGCGCTGCTGAGGAATCAGTTCAATAGTAAGCGCTGCCCGCACCACTTCCTGCAACAACTGGATTGTTCTTAGAAGTCTCCAGTCCAAGCACTGCCCTGGTCAAATCAGGCTTGTTTTATGATATCAGATAACATTAATGAAAAAAATCTGCGTAGCACAACTTCTTGCCAGGACATGCAGATAATTAAGCTGATGTGCGGTAAATATATATACGCAGTACTCTGTTTTAAGTACTAAGCCCCGAAAGAAATATTTGTTTTTATAAAGGATCGGGCTCATGTTCACCAGCACATATTTAAAAACGGTTTCTTGATTCTCATTTTATCTTCATTTTCAGAGTCCAGACAGAGCCTCACAACCATGAATTCGGACAAAAATTGGGCAATTCTTGTCCTATGTTTGTTTTTTTTTTTAAATTCGGTATCTCTTTTCTGGTTACTGTCATAGAGTATGAAATTCATGGCTAAGCCCACTTTCTGGTACCTACAAATCCTGGCTGACTACAAGAATCTCTCTCAAGTCTTTCCTGGAAGGATGTCAGCATAAAGAATTACTTTTAGTTTACATCCTTCTCTGAGGAAGAGATGGAAAATTATGACAAAAATTGTTAGTTGAGAAATGCAATATAGTCCCACTTTATTCACAGTGAGCCAAGCACTGTAAAGAATATAAAGGAATGGCTTGGCTAGTTTTTCACTTTCTTTTAAACAGCAAGCATTGAACATCCATCACAGTTTCATGTAAGATTATATAAAGCTTTAAAATACTTCCTTCCAAAACTGCAAACATTTTTTTTTGGTACAATGTTTTGGCTACTTATCAATAATGAAAATAGATCATTAAAATTAATCTTCTGCATAATTAAAAGACCAAAATGTAAATTAAAAGTACAGAGTTCAAAGTACAGTATACCACAAAACAAATAATAATCCTACAGTACAGGACTTGATATTGTAAATCCTCATTTCAGTAGTCTTATTCCTCCACTTAACCAATGAAGGAATTAAATTTGAGTTATGTAGTGGTTTAGGTTGGAGGGAGGGCAATCCAACTTGCACCAGCAGTAAAAAAATCTGACGTGGAAAGGAAGAATCAAGACATTAACAGAAATAGCATGGTGAACCCTGGATGGTAAAGAGGCTGTTAAAATCCATTATGCGGATTCTGGGGAAATTCTTTCCATATATAGGGAATTAAATGCCATCATTGTAAAAGGGTAAAAAAATATAAAGAGGAAACTGTTTCCTGCTCAAGCTTATTAGTGTATCTGTACTAACAACTGTTAAAAACCTTTCCAATCTCTGAAGCATAAAACTAGAAAGCCAAAATGGCCTACTTGAGACTGAAACTCTTCTGAAAGCAGGAGTGTGGCCAGTGCAGGAGAAGTCTAGGAGTATAGGAAGAAAACTGCATGATCACCAAATAAAGTCAGATTTTGCTTTCAGCTGTTTTGTGGAAGTCTACCAGGAGCCATATTTAAACTTCTGAAGACAGAATACAGTTCTAGAGGCTCCAGGATGATAGTACTTGAAATAGTTAAGGTATGGGGGAAATTATTAACAATATTAAAATACAATCTTTCCATATCCTCCCATTTAGCAGTAAAAAGTTTGTACCTGAGGAAGGGTAATGTGGTGCCCAAAAGCTTGTCTATACATTTGGTCCAATAAAAGATATTAAGATCACCACACAAATCCCTGCCCTTTCAAATGTTTTTAGTTTAATGCTGGCCGTCTTTTAATTCAGAAAGTACATCTCAAAACTGCAATAAAGGACTGCAAAGTTGTGGATTAAGGGAAACAATAGTCAGGTGCTGTTAACTATTAAATAAACTAGGTATGTTATAACCAACATTACACATTCTCTAGGACAGCTAAATGCAAATAATCCCTTAATTTGAAAGGTTTCCATACTTAGGTTTCCATAAACACCACATGAACAATGATCTCCCGTAAAAAATGAAGCAATGCCACAAATAAAAAAAAAAAAAAAGATGGGATGAACCAATTCATTTAATGCTAAAGTCATAATGTTAGAGAGGAAGTTAAAACCACAGATAAGAAATAATGCAGATTTTAAAAGCAAGTACAGAAGGCTTTTCATCTTATTTGTAGTCTATCAAATCTCTTATACACACCCTCAAAACACCTGGACTACTATGCATAGGGGGGTTTTTTTCAAAAAAAAAAAACTATTGAAATAAGAGCAATGAAGTCTAGTGAGTAGGGAAGGACATTTGCTTGCCTGATAAAGCACATTACAACTTTACTTTTGTAGTGGAAAGCAGATGCATCATTAATAAGGCAGAAAGCAGGGTAGGAATACATCTATAGACTAACAGAAATCAGTTTATAAGGTGCAGCTCTACCCTGCCTTCTGCCTGTCCTGGGACTATTAATGAGTAAGAAGCAGAGAGTCTGGTGCGTGATTCTTGGAATTTCTGCCATTCAAAGGACATACAATTGCCAAACTCCTTGACCACTTGTGATAACAATCACTTTGTTATACCTGTCCAAAAAGCAAGGCTACAGGTTCAGTAGGTTCATTCTCAAAAGTTTGAAGACTGATGAATATAAACCTGGTTTCAAAGAAGCAGGCTGCTCAGGTAGCTGGATGACATCAGGAGAGTGACATCCCATACGTTACATGGCAGTGATGTTCTGCAGACTGCCTCAATCCCAGTGGAGCAAAGTACACCAGCTGCTGATATGAAATGAACCAATCCCAGGATACGTTTAGCAAATACCATCTAATAAACTATCCCTTATATGAAGAATTACATTAGGGTTTTTTTATGCCTCTGCTTAGTAAGTTAGGATTAAGCATTTTCTGATCAAAGCAGCGGTGATTTGGCACAGACGAGACTCTTTCAGGGCATGAAGAAACAGGCCTGATTGGAAACAGAGCCTAAATAAGCTCTCTCCTCTTTCCTCAAGCTTAACACACAAAACCATAATGTCAAGCACTTACCTGGTACAGGACTCTTTCTAGAATTTAAACTCGGAGACTCTGCAATTTCCTCTGGTTGTCCATCTGCTTCTGTGTCCTCTTTCTTTTGAGTATCTTTTACCTCTTCACTAACAGTAGTTCTTGTGCTCTCCTCTCCTTCTAAATCTCCCTGAATAACAGGGAGGGCACCAGGAGGTGGAAGAGGAGGAGGAGATGGAGAAGAAGGAGTTGTAGTGGTAACAGCAGCAGCAACAGAAACTGGAGGAGGAGATGGAGGAGTTGGAGG
>NW_017729014.1:22314256-22335148 GCF_001723915.1 Gavialis gangeticus
TACAGGACTCTTTCTAGAATTTAAACTCGGAGACTCTGCAATTTCCTCTGGTTGTCCATCTGCTTCTGTGTCCTCTTTCTTTTGAGTATCTTTTACCTCTTCACTAACAGTAGTTCTTGTGCTCTCCTCTCCTTCTAAATCTCCCTGAATAACAGGGAGGGCACCAGGAGGTGGAAGAGGAGGAGGAGATGGAGAAGAAGGAGTTGTAGTGGTAACAGCAGCAGCAACAGAAACTGGAGGAGGAGATGGAGGAGTTGGAGGAGGGGTGGGAGGAGGAGAAGGAGCAGTGGGAAGAGCAATGGCAGGTGGTACACTATCCACTTCTGCCGGTGCGGCTTCTGGTAGTTCCAATTCAACAGTCAATGGTGCTTCCTCCTGTTGGACTAGGTCTACTATACTGTCTGTAGCAGTCACTTTTTCACTAACTCCATTCATTTCATTAATTAGATTAGTACTAGCAGTCACTGGAATATCACTAGGCGCTACACTACTAGGCTCCTTGCACATTTCGACATCAGCTTCTTCTGTTGGTGAAGGATCTGGCGTTTCTGTGAAGGGTGCGGCATTGGATATAGGCATCGCTTCCTCTTTTGGGGAAGGTAGTTCCTCTCTCTCCTCTGAGTCAACTATGAGTGTAGGTTTACTTGGTACGGTGACAGCAGCGGGAGGGGCAACAGCAGCGGCAGCAGGAGGGGCAGAAACCACCGCAACAGGAGCAACAGGGGGTGGCGAGGCAGCCAGAGGAACGTCTGTTGTTGTTTCTACCACAGCAGCCTCGGACGTCTGGCCAGCTTGATCTTTCTTCTCTCCGCTGGGCTCTGGTCTGAGGGCTGGGGAGGGAGATTTTAATACTGGATCTGGTTTTGGCTTCTCTTCTGAGGAAGGGAAAAAAATAATATTACGATGAAAGGTCCAGTTGATCAATTCAGATTTAACTAGCCACAGTTAGGCTTCTTTTAATTGTTTCACATGGTGTTCTGTCTATAATTCTAGTACCTCCATGAAAAAAAGAGCTTCTTAGGAAAAAAGCATAAGTAGCAGCTAAACTTAGTATCTAAAATAAGAATCAAGACCATCTTGAAGCACTGAGATACCGTAAGATCTTTACTGAAAAGAGTTTGCAATGAACAGAGTTCTTTCTCCAGGAAAGCGTGCTTTGCAAAGCTTAACCCTGGAGACAGGAGAGGCAGGAACTCCAGGAACCTTACAGTGATTTTACTGCTCAAAACAGGACGCTTCTTCATCAAACCAGAGATTAAACATGAAACAAGAATAAAGCTAAGTTAAATAGTTGATATGAGGACAGAAGGGGTTACAACGCTGGAACCCATTCTTACTCTAACAGTGACACCATTTGTAATGTTGGGCGGTTTTACACCCTCTTTGCGCCCCTCTAAACTGGCGATTCCACTATTTGTTCACTTTAGTGATGTGTGGTGATAGTTTTTTCCTTTAAGGATGCAAAGCACCAAGCTATTAGCAGCAGGTATAATTATACAGTTTGGTTTTTTGCTTGTTACATGAAGTCTTTATTCCTAAATTCCTGAGATGTTCTGGATGTCAGAAAAGAGGAGGAATGACTGCACTTTACTCTTACTCTATTATTTAAATTCCAGCAGTAAAAATGACATCTTACTGCCAGAAAACAAGGTTTAAGCACGGCTTCCACGGAGAAAGGTTTGATCACATTTGGAGGTTTCCTGCTACAGGATAACAAGTTGGGGAAATCTGTATATTATAATGGGAAGCCATATAACCAAAGTCCTGGAAAATACAGGCTGCACGCAGACTGGTTCCTCTACTTTCTCTGTGTCTAATAAGACACGTTGATGTGTTTTGTGTCCCAGCACTACGATAAACCATTTTATCTTCTCTGAATGTTACTCCTTCATTTAAAGGGCTTAAACTAGCATACCTATAAACTGGTTTACCTTCTGCCAACACTGACTGGATCAAAACAGGGAGATTATAAGATCTCATTTTAGCAGAACTTCTTCACTGTTTATAGCTCTGTGCTATTATACTACAACATAGATAAGATTGGTATCGTTTGGAGTAAAATATTATGTAGGTAAGGAGGACAGAATTATCCAAATCCAGGGAGGTGGGCACTATTCCATCCAGCAAATGGAAAGTGTCCTGCTACTTTCTGAACAATACAACAGCAGGAGGAGATGCAAAGAACTAGTCTGGCACATTTATAGGATGGAGTACAATGGTTTGGGAACTATTAGGAACTTTACTAAACCTCTATTCACATGATGTATGGAAAGTGAGACCAAACTAATGCACTGTCAGGGGAAATCAGGTTTAACACAATTCTTTGTCTTATTACCCTTATAAAAACTTGGGATATCTTTACATTCTAATTCTATTTATTACAAGTCATTAAGAGCTAATTGGGATCTTCAAATGCTACAGTGGCTAGAGGTAAAATGTTTCAACCACCCTGTTACAGTAACACAGAACTGTAGGGCTCCTCTTTTCCTACAAAATACCAGAGGCAATTTGAACTTGCCCAGGGTTTTTCAAGATCCTGGTCACAACTACTTCTGTATTGATGTTTTAAATTATTACTACTCCTAGCAGCAGAAAAGGGGAAAGTATATAGAAGAAGATTCAACTTTCAACCTTCTTGAGTCAAAGCTGAAGTGGGAAAAGGTTGTGAAGGGAGAACCTGTTTGAGTCTTCTTGACTAACGCCTGCATGAACGAAAGGGTGCCAAGTCAGCTAGCTCATAGGGGTCCCACGGGTCTGTGGGGTGTAGTCTGGGCATGCAGGGTGGCCTGGGGCCCAATCCAGCTGTTGGACTGGCCCTGCATACCTCCTGTGGCCCACAGAGCCTAAAGCACCTCTGACCTAGATGGCCAGAATTAGAGCAATGAAGAGCAAAAATGGTGCTTTACCAGGGACATTTGCTTTTAGATAAGAACTTCAGGAATGCCCTAATACCAATAAAAGGAAATTACCTTTAGGGATGTTCTACAGATCATGTAACAGGATGGAAGGAAACTCCTTAACCAACTTCCAAGAAAGCTTAAAAAACAAGCAAGCAAGCAAGCAAACAAACAAAAACAAAACCCCCAAGAAAGCAAGCTTAGGTCTTCTCTTCCTAGGGACTCAAAACTCTGCAGACAACTGATAGACTGTTCTGACTTTCACAAATTGCCATAAATGTTTGCCCAAATAGTCTCCCCTTAATGGTCCCAAATATAGACCATTAAGAAATTTAACTTGAAGTTATAGGAAGAGTCATTTTAAGAGACAGCAACAGTGAAATATACAAAAACCAGTTTTTTAACCTAGGATTACCATGTGATGACCTGTGAGCCACTTTCCTCTGAGCAGAATTACAGCAGGCTCTTATTACAGCATTCACATGAAACAATGTACAATTAAGAAGGAAAAACAAAAATCAAGATTGTTTTTCAAAAAAAAAATCATCAAATGCAATAACCCTTGACTCTTAAAACTTCCTAAATGTGCAAGGACAGTCCATGAAGTTATATTTAGAAAGTACTTCTTGGAGGTATTGAGTTTCAAAGGAAGAAATGTTTTTCCTTTCATAAACAATTTCATTTGCAACATATAAAGCAATACTCTGTGGACCTCGGCAATTTCTCAGAGTTCATATAAAACACTGTAGCTTCCATTTTGAGGCCAGGTTTCAGGAAACATTTCCTGATTTTTCTCCCTCTTTTCCTATCACAGAGATTGGGAAAATTTGGGGCGGAGGGGAGGGAGAAGGAGAGAGAAGATAGGAACTGTGCAGATGGAGTGGAAGCTAACTGGGAGGATGGTATGAAGTTCAGGTAGAGGAAAGAAGGGGAGAGAGTAGGCAAAAAGTCTGGAATTATTCTGAGAACTTCTGCATCTTGCTTTCTCGTTCATCCTGAAGACATGAGAACAGGAGGAAGGAGCTGGATTGTGGGGGATATGGGTGTTTTGTGGTGGTAAAGACTGCAAAGGTTCCAGTGGGTGGATCAGATCTCAACAGACTCAGATAGTCAGTCACCTGTACTTCAGGATGCTCAGCTAAACACAATCTCTGGATCTGCTGAAGATTTCCACTGTTCGATCTGATACAAATGTTAGCAACGTAGTGCTGATGCGGCTTTGTATGTAATTCATGAACACAACAGGTGCTAAAATGGGGTAGAATGAATGTGGTACTTTTTTGCTTCTGTCACCCATATTTCTCCAATTTCCCAAAGTGACAACCATATTTTTTTGCATACAATGCACACCTTTCCCCTCCAGAACCAGCTGCTGGAATTGGGGGTGCACACTATATAAGCAAGGAAATATGGTAACAGGCAGCAGAACAACAAGCAGATTCAGCTGCCTAGCTGCTTGCTGCTCATCAGTTACTTACTACAAGGAAAGATCTTTTTTCTTCATTCTGCCTTTCAGAAAGAAGATGTGAATCTTACTCCTGGGCATGCTGTATGTGAAAGAAATATGATACATATGATCTCAAAATGGAGAAGAGTGTTAAAAATCTTGGAGACATGATGAAAAACTTCTCTGAACCTGGACAACCTCTCCAATCTCCGACTGAATTTGGCAGCTCAGATTCCAATTATGTCTCATAATAATTTTTGCAACAGTAAAAGTCACAGTGAGGGTCCTGTGTATTTGATGCAAGCTCAAACTAAATTCTGTATCAATATTCAGGAGCAATATCAGGAAAACATCTTCACTGTTAGAGAAGTGAAGCAAAGGAACAGACTTTGGAATAGGGAAGTTGTACAACTGCTATCACTGGAGCTCTTTAAGAAGTTGGACAAGAGTTGGTCACAGATGATCTAGGAGTAGTTATGCCTATCCTATCATATCCTAGGGGTATTTCCAATGCTTCTGAGCTTTGCTGGTTGCCATACGAGGCCAAGAAGAATCCCACCCCCTTGCTACAGGTGTCAGGGTTACTGTATCAGAACGGTAGTATACTGCTTACACCAGCTTTGAACTTATATAAGTAAAATGCAGAAGGTGCAGGACCCCTCCATGACATACAGCTGCTGGGCATAAAGTTGCAGTGAAATAGCTGAATAGGTTTTAATACTATGTTTATTAAATCAATACAAAACTGTATAAGAACTCTTATTTCAGTAAAAAGTGACTGAAAGAATACTTTGGTAATGCAGAACATAAGAATTAAGAAGTAAGTTCTTTCTTTGGTATATGTTTATAGAAGACCACCCTTGAATGCTGCTGTGAAGACCTAGATTAAGTAATCACAGCAATGTATTAACATTTTTGTCATCTTTATTTTGTTCCCAATTGTGACTCTGGTGGATATTTCAACTGAGCACTAATTCTCATGCTCTTGGTTGCTGATTTTAGTGGCTATTTTATCAATCTGTTTCACTCTTTAATACAGCTCTGTATTGCTTTAGTAACTGTGCTATTTAGTGCCTTTTTAGACAACAGTAAATGCTGGATTCTCTTTCTGGCATATAATCTGAGGATTTTTCTAAAGAGGCAATGTACGCCACTAAAGTCTAAATTTAAACCAGTGTAATTATACTCATATAGCCCTCCATAGAGACAATCTTTTTTCATTTTAACAATGTGCCCTTTTTAATTTAGGTTACATGGCACAGAAAGGGTTTTCAGCTAACCTGAAAAGGCCACCCTTCTACTGGAATAAGAATGGCAGCCTGGAGTGTTATGCTGATAACCAAGGATGATGGTTTTCTCCAATTTAAAAAAATCCCCAATTCTTGGTTAAAAAAAAAAAAGTGACCCCAAATTCACATTTTTTTCCATGATTAAAACGAAACACCACCATATACATATCTGTATCTTTACATCACATAAAAATGTGGATTTGGGGTTACTTTTTCTTAACTGAAAATTGGGGATTCTTTTAAATCAGAGAAATCCAGGATCCCTGCTGATAACTAGATCGGAAATCTCGTCAAGTGGTCAAATGTGAGGGAGTGTTCCCAATAATGGTTGGTGCCCTGGAGTTTCATGAGCAGAGCCTCAAGTTCAAACCCAGATGGACTGACAAGTGCGAATAAATTTGATGACTGTGACAGTCACGGTTCACATTATAAAACCACTACACAAGCCTGCTTAGAAAAGGTCTGAGACACCTAGCGAGACTGATGACCAGGACAAGAGCATTTTGGCAAAGACGGGAAGTGGGCCCAGACTTGGAACAGCAATTGCAGCTGATGTCAGGAGTAAAGTGCAGCGATAAGCATTTGTGGTATGTCTGGCCAGAGCAATCAGTGTAAGGTTCACATGCGAGTTATATTTCTATATAACTTTGTAAGAAAGGAAGGAATAGTAATAACCTGCATTAATATTCATGAATATATTTCATTGAGGAAAAAATAAACCTCAAAAGGTATTCCTGCCAATAAGTAATATTTTCAGAGTTTTAACATTAGCTTCAGGGATATTGTACTTCACTTCTGTCAAATCGGTGGTCATGCTGGTACTTGGATATATGACATTTCTGAAATATCAGAAGCCAGTTTCTTTTGCCTCTCTGGCTACAGTTCAATCTCTCTGGTGGTTAGATTTTCTTCTTGTAGCAAGTACTTTTTAAAAATCTCCTTAGTCAAAAGGCTGACAGGAAAAGTATCAAGAAAAAGATGGTGCTTTGCAACTTCAAGTACACACTGCTGTAGGCAGGGAGTGCAGTACTGTGACACAATGAATAAACATGAAGAGAACGGGAAAATCAGCCCTGCGTTAACAGCACAAGTACAGTGTATGCTGTGGCAGCGTGTATATTATAAATCCTAGCCTTAAAGTTTTATAACCAGATACTAAATTTTACCATGGGAAGAAATCTGGGGAACCATGTCTCAAGTCCAGGAAGATTGTTTTTAAAGGCAAATTTTTATTGTTTAGGCTATGAGAAAAGCAATCATTTTAAGACACTTTACCTGGGCAACTGGAAAAGTACTATACAGAAAGTGACATTTGGTAATCACACATTCTATACAATAGCAGCACAATTTATTTTATTAATCTATTCTACAGATGGACAGAGGCAAGCAACCCTTCCAGGCCATGCTTGAGTGTGAACAAGCTTCAGAGAAGTAGCCATTTCATCCATGGTCATCTGGGGAGTGTTTTGGCCATTTTCAGACTGTTTACAGGGCACTCATGTCTGCCTGCTTGCTATCTGAAACTCTTCAAAAGCATCTGAGCACTTCAGATGTTACATCCCTCTAGGACCTCTGTACGTAATGCATCAATTTTGTTAAAGGCTCAAGGGGAAAATGCAAGAAAACCAACCCTTGTGTCTTGCAATGGAGACCCTGCTGACCTACTGGCTTACAAAAAGTTAAACTAATGACAGAGAAATAATATTACTAACAACACCACAGAGAAAATATCCATGAACAAACCTTGTTTTGGGTCACTAGTCGCAGTAACTGTGGTGGTGGCAGCGAGAGGAGTGCTCTCCACAGTCGCATAAACCACAGGGCTGTGCTCTGGGACCTGGCTGGACAGCTGCTGGGATTTGAAGTACAAAAAAGGGTGATAATGAGCGTGCGAACATAAAAACTAGCAACATGGAACGCAAGCAAGCAAGTGGGGGAGACAAGAGTAGGGTGGGAGAGAAAAGAAAAGCAAAAAAGGCAGGAAAAAAATATACACAGACCAATTGAATAAATTTAAAAAGTACATGGGAAGGGAGAAAGGAAAAAGGCAGCAGGAAAGGGGGAAAAAAAGACGGTTACTATTAACAACAGCAAGAAAAGACAGCACAGCATAGTCATTCATATACTTCAGACTTCTATGGTTCTCACTACAGCAGCAAAAATGCTCCTAAAAACTGTGCACAAACTGGTGTACAACCTGACTGCCACAAATGATTAGCTATTTCAAATACCTTTAATATTTTTAAGCAGTGTTAGAAAGCAGCAAACTGCAATTAAAAACACAAACATCACGAGGCAAAATCTAGACTGATTTCAAAATGGCCATTCTAATGAGCTACATAGTTGCTGGGTCACTAAAACACAGCAAACACGCTAATATTTCTAATCAAACTTTCGAAAGACAATATAGATTAGACACACTTGCATACGACCATTTGAAAAAGATACCTAATGCTTTCCAGGCAAGAGGTGCACATATGATTTCCCTTGTTGGCTAATGAAATGAGAAATAAAATATTTGGCTTTATTCTCAAGGGTGCACAGGAATAGCTGGTTCTCACTCAGCTAATTGAGGACCTGGCAATATTTACCTATTTAGGAATAAGAGTGCAAGGCTAGAAATCAAGTTGATCTAACCTGAAGGAATTTCAGCTATTTTTAAGAGGGAAAAAATATCTCGATCTTCACCACAACCAGTGCAATGGCTTACGTCGGCACAACATTCAAAGCAGATGCTCTTTGGATTTGGAAGTGTTTTTGTGGAGGTTACGTAAAGCCACAGAAGCCAGGATTTCCCCAAAGAAACCTAACAGAGACTTTTCATGAAAATAGAAACGATTGTACTAAATTTTTAGGACAAGGCTGCACTGTTGCCATATAGCTAGACTGGAAGATGCTATAAAGTTTTCATATGAGTAAATTCTACTTAAAAACACAAAGTTTATATAAATTTTAAGAGAGAGAAAGAACATGTGGCTTATAGCAAAAATGTAAACGGCTGTTGCTTGGCAATATGTATTTTGCAATACAGGATCACACCGTTTTGCAATGTAAACCTCCCATGGCGCCACTCTCAGTGACCTTTAAAAACATCCATACTAGAAGTCTGGGGCTCTTACGGGAGCTGAAGGAAGTCAGGTGCCTTACTTCCACCCAAATGGGATAAGTGACTAATACCCTTCGACTTTTTAAAGGAAGAAATCTTTCTGGCACCTAAAAAAGCTTCTCTTTGGTCTCGTTTTGCACTGTGAACATTACAGCACCAAAGCAGCAGCAAACAACAAAAGTTAATGGATAAATGTAGACAGAAAGTCACACCACCAGCTACTCTGAAGAGAAGTTGTGAGATGCAAGCTGTGCTGCTGGAGTCTTTATCAGCGAGAGGTATAGATTAAAAAACCCTCACTTATATTGAAAACTAAGTGATAGGGTTTTTTTCCCTCCTTAAAAAAAAGTCACACCCCTTAAGGAAACAGATGAAACCCAGAAGATCAAAGCAACAAACTCATCTTGGAAACTCACTGGCTGAGCTAAGTGTCCCCATTTAACAGAGGAGGAAATGGAGGTACAGAGAGGGAAAGAGACTTGGCCGACACCGCAAAGCTCGTCAGTGGTAGAGCTGCGGGTACGAGGAGGAGAGTTTGCATCCTCACACACGGATCCTTCTGTCTAAATGCTAAACCGCATTCCAAATTGAGGTACTGCAACTCCATTCACCCGACTACCTCTCGCTGCCCCTGCAGTTCCAACCGGACACACTAGTTTGTCCTTTCTATCCTGAGCCACCACCTCGTGTTGCAAACGGTAACCAGTTGTAGCACTCCATTATAGCCCCCTAATACTATAGCCCTGTTCATTCAGAAAGCAGCTCTCCTTCTGGCTTGGAGCGCATCTGCAGCACCAGTGATATTCAGGACATTGCAGTCTGCGGAGGCAAATTTAACAACTGTTGCTTGCAAATGACTGCATTCTGCCTCCCTCTAGTCCTGACACTTGCGGGTACATTATTCCTCACCAAAAAGACTCCGTAGTGCATTATTTTTGATAACTTATAGGAACTGTCAGAGGGAAAAGGATTTTTCCGATTTGGGTCAACAACAGAAATCTAATGTTAGTGTCCTGCAGGGCTCTGTTGCAGACCCAATATGATGTTTAAGTCCCTGGCTCTATGTACAAAGCTGATTCTTCCACAAATGTGCCTCACATCACTGAACAGGACTTATTTTAGAAATAAGGAGCCATCTAAATCTTCTTTAGTCACCGGTACTGACTGCAATGACTAGATGCCTTGAGAATGGGAGATATAAAAAGCACAGAAGCGGCAAAAAAACATGCAGAAGAACAGTGCCACAGCAGCAATAGTAGCATTTTGGATGAGAAGCTCGGCTCTTGCAAACCGTATTTGCAGCCACATTTTGTGAAAAAAATAAGCTTTTGAAATGTTTCATGTTTGTCTCTGAATATCTGGTAAACCAGGCCTATTCTTAGTTATTTGACACTGTAGAAACCTTGCACTCTCTGAACATTTTTAGAGGCTTTATTCCAATAAAAATGACTTATTTTTTTTATTTAAAACTTGTAAGGGGAGCCCACAGTGACAACTATGGGAGTATGTAGGATTTGGAAAAGGAGGGTGCATAAACAGGTAGCGAGAGATGATGGTGCTTATCAAACCCTCCATACCCGAAAATTCAAATTCAGCATGTTCTGGAAGAGGTGAATCTAACAGAAGCAGCTTGCTCCTCATGTGGATTTTAATATGCAGCACAATGGCTGCACAGCGAGAGAACAAGATGGATGCGACTGCACCTATGTGACCTAGGACGTACTGGGGATGTTTCCACACACTATTGTTTGCCTTTCATTAGGAAACCCGCACCAATCACTCATGGCTTTTGTGGCCAAGCAAATTAAATGCATCAAATCTAACAAGTTTCAAGAAGCATCATGGTTAAATACTTAAATTAACAGATATCAAAGTTATAGCATCCCCAGGAATGGTAACTTAGCCAGGCTGCACATATATATAACAGCATTCAAATTCATTCAAAATCTACATCTGCACAAGAAAAGTTGCTGTTGGAACCTTAACTTTGCATTTTCTGGCTGTAGTTGATCTAATAATGCATTTTTCTGCAGAGTTGCCTGTCAGAGCCTTTCTGTGCCTGGAACCAATTTTGTTCGTCAAAATGAAGACTGGGTATGAAACAAAGAACTATTTGCATACTTGATTTAAAGGAGCTGATTAAACCTCATTGAAATGCTCTGCATATAAATTACGGCAGTGATAAAAGTCACGCTTATTAAACAACTTGGGGATTTTGTCTGCCCCGTTAAACTGGATTGAAGGCTCTTGAAACAGTTGTCTACGAAGTCCCCATATTTGATGTACAATGCAAACAAAAACTGAGGCCTTTTCCATTTTCAGTGCTTCAACATTTCTATAGGAGTGAACAATTCAACACCAAAATATATCAAGCAACAACATCTATCCTATAAAACACTAGTATCACTACCACCACCACTCCCTCTGCTCATGAAGGAAAGAAACACAGAAAATGTAATAATGGTCCAACTTTCCAACTCTCTCCCCTTCTGTTCTTCCATTTCATTCTCTTATAGTGTATAGAAAATTTAGAGGAAAAACATGCAATTAAAAAAAATGAGTCTCTCTCTGGTTGGACTGAATTCAGCATAGCAGTGTGACTGGTAATGATACAAGCCCTACCTATGCCTCTCTCCAAGTCCATGGTGCTAATACTGTGCCTGTGTAACTCATTAGCTAATCGCACTTCTTGGTAAAACACTATACTCAACAAGCAGCATCAGCATTTCCAAGACAACAATAAATGGAATAATCACCACCCAAGTCAGCATTTATCTTTGTTCCATCTGAATAGCCTCACAAACAATGTTTGCATGCATATTGCTCCTCCCACTTTACTAGTTCCAAAGCTGTTTAGCTAGTCTGTAGTTTTCCTGTAAACCTGTAGATTACAGGGAAAAAATCTCCATTCAAAATATTCCAAAGATCAGGCCACGAGGTCCAGCGAAAGCCCCAGGAACCTTCCTGCCTTAAACCAGCCCCTATTATAAAGTTAAACAGGTTGTGTAATATCCAAAATTTAGGCGAATACATTTTGGCAACCTTTTCAGGCAACAACGCACAAATTCCAAGGTTTGTGTTTCCAACAAATTCAATAAAATTCCCATGTTACTTCTTGAAGGACAGATCTGGGATGGCATATGAGGTAAGGGGAAAGCAGCAGCTACACACAGCCAGCAGACAGTAAGAGACCTGTGGTTTGCGTATGGGGACCCTGAGAACTCAAGTCGGGGGGAGAAAGGGCGAGGGATAGCATAGTAAGTACCAACATGAGAGCGAGGAGGAGGAAGGAAGAGCTAGCTCCTATACTGGGAGTCTGGTGGACAGAATTCGCCCCCATCCCACAAGCTTCTGGGGAAGAGGGAGAGGAATGAGCTGTACAGTGTGGGAGGGTGACAAGCCAGGTAGGACACACCTGCCCTTTTAAGTACAGGGGAATTGAGAGATGGCTACAAACAGCTTAGAGGAGTTGCAAACCTGGTGCTTTGATAGAAACAGAGGCAAGCAATTCCTCTGATCTATTTGCTGAGCTGGAGCCAGCAATAAAAGGAAAACTGCTTTTCCCTTTAGCATCTTCCCCTTGCTCCAGACCTGGCTGTTGCATGCATGGAACATGGTGGGTAAGTGGGAAAAATTATTTTTCAACAGGATAAAGTTTTAAAAACTTCACTTCAAAACAAGATGGACATTAAATCCATTTTGTGTCAGGCCGACACTGGTTTTTTTTTTTTTTTGGTAACTGCCTTCTTTTGGCCCTGAATCAGTGCTGCATGCAGGAAACTAATTGTCCAGGTTACAGACTCAGGTTATTCACATGGGGATGAACAGAAACCCTCAGAAGGGCTTAGAAACTGAAAGCCACGTGGCAGGTTACCCAGAAGTGGTAGACAACTGGGGAAGGATCAGTTTGGAATATTTTTTCTTTTTCCTTTGTTGAAAAAGTGCAATTGTAAGACCGAACATGACTCGCCCAAGAGTCAGGAATGAATGCCCTGTTAAGATTCCCAAGCAAATGTTAACTGGATGCTGTTACAAAAACACAGTAAAGCACACAACCTGCAACATAATTCAGCACGCTGTGTGTGTCAGAGAGAATGTTTCCCCTTTCCATTTCTGAAGCACCTCAATGGAACAGTACTATTAAAAAGTACTACATTATTCTGTAACAAAGGTGTTTTTATAAAAATGCCCCAAAACAGCTTCTGATGACACTATAAAAAAGCAGGTTAGGGAAGCCTGTAACAGCAACTCTGCTCTTAATGTCAGCCACGTACTTACAAAAACAGTACCAAAAACTAGATAGCAACCATCCTTAAAAACCATGGTCAGTACATGAAAGGACCAGATAATACAGGGAGACGGAAAACTGGCTTTGAGGAAAAGCGAAGTTGAGCAGACATCACTGACAAAAGACTAATGTTAGCAGTGCTCGCCCCTTATTACCTGAGGTGGAGTAGGTGTGGAGGTGGGTCTCACGATGGGAGGCGTAGGGTTTCTGCTGCCTCCTCCGGACATAATTTCTTCTGTTATGTCTTTGCCCCCCTGATTTGGATCCCGGATTCGGATCTAGAGGATTGAATACAGAAGTACGTCAAACTCATTAGATACCAGCATAGAGGGCAAGAGGCGGCAAGTAAGCACAAGCCACATAAATCTCATAACATGAAGTATTAAATATAATGGATTTTGTATCAACCTCAGCTTCATTAACCAGATGTGTAACTGCTACATGATAGGGCTCTGGTTTAAGTGGCTACCCTTTGGGTATGAGGAAATACAGTTTAACTGAATAACCTTCAACAGGGCAGTATATCCGTAAGTCGTACATCATTGTTTAAGAAACTTGCATGATTGCCAGAGCCAGAATGACAGTAAAACAATTAGAAAAGGTATCTACTCATTGTGCGTGATCCGTTAAGCATACATTTTTTCACGTTGCAGATTAAACGTACTAAGACCCGGAAAAATTTACAGAACGCTGATCTGCCATAAAAATAAACCTGGCTGTCACACGCTGACAGGAAAGGCAAAAGGTGATGGATTATCAATAGGGAGGTCCAAACGCATCTCTTGCATTTGAAATCCAGTACTTCTGGCACCACCTGGGTTAGCAAGAGTGAACTGGGGGTGGTTTAATTTCCCATTATCTTAAAAAAGTACCAACCCCCCCACACACTGGGGAAAAACAGTATCAAAGAAAATTCATAAAACCCCTGAAAACCTTGCGAAATGGAACACAATGCACATGCTGGATAATTCTGTTTGCAACTGTATTTAATCCTCAAATACAAAAAGCCCATATATTGTCCAAAATGAAATGCTAACGAGTCTGTAATATAAGGACATGCTAATCAAGTCCTCCACCCACTACCAGACTAATTCAAATGTGAATGCTTGGATGATACTGAGCTGTTCAGACAGGAACGTAGCTCTTTAAAAAATTGACAGCATTCTGAACTCAACTATTCTACTTTAAATTATTTTATTTCCACAAAAGTGGAAATAAACTTGAAACTGAAAATCATGTTATAACCTTCATATACTCGCACCTGGGGAGAAATCAAGATTTACCATTTTAAAGAATAGGAGACAAAAATGAAAGAATTGGGGAATCCAGTTTCATCCTTTTCTAGGTGTCTAAAAACCTATGACCTTCTTTTGGGATCATTCATACTGGGTAAATAGGTGGAAAAATTTCCACAGCTTCATTGAACAGCTGTTGGATGTTCACCTTGGGAGCTTCCAGTAATATGTTATTAATCAGATAATTTTACGTTTCCCTTAATATTGAAACACTGGTGCCATTCATGCATGTTTGCCAAGCCAAATTCAGTCCTATTTTGTAGAGACCCCTATAGGAAAAGGGGACGACGTTTCGAAGTCCCTCCAACACTCAATGCAAGGTCTTTATACTAATTGGATGGAAGTTTAAAGAGATTCTTCCTAAAAGTTTTAGCAAGGGTCACTGGAATGGGACATCAATCCTCTTTTTTCAGTCAACCAAGTACAAGGCTAGCAGTAGCTGCAGCACTTTTCAATGGAAGCTTTATATGGTGGATTATCTTTATCCTCAGGTCTCTCTCACACATACTCATTCTAGTGAAGAGGAGTGAACCAGAGAAGTTCACTTATTGTTTTTATTGTTTTACAAAATAGAAAACGGGCTGATTTTCAGGGGGAAAGATGCACATGGTATGTGTGCAAATACGGTAAATTGGGCACCCAGGGATGACAGTTATCTTAAATGTGTCACATATGACAGTTCATGCCAGTTAAAGAAATAATGTAATATATTTAATTTAAAAGAGGATGTACTAAACAAATCAGTCATGACAAACACAAATAAAAGCAAAGAAATGCACCCCTCAGGTTCAAATTCTACCGATCTATGAAAGAGTAACTATATTTATGAATTAATAATATTCAATTGCCAGACATAACTAAAGAACAACTACAGTAGTAATTAGATGCAAAGTTTTATATTAAATGGATTTTTAGCCTTTTTTGCGCTGATGCCACCTGCAAGTATAGACAAAGGATTTCACTCTAGAGGTCTGGTAAAGAGTAGCTACAGCTTGGGCAGTGGCAACAGAATATTCTCCTATAATGCCATAAAATGAGATGCTTCAAATTGGAGTGATCAACTCAGTGGGTTACAACACAGTTTAATTTCCCTACCCATTCGGTATCTTTTAATTAGGCTACTAACACAGTGGGAAGGCAATTACAACCAATCCTGCTGATATCAGTAAGAATGGTACTTGTTCACTGGCATTCAGGCTGGGATCACAAGGGAAGCCAAACAGCCATGAAATGATGGTAAGTTTAGTCTCTTGCAAAGTGGTGGAGAATAGGAAGGAAGCTTCACAGCCCCAGATATTTATGTACGTTCCTTACCCACAGCTCAAAGACATGTTTGACGTATTGTTTCTTAAAAGTGACAGAAAACAATCCACACTTGTAAAATCTGACAAAAATACTTGTATTCCACTCTAGTTAAGATGTTATAAAACCAAAAAAGGGGTTAAAATACAAAAGTGGAGACAAGAAAGTGTCAACTATAACAGCAAAATGGAGCAGTCAGCTATAAAAGCCCCAGCGACACACGAGAAGATAACAGTCTCATCTAAATATATCATTTATATCAGTGGTTCTCTTCAATGTTCACACCTTGCCATATACCACAACTGGAGCTCCCAAACTAAGTCCTAATAAATTAGGCTCTCTTACCGTTTTTTTCTCTCTCTTAGCTGGGGGAGGCTGCTGCTGCTGTGTAGGCACTATGATGGGTGCTGACTGATACACTGGCTGACTTGGGTAAAAAGGGGTGCCTAGGAAATCACAAGACAGAAATAGTTAGTTCATCTGTAAATGAATAAAATTGTCAGTTGGAGAAAACCCTCTGGATCCTCCTTCCACTGGAAAGGGCGGGCCATGAAATAATGAACTCAAACTGCAACAAGGAAAATCTATGATCAGTATCAAGTAAAAAGTTCTAACTTTATGTTAGTTAAGCTAACTCTGAAGGTGGTTAAGCTCTCCCATGGGGGACAGGACACAAAGTCTGAATTGCAGCACGGGAAGTTGAAGTTAAATATTAGAAAAAACTTCCTAACTACCCAGTAAAGTACTCGAGCAGATTTCCTACCGAGGCTGTGGATCCTTCCATCGTTGCTTAGAACAGGGATGAACCTATCTGGAGAGAGGGGCTAGACTAGAGAGTTTCTTGAGATTCTCTTCAGCCCTTTTTCCCTATCGTTCTTTAGAGAAATCCTACTCTCAGTACATTTCTGGAGTAGTCTGTGCGCTCTTCCTTTAACAGTTCTGTCAAACAAGCAACTGCCATCCCAAAACTAAATCTGGAGAGGAGAGAACTTACCATACCAGCAACTGGAGTTCAAGATCTGTTCTCAGCATTCATACACCTCCTTAATGAAGGATGTATCTCAAGCACACAAGCTTGTGAGACTTTTTTGTCCTGGTATTACCATATATTACATGCATGTCCCCCTTTGCCTCATGCTCTTGAACAACGACATAAGGGTGCTGTGTGCTTCTTACTTCTTGGTTTCCTTTCAGGGAGTCATAAGACAGTTCTGCTTTTTATCAAGTGAAGACACCTAATAGTACAGGTAGCCATCTTCCCTGCACTCGCATCGAAAAATCACCCAATTTATTTTTCAAGTAGGCTAACATTCAATGGAAATAAAATTACTGTATGGCACTTCCTCGAGGAATTTCCTAATTGTATCTGTGCATAATATACCAAAAGGTAGCCTTTCATTCACGCAAGTGAGTGGTGAAATCCAGTAAAACAAGCAAACCTCAGCCTAGCGAGATTTAACCTATAACTTACAAATTCAGTTTGTGCTCCTGCAGTGGAAGACCAGAACGAAAGGGCCCGAAGAGGTTTCTATTTCTTGGCTGAATACCTGGAACAGTCAGGTCAACAAAATCTCCTTACCTGCCAAAATGCTAGGCAGGCGGCTGCATACCAGAAAGCATTTAGAAACTCCTGATTTCAAACTGCTAAAAGCTGCAGCCACTGGTGGAAACTGCAGGTAATTCTGACAAACAACGTGGCAGTTTGACTTAATTTCTTCAAGAGGAGTTTTTTTGTTGTTGTTTTTTTTGCAGTAGCTGAATTTTCTGCTATCTACGTAATTATTTGCAAGGTCAACATCACAGCAATGAGTAAGCACCCTACAAACCTTATTGAATTTACACTCACAACTCCCACATGGAAAGGAAGCATTGTCTTCCTGATTTTACAGATGGGTAACTGAAGCAGAGACACAAAATGTTCTATCCACAGGCGCAGACAAAATCTATGTGAGGATATCCTGAGTTATGTCTGGTGTTGTCACCACAAGACCCTACCCCCTTCTCTCGTATGGCATCATCAGACTGTTTTTTTCGTGGACGTGTTAAGCTAGCTACTTCACTTTTGAGGCCAGCATACTACGTGAGAGGAGGAGTTTGGTTAACAAGAAGAGATGGGATCAATGATTACACTCCTAGAAGGAGTTTAGTGTACTGATTACATAGGTGCTTTGTTCCCTTTGACCAGATATTCATGGATCACATTATATATTATTTTATTAGGAAAGGCCTGCTACCGACTTTAATGGCAAATGCTTCCTTTAAAAGAAAAAGGTTAAAAGAGCAACCCCCTGAAAGAAATACAGCTGCCAGCTGGGAAACAGAGGCCTCATCTCTTCTCTAGAGTGAACCAGGCTTCTGCACCTACTGTATGTTCATTCCCTGCAGTTCAATGCTGATCACACTTCACCCTTTGTTCACTCCCACTTTGACACCTCAGGTTTCTCCCAAAGTACGGCTACAACTCACTGACAACTAAAGAATGATTCATCACAAAATTAAAATGGAAAAGAAAATGAACTTCCAATCACTGCAAGTTTCCTTCACTTGGATATGTTCCTATCCCTTCTTTTGGGGCTTGGCAAATCTTCGGATTATGAGAGTTTGACAGATGCACACAGCATGAAGCCTGTAGTTTTAAAGGTAAAAAAATCAGTGTTACTACCCAAGCCAGTAACAACCCTGTGTCACATTTCTGGGACCAGCACAGGGACCAGTTTTGTAGCAGCAATCGTGTACCTTGTTCTCTTGCAATAACAAAGGCTTTCATATTTGAACTGCGTATTGTCTGATTGTTGCCACTGTCTAAAGTCAATGCATGATGCTCAGGATTAGCTTCTTTATCTCCAAGCAGACAAGGCATATTTACGTTCTCTGTAAAAAAGCTAAAGAGTGTCCAAAGTCTACCTACACGGTCAGGAAGCAATGGTAGGAGAGAGAAATGGGTGATCAGAAGCTAATCTCTAGTTATCTAGTGTGCATGCTAGCAACCTCTTCCTTGACTAGAACTTCTTTGCCTGGCTGGAATTAAACAGCCCTTGTCATACCGGAAGGCTGCACCCAAGATTATCATCCCTGGCCTGCTAGCTCAGCACACTGATACTCAGCAGACACAGTGACCTTAGAGCGGGCAGGGACTGAAAGATTACAGCCCTATGTGGCAAGAAACCAGGGCAGCTCAAAGAATAGAGAAGAAATTAGAAACACAACTTTTCCAAACTATAAAAGTGAAGCAGAAAAATGGTATCTGGAGAGTTGGGAGGGACTCAGAAACCAGACAAAAGAATCAGCAGAAAAGCAATAAATTACAACTATCCTCTGTGCTCTTCAAGTTAGAGTATCATAATTAAACAGCAATTGCCACATTTATTTTCTGTATTTCTCTAGCAGTGTTGTTTTACTTCTCTAGCAGGGTATACAAACAGAAGTTATCTTTTTCTACCACCCGATTCATTCGGAGATCACCAATCCAAAGGAAGTGATATAATGGTAAGTATCCAGGGCATTATTCCTAGCCATATATATTAGCTGTATGTGATAGCTGAAGGAGGAAATTATTTTCAGTTCTATTATCTTCCTTTAAACTCAGTTTGCATTTCTTAATTTGCATATAATTCTGTTAATAAACTGGGATTATAAACCATTTAAAATTATCTTAATTTTAGTCCAATTCTAAAGCTCAAAAATCCAGAATTAAATATTAAAAACTAGAAACATAAAAAGTTTATAACTAAGGAAACCAAAAAGATGTATGACTATTCATATTAAGGGATAAATAATGACTTTGCACTAGTGACATTTCGCACGGCAAACAAATTTTATAACACACCAAAATGTTGATATCTACAGATGAAAGGCATTATAGATAGAATTTGGTAGCAGCAGTAGTAGGAGGCAAAAATCTTGAGATTTTTTTAAATATTCCCATAAACCAATAAGAGTGAATTTTAAAAACAACTCAAAAACAACATGACGACACACATTACTGAGGACAGAAACTGTCGTCTTACAACAGGATCATGCAGATAGGCCCCTACTGGTTTCCGAGTGGCTCTGCACAAGCACAGGGGCCCATCTGCCTAGCTCCTATTGCTGAATATGGCCCTCCATAGTAAGTAACTAGTGCTGAGCTTACAAATATATATTGTTATTACTGTAGATTGCCAAATCAAATACAACAAGTTGGGAAAACTGTTCCATATTACTAAATAGATGCTACATTTTAAAAGGGAAATTATTAACACAGCTGCCAGCCACATGTAACCAATATTCCAAATTAGATGCATTTTCATAGATTTCATAGACATTAGGGCTGGAAGGGACCTTGGAAGATCATCGAGTCCAGCCCCACCCCCAAGGGCAGGAAGTCAGCTGGGGTCATAGGAGCCCAGCAAGATAAGCATCCAATTTGCTCCTGAAGGTGTTCAGAGTAGGTGCTTGAGCCACCTCTGATGGCAGGCTGTTCCAGACCTTGGGGGCTCGGACAGTAAAGAATTTCTTCCTTATGTCCAGCCTGAAATGGTCTTGCAGTAGGTTATGACCGTTCGACCTCATCATCCCTTGGGGTGCTCCGGTGAACAAACATTCCCCCAGATACTGGTGGTCACCCTTGATAAACTTATAGGTGGCCACCAGATCGCCCCTGAGCCTGCGCTTTTCTAGGCTAAAGAGCCCCATGGCTCTCAGCCTGTCGTCGTAAGGTCTGCTTTCCTGACCTCTGATCATGCGCGTGGCTCTTCTCTGGACTCTCTCAAGCTTTTCCACATCCTTTTTGAATTGTGGAGCCCAAAACTGGATGCAGTACTCCAGCTGTGGCCTCACCAAGGCCGAGTACAGGGGGAGAAGCCATTTTAATCATGGCTAAATCCCACCCCCTATGCAAAAAGATCAGTAGGAGAGAATGATGAGGTACATACACCTCATACAGGAATAGGTTCCTATCCCTGAGACCAAACTATTAATAAGAAAATAGCTGCTCTAAAAATCTACAGCATATGCACAATGGGGGAATCAGACAGGGAAGTTGCAAAGAAGCTGTGAAACAGCCGCATGGAAAAGAAAATGGCCAAGACAGGGAAGCTGTAGGAAGGAACAAGACTCTTCTGCTTAACACAGGATCCACTGGCGAGAACCCAGAAGACCATTCCCCTCCTCTCTTCCCTTACCGAGGGGAAGCGATGGCCCTAGAATTAAAGGAGTCCAGGACTAGAGTCCCAGGCTGGGGAAAGACAAAGGGCATACAACCTCTTTGGACCTTAAACTTTCTGTTGC
>NW_017729014.1:22340148-22358314 GCF_001723915.1 Gavialis gangeticus
GGGGGGGGGGGGGGGACAACACTTATAGGTGACAGGACCAACATGCAAGGCTTGGCCACGGCAGGTGAGGGAGGGAGTCATGTATGCTAACAGAGCTTTTGACAGGGAGCCAGAGAGAAGAGTCTGCTTCCTCTTAGGAATGAATATTACTGGTTTTTAAAAGTTAAATATAATATTTAGGTTTGGAGTTCACAAAACTACTCTTAAGAAAAAAGTGCATGCCTGTCTTTGCTCACACAAGTCACACTAACGGTCAACATTTAATTTCTTATTACAGACCTGTTACACCTGGAGAATTCCCACAAAACGTCTTTGGCCATCCAAACTCCCCCACAAAAAGCTCACTTTTTCCTTCCACAAAATAGATCCCTTGAAATGGCCGAATGATTTATTAACCTTTTCTATTATTAGCAAATTGATCATAAAGCTGTCAAGATGTTCTGAATGCTCTCCCTGTTCCTGCCATATTTGATTCAAAAGGTTATTTGTGCAACAAATTTAAGCCTATAAGACGCTCAGAAGCAGTTCAATTTGACTGACAACCCAGGTCATGCAGCTTTGTTTTTTCTCTGTTTCTAAATGCCAAATAGAAGGTAGGGCACGATGGCACCTTAGAGACTGGTTCAGAAAGGCATGAGCTATTGTAGCCCGCAACCTACTTCATCTTGTGCTAGTGTACAAGCTCAAGCCTCTCTAAACTGGCTAGTCTCTAAGGTGCCACCCTTCCCTACCTTCAGGCTAACATGGGTCATTTTTCAGCCATTTGACCAAGGCTCATCTGTATCAGAGTTCTGTCAGCATTGCTCTGTTAGCTATGACTATAAAAAGCTCTGCTGGCAAAATCCCCAATGTTGATGCAGCTCTGCTTGCAGAAGACCTCTGCTGCTCAGGAAAACTAATGGAGCTCTGCCGGCAGATGAATTCGTCTGTTGACAGCGTTGCATCTACGTGAGGAGGTTTGCTGCCTTGGCTCTGCTGTGGCAGCTGCAGCTGTAGGACAGCTAAGGAGGCTGAGCCGTGTCCTGTGGATTTAGCTCTGCCAGAAGAAGCTTTTCTGCCTCTAGTTATGCCAGCTCTCCTGAACAATGCGCATTCTGCTGGCAGAAGCCACCTTCTGCCAGCAGAGCGGCAGCCATGCCGGAGGTTTTGTCCACACACAAACTGGCTATAGGATGCAATCTTTTCACACCCAGTAGCCACTGTAACTCTACCAATGGAGCTTTGTTATGCAGATAAGGGGCTAAGAAATGTTAACTGCTACATTGCTATGCATGTAGTCAGTGCTCAGTTTAATGGAACTGGCACTATCAGGCATTTTTACAATGCATTAATAAATAATGGTGACTGAACGGCGATTAAAAAATAGCAAATACTCTTCTTCACACAACGTTAAGTGCAGCCATTCCCAAGTGCTCATGCATACCAAAACCGGCTAGCGTGAATCGGAGGACTGAATAATAAGGACATGTTCAATTTGAGCAGCTATATGGGATTCAAACAAGTGCCCAGGAAATGGAATAAAAATATTTAAACAGATCTAACACAATAAGAACAAACCAATAAAACATGATCACCTACGGAAATCCCACCCCCAACCCCCATCAGTACCACAACAACCCCTGCCCTGCTTACCATAAGCATTGGGGAATTCTCCAGGACCCGGTCCTGGATAAAATGGGCCTGGCCCTGGTGGCTGAACAGGATACTGCTGCGGAGGCCCCACGTACGGAGGACCGCTATGACGATACTGGGGAAGAGAATTACAAGGAATTTACAGATAACTGGCAAACAACATGGTGTCATACATGGAAGCTGCAGTTAACCAGGTTAGCAAACCCCCCCTTCCCCCCTCCCCAAACAACCCAACCATAAGAATGAGATGATGAAACCCTGCTAAACAGATTCAGATTGCTTGCCTGCCAAAAAGGATGTCATAAGGATGAAATGCAAGCTGCGTAATCTGAGGCAAAGACATGCAGGAAACCAGAGCTGAAATGCACAATACTCAACTTGATTTCTGTAATGCAGTAAGCTCATGAAGCCCAGTGCTTTATAGCAACAGCACAGGTATTAAATCAGTTCAAGTACATTTATGGTACTAGATATTTTCTAATAGTTTAGTTTCTCATGATCTCTTTTAGGAAAAGGAAAATATTTCATCTAAAATATAAAAAGATAAAGTTTATGATTACCAACTCCCCTCTCTTCCCCACCCTCTGCCAAGCCAGAGAAAGGGACATTTAATGAAGTAGAGCTTATGCTGCTAACTCTATTAGTTTTCTCTCTCCACCCTTTCCTACAGTCTTTGAGGATGGCCTTTTTTAAACCCAGGTGCATTACTCAGCTGTAATAGGTTCCAAGTGCCTAGGCAATATATTACCTGCGGTATACAGTACTGGGGGCCCTGGGGCATTGGATACGGCATTGGCAGATGGTTAACCATCATGATGTGTTGGTTGGTTTGATACACTGCAGTTGGTGTTTGCGCACCAGGACGGATGGAAGGGCTGCTGTTCTGGATGGTAGCTCTTGGAGGCTGTATTTGAGGCCTCTGAAAAAACTGGGGGAAGGGAAGCGGGGGGAAAAGGTCATTTTCCCTGAAAAGTTAAAGTAGTTTCAACATCAAATAACAGCAGAAAAAAACCCCATAGTATTATTAAGATGAAACATTCAAAGAGTTGCCACACATTCAGAAAACTGAAGGACCATGTTTATTAATCTTTAGATATGAGCTCCATATGACAACCCCCAGTTTTAAAAAGCACAAAGAAAGAAAAAAGCAGTTTGAATAAAAGCAAACTCTCAAGCTCTGATTTGTAACCATACAACCATTAGTTTGTGTCTACTGAATTATATGCACAAGCTTTCAGCCCGGTGGTAAATGGAAAGGATTCTCCGCTAAATATATATTTTACAGGCTGGGGCTATTGCAGAAAGGTCACCTTTACAAGAAATGTGCTACAGGAGTAAAAGACCAAGGAAAGTGCTCCAAAAGAGCTAACATCCAAACAACTAGGAGGGGATCACAGATATCCCAATACCTACCCTCTTTGTCTGACTAAAATTCTGAATGAGCCATTTGTCCTGCATTCCTTCTTCAAAAGGGCGGCAACCCCTTCCCGAGTTGCACCAATTTTTTCCATCACATCTGCATGAAATAATCCACCATACAAGTGTAGCCCATACTCAAAGACCCAGGAGAAAAGCAACCTGGTGAAATATGTTGCTCAGATCTCACTCTCTTAAGACAGGCACCAGCATCCACGGAGGGAGTCATGGAAGACTGACCTCCTACTAAAACCTTAATAGCCCTAAAAACTAAATAGGTAAGATATGCATCTGACAATAATACATTCACTATATGATATAGAGACATTTATGCCATGCAGAACCAGTAGTTAAAATTACCTGAATGGGTCTGAATCCTCCCTTCAGTAATGAAGCAAGAAAGCAGCAGGAAACAGAAAGAAAGCCAATGGAACAGCTTATAGATCAATAGGAAGGGGTAGGTTATAACATGCACCCTAATGCACACTGTTTCATTAATCTTTTTCTCCAGCTTTCTGTAACAGGTTAAGTCAAACAGCACGAAAATACTGAACCGATATGAAATAATCTTCTATCAGAATTCCAATGGCACCAAATACATTTTTTTCTAAAACATCTTACGCTGAATAAAATATAATTTAAAAAAAAGAATTTGCAGCAGACAGGGTACTGGAGGAAGATTTTATGTTCTTAACGTCAAGTTTTTCTTTCCCTTTCCTAGCCCTTTAGAAAATCCAGAAGTGGCGTTATGTGCCAAACAGCAGTAAGCCATGCTCAGCCCCTGAACCTGATCTCCAACTCTGCACCAAGGCTGGGAGAACAGGAGACACTGTGTATTCAGCTGTTAAGCAGAAGTAAGATAAACACATATCACTCTACAAACAAGACTGCTGCTTTATCCAGTGCAATAAAGCAAGTGGTCAATCTGTAGTTAACTATGAGCAGGCAGAGGGGAGGGTCGATGGCTACGGTGGAGTGGGGAGTTGGACTGTGCTTTTCTAGCCCAATTTTGGCCTGTATAATTTACGGTGTATTCACTGTGAGGGGTAGGAGCAGAGTGGAAGGATCCTGGGATACGTCTGGGCCAGAAAACAACAGCAGTGATAATAAACAATCCCTGCTCCTTCTTGAAGACTGGGTGGAAGCTAAGCAGCTTCTCTATTGACCGATTTCTCCAGGCAAATCAGTGTTTTCTCCCTGTGTCTGAACTCCAGCTAAAATGAAGAACCAGCAAAAAAATTCTTACCAAACCAATTAAATCTGGCTGAAGAACCATACCATTAATCACACTCTACAAGATGTTTTGAATCAGAAGTTTTAATTATTTGGAAAGAAAGCAGTGGTGATGAAGATGAAAGACAAAAAGACCAAATTATAGCCATGTTGATGCGAGTATAAACAAGGTGGTTGCCTAGATATGGGGGGTACGGGTGTGTGGGGGGGGTGGAAATACCTCTAGATGTATAAGAAAATGTGCTACATTCATGCTGATAGTGCCTGTAATTTGCATGTCATCCAGTGTTCAGTGAGACCAGACAGAGTGAAAACAAATATAACCTCATCCCTGTCCCCAGAGCTTCTATCGAACACTTTAATTTCTACAACCTCTTGCAATTTCAAAAGTATCCCCCAAATCAGGACTCCCCAAAGACAGGCTACAACAGGCAGGTAAGTAATGTTCAAAGATGATGGTCATAACTCTAGTTATTCTTCAGGTGTCAGCAACTGGCTTACAAACATGGGGTTATTTCTGGCCCACCAGCTACTTGCAGTGGATCCTCTCAGTCGGGCATTGGGGGGGGAAATCAAACAACCCAATAACCAGTAAATAGAGATAAAAGTTTTTGTATATGATCATGGTAACAAGAGACTGGAGACTGAATGTCGATCTCTTTATCACTACATTGGCTAGCCAGAGTTTTACAGTCTTCTAAATCAGTATGATTCTACAGGCGAAGAAAAATTAACACAGTTTGTACATTTAAAGTATAAAGATTCTGGTCATCTGCCACTGGAAAAGACATGTTAAAATTCTCCAGTAAAAGTCCCTCCATCCTCAGGAGCAATGAACAAGCCTGTTGGCAAACATGCAATACAGACCACTGACACGGGACAAAAGAAACTCATGGAACTGGAAAGCACTAATTTGGGGGTGTATTTTCATGAGGGTCACCAGGACTCAGTGCATTGAAAAGATCACGTCGAGTTGTCTCTAAAGTCACAGGGATGAAATGCTGAACAAAGTCTGCTTCCAAGAAAACAAGCTGGCTCTTCTCTGCGCTGTGACAGGTGGGATGAAACTGCACTTTGGACCAAAACATGGTGCGTTCCACAGCACGTGGAGTATTTAGCAAGCTTGCTCCGGCCTCGTTAACTATTACACAGGTGTGTCTCCCTCTGCAATTCTGCAGTAAAAATGAGCCCCCCAGTGAGAAAAGCACCAGGGTTTGAGAAATTGCAAACTATCTGTTGTAGCAGAAATACCTAAAAGCCAGTTATAGTTCTGGGCAGGAAGAAGAGAATTAAGAGCAAGATGATTTCATTACTTATAAAACCACAGATATTAGGAAATCAAGGAAGCTGTGTGCATTTAAAAGCAGTAGGAGACAGGAATCAAACCCACTGCTTCAAGTAATAAATAATGTGGTCATAGCTCTTGTTCTAAAGCCTGTAAGTGAAAGCTCTCTGGAGGAATTAATTTAATTATTTTTAGCTATAGCAATGCTACCAAATGAAAAATTAAGCCCTTAATTCTAGAGAAAGGCAGAAATCCACAAGGGCAGTGAACAGTTCATTTGACCTCTATGTAGGTTCCACGATGGTCAAAATGAGTAAGTCCTAGTTAGAACATTTTATAGACTATCATCTCCTCACCTCTCCCAAGTTAAGTGGCCAATGTTCAAAACTGCTTTTTAATTACACTGTTGCGCAGCTCCGATTTGCTAACAGTTCAAATGCCACAAACGAACTTGCAAATATGAGTACATATAAACTAGGCAGAAGTACCGTAAATATTATGTAAATAGTGCAGCCACGACAAGAATGACAACATTCAAAATGATGGCTGACACTGCACTGTTTCTTCCACTGTACGTAGCTAGAGCATCAAAATATACATATTATGTAATCAGGGCTAATATTTACAAAATACTAAACCATGGCAATGTTTTTGTTAGAAATTCTCCACACCATCAACCGTTCCTTAACCACCCCCAAATAATTCCTCCTAGGCCTTATATCTAACAAGGCTTTAATTAATGTGAAAGACATACTACAATAATAGTTGCACAAACTTGGAAAATATTGTCTAGCATGTTTACAAACACTGAGCCTCAAACCAAATGTTTCTAATGCACAAACTCATAAAGGTGCTTTTCCTCAGGCAGTACAAATGTAGCCTTTTAATCACAGCTTCATTACTGGGTTTTTTCTTTTTCAATTAAAAATCACTTCTCAACTACACGAAAAACAAAAGATATAGAACAGCTCCATATCTGGGGTATGTGTAAACAATACAGAGCTCTTACCTAAGAACTGTTATCCTTACAAAGTGAGGCAGGTATCATTATGCCCATTTTACAGATCAGGAGACTGAGGCAGAGGGGGGAAATAACCTGCCAAAGATCACCCAACAGGCCAGTGGCATTCTTCCAAGACCTAGTACCCTGCCCCACATATTAGGCTTCACTGTGAACACAGAATTGGAAGGAACCACAAATATATCCCTTGTTGTAAACAGCTCTAAATCTTTTTGAAAGTAGTTTTTTGCTCCTCCACTAACATGAAAAGGCTCTTCCAGAGATTTATTCTGATGGCTAGAAATCTTTTAAATTTCAAGCATAAATTTATTCACGACAAGCGCATACCCATTTACTCTTGGGCCAACACTATCCTTCTAGACAGCAATCTCATTGTCCCATAGCCAACATTTTGCTAGGTTAAGCAAGCCAGACTCCTATCTTCTCTTGTAAGGCAAGCTCTCCATTCCCTGGATCACTGTAATAGGCTTTCTTTGCACCTGTCCCAGTATGAGCCTTCTATATGACGTCTCATCTCATCAGGACCTTAGACCATAGCATCAAAGCTGCCTTTTCTTACAGAAAAAAAACCTCTTGTGGCATGTTCCAGGATCACGTTTGCCTACTTCGCAGCCCAATCACACTGGTGGCTCATAGTCATCTTATGATCAACCAGTATACCCAGGTTGGTCTTCTCAGTCATTTACAGCTAATGAGCTCCCAGCAAAGAGAGAAAATTCTTATTAGCCACTGGAGTCCAAGCTCCCAGCTAATACAGGAGATCCTTATTAGTCACTGGAGTCCAAGCCCCATTTCTATTCCATCTACTAGAAGTCGAAACCTGTGCCACCTTTTGCCCCAAAACCGTGTCTCACCTTAGAAGAGCTCCCCAATTCTACCCAGGTAGGTCCCTTGCTCTGATATTCTCCAAGAGTGCCTCCAGAGTGCATAAGCACTAAGGAGGGAATCACCTACAAAAAATGCTAGGTGCAGCTGTTTGTACGAAGCCTTGATCCCCAGATGTCCGACCTGGGGCTGCACATTACCTGCCTCAATCATTTCACAATTCAAATCACTTCAGGGCAATTTGATTAAAAAAAAAAATCCAGATGCTTTCACTGAGGCTGGACTGCAAAGGAGGGAAGGGATGCAAGAGACAAGGACCAGAAAGAGAACATGCAAAACAGAGCCCAACTTTGTAGCCCAGAAGGGAGGGCACTCCACTAGAAGGGAGTCCTGGTTTCTGCTTCTAAGGGTGCTTATACATTTTGCATTGAATAACCACTGGATAAAATACATGGGAGCAGAACTAAGGACTCCCTGCTTTCCAAAGGATTGCCTCATGCACTAGATCACAGATTTATGCTCCCTCTTGTTTTCTCTCCTTCTGGCTACCATCTCAGCTTTACCATGAGCAATGGAAGATATCTTTCAAGCCGGCTGGTTCCGGCACCTTCCTGGGAAGTGGGAATTCAGGTCCCCACTTGCCTGACAAGTGCCTAACCACCAGCCCACTGGGCAAATGTGGGTGGATCTTCCTTCTCCACCACCAGAACTGCTACTATTGCTGCTACCTCTTCTAAGGTGTTTACAGTTCAGATGAAAGGGTAGATGAAAAACAGCTTTTTCATGGACTTGAACAGGATGGATTAGAATTGCATTTAGAGATCTAGTCACCCAAAACACACTATGCCTCACCTGGTCATCTAGTAAATGGAATAGGATCTGGCCTTAAAAATGTAAGACTTTGTATTTTGTACTACTGTTTGTCCAGTTTTTATTACTCCAGCCATTCCTGTATGATATCCCAATTTTCCCCTGTATTAATGCTGCTTCTAACTCTGTCATCACCATATTTCATTAGCACATTCTTATTTTTTGTGTCAACATTATGAGTGGAAATATTAAATAAGGAGTCCCAAGACAGATGCTCAAAGACCTCCACTAGCAATCCCTCTCCAGCACAATGATTCCCATTTCAACAATGGGTGCATCTACATGAGACAAAACTCGTGCTAACACGCTACCACGCAGTGCTATTAGGCTACTGCACAGTAAACCTCACTAAAACTCTGTGCGCCAGTGCTACTTCACAGTGGAACAAGTTATTGCACATTGATTTAGTGCTTGGTTCTCCAAGTACTAAATGTAATGCACAGTAACTACGGCACACAAATGAACATGTAGACACACTCACTGTTTCTTTTATCTGCCTTATAACAAATTCCTTCTCCACCTCATAAGTCTTGTATTAATCTCCTTCTTCTCTAGTTTGCCCAAGTCTTCCATGGAGCAACAAATCAAACGCTTTGCTCAAGCACAGGCAGACTCTACAATGTGCTCCCTGTCCAGAAAAATCAGTTATTTTCCTCAAAGAAAGGTATCAAATTAACCTAGCATAATTTACTTTTGGTGCACCCATGCTGCATTGTATCCTGTCCTCCCTTTACCCTGTGTCTAGCAGGAGTAACAAGAACAAGCTAGTTTATTTAGTCTTTCAGATATAATACACATCAGACACTAGCCTATACATTTCTGGTCAAATGAATTGACAACTGTAACAGGATTGCCACAAATTAAGCCTTGCAGCCTCTCAGAGTGCCACTCCGATCCCATCCCTGCCCAATCCACTGCTCTTTCTGTTCCTGCCCCCTACTGCCCCAGTCTGCTGTGTGCCACACACAGAGGTTGCCCATGCCACATGTGACACCTGTGCTGCAGGCTGGCCACCCCCAGTGTAGAGGAAGTAACACCCCCCACCCCACCACCACCTGCTTCCCAATCCAACCCCGCATAGGAGAGGCCGCACACCCCAGCACTCTCACAAAGTAACCACGCAGTTGCTGACAAAGGAGATGGAACCAATTGAAAAATACATAAATATTTATAAGTATAAAATATAAAAATAGCTTATCATTGGGATGAGATAATGGCGGCACTACTGAAACGCTGAATCCCTTGCTGATCTAATAATGCTGACAATTTATCGGGCAGTTACTAACTTGACTCTCAAGCAGGTCTTTGGAGAAGCAATCAAAGGAAGTCAAGGAACAGGACTGAGAGGGAGCATTCTGGTACTTCTCAGACTATAAATACTTTATGAAAATCATTTACAAGCCATGGTAAAACGACATGCCGTCACAGATGAGTTCCTCCCCCCATTTGGTCAATCTAAGAGAAAGTTCTTGACGTCACAGTTCTGATCAGCTGGAAGACAGCAGACTCTGTTATAAATGTAAAGGGGCAAATAAACCATATTTATTGTTAAAAAATACCACGCTAATATAAACAACTCCTACTTGATTCTTAATAGAATACGTTAAGATTTTAGGGAAAACATGCCTGTTAATATAAATGCCACAGGAAAAAAATTAAAGTGATTTTGGCAACAGCCTCTGATCAGCTTTACTAGCTCTAGGCTGAAAGCAATATTACATGAAAAGCACTTGTGTAAATTGTGCAAAGACTATACTAACCTCAAGCTAAAATTGGACAAACTAAAGCTCTGCAGCTAGGAAATTAGCCGTATGATGAAGACAGTAATGTCAGAAAGGGAAAGAAAATGTCTCAGTTTATGCTCAGCCTTATTTTTGTTTCTAATTCTATTGGCTTTTTATGAACATCCATTTTAAAGTCTTTAAAAAAATTAAAGGCTACTTAAAATTTCTGACTTCCATGTAGAAGAAAACTACACAATTCAATTTTTTGCCTTTTAAAAATCAGGGTCAGAAGCATTAAAATGGCTCATTCTCCACAAACAAACACACATATAAATAGAGGAATATCAAATTACAGATCTATAACATCAAAACTAGCAAGAGTGGCCTGGTTGGCTTTTCTGCCAGAGTCCCCGATTTGAACACAGGCTCTGGCATTTAAAGAAAAACACAAATTGACAGTGCTTTTAAAGATATATTCTTCAAACAAGTTATACTGCCATTTTGCCTAATTCCAGAAGGTGAAACTTTGCCACAGTTCCTCCAACAAGTAAATTGCTGGGATCAAAAACAAGAGTTGCAACACTTTAAAAAAAAACTCCTAGTCAAAATCAGGGCAGCTATTTTCACTTGACTTGGGTTACTGTTTACTTAGAAAACATTAGAACTGGACAAGAGGTCATGAAATCACATGCACTTCTACAGCATCCACATGAGTGTAACAGAACTTACAGGTTCATAATATTTATTTCAATACGTTCTTATAAAGTTTCCAATCCCTTCCAGATCATAAGTCATGCTAATTTCAACATATTGATGATATAATAAATTACAGGAAAGAGCATTAAAATAATACTCCGTATCATATCAATTCAAAAGTACACGGAATCAATAAATGAGAGATGCAATATACCCATAATGATACAAAAAACTTAAATTTAAAATAAACACTTGTCCTTTCTGATATTGCTTTTGAAGACCAGAATCCTATTTTTTCCAGGTATCTGTTGTAGCAAAAGTTGATGCCCACTGTGGCAACTTTCATTATTTGATATATGTTTTTCATTAAAAAGATCTCAATATCTCAATTTAAGATCTAAAAGTAACTACTGAGTAATTAAAAAAATAACCACTAGACTAAAGAACATGCAAACAAGCGGCATGTAATTTTTTTTCAGTTCATGTGGGAATAACAATTTATGTTAGTCTCAGGATTCCCAATATGAGCAAGCAACATTTTCACGCATCATCTCCATGCCTAGGGTTAGATTCTCTCCAGCCCTATGGCCCTTTTGCATTAACATAATAAAAACTCCTCTAGAAACTAAGCATACAGCTAGCCTCAGGAGTAGAGAATTACAAATAACTTGTCTGCAGCCCTTCTCTTCCACCTGCTTTGTTCTCCCAAACATGTGAAAAGCTCTGTCCAGTGCATGTAGAGTACAGCTGAGAACCTAGGCCTAAGTATTAAACAAATGCTATTATAGGATAGATGAATAAGTACTGATCTTTAGTGATTCTGTAGTCTATTTTTACCGTCTGCTGCTATAAATGATCTTAACATTATGCGTAAAGAGTATCAAAGGACAATTTCTTCTTTACATGGGGTATGTATGTATGTATGTATGAGAGACAGCAAGTGCAATGCGTCACTATTTCCTTTCTAAATGCTTTTGTCTTCTCTATTCTAGAAGGCGTACCTTCCAAATATTGCTCTCTATGTCAGAAACAACAAAGGTATCTGTCTAATTTTCTCAGTACCTGCACCCATTAATGGACTTACCTGTTATCTTTAGACAGTACTTCTACCTTCCATCACTTTCAACAGGGGAGGCAGAAAAGTCCCTCTCTCTCTATGTTATACTACTACTGCTCAAGTTATCACGAGTGAAAGAAGGCCAATGTAATAGCTCCCTGCAAAGGCAAACCCTCTTGACTAAGTGGCTGTTTTTGTGCCACTGAACTCATGGGACTTTCTCCATTCACTTTAGTGGGAGCAAGACTGGTCGTCATAAAACACATGAGACAGTAACAATCAAACCCAAAATCTTCCCCCTGCTCAATGCCAGGTATATGGGAAGAGTAACTTTAGTAGGGGTGAAATAAAATACAAGAGAGCTGAAAGATGGTAAGTGAACACCAGAAACTTTGTGTAAGCCATGATCCAATCCTTGCATATTGTTCATGACAGTGAAAAGATCACTTTAATGTTTCCAGCAACTTTACAGTGTAAGTGCCTTTCAGTTTCATACAGACTGCGTATCTCCCCTCTTGCCTTTTCAAGCAGAGAAAAAACAGTTACCACCTTTGATTCAAAAGCTAAAGCTAAGCTGCAAAAGGTATTATCTTTCTCTTTCTTGCAATAAATTCTATATTTGGAAAGATAATACCACAACTATTTCATATTTTCCTTTCTTTTTTTTTTTAAGTGACTTAAATTATATCACAGTTAAGTGGGTCTCTATAAAGCTTATATTAGTCACTGGAAATAATACATAGATCCCAAGATATTCAACATTACTATCGTGTTACTTTATACAACAAACAAGTGATAGAAAACCCAGAGGGCAGCATATCCCCCAAACCTCTGTCAACTAACAAGTCATATATGCATCATTAAAAGGCCTTAGAGTTTAAAAGCTAAAATTCCCAAAGGGATTTGAATCCCCAATTCCCATTAAGCTCTGTGAAGTCAGTGTCCTAAATCCCTAGTTACCTTTGATAATGCCATCCAAAGTTTCTAGCACATTTCAAGGAGTCTCAAAATACAAGCAGACGTAAAAAATACCTAGCAGTAGTCTCTATGTTTTCTCCTTTGCTAAGCAGATGTTGTAAGTGGGATTGTTAATAAGCGCAGTGAAATAAATTAGGTGTCAAAGCATCCCCTTACATTTTGTTAGCTGGGGTTACAGCAGATACTAGTATCTAAAATGGATCTGGCCCATGAAGCAAGCCCCTCCATTCTTTGAATTAGTAGGTGAATAATCTCCAAGCACCCCCCACCGCCAGCAGATTAGTTTAGGGTGATAATGAAGGGGCAAGGGTACTGTACCTGGTGATGGGCAGGTCGAGGCCCCGCTGCAAACTGAGGAAAGGCGGGAGAAACAAACACAAAAGGAAAGGCACAAAGAGTCAGAAACACCACAACAACCACCAAAATGTCACACTCTATGCAAAATAAACCCACAAGAAAGACCACACACAGTCAAAGCTTTGCTGCAGGACAGTGACAGACAGGTACTAAGATATAACAGGTTAACACCACTGTAGGATAGTGTGCTGCCCAAGAGCTGGGAGAAAGACAGCCAAAGCTGCTAGTCATCTTCAAGGCACACTCCTGAATAAATACAAACATTTACAATACACTCCAGAGAAAAAGCTTAAATACTAAGTGCAGAATATTTAAAAATTATGGCAACGAGAGATGCTTAAAAGTGGTTTGACTCCAACTCATTCTGAAGTACTGGAGAGTGTGGAGAAGGGACAATTCTGCTTATGCAGCAGATAAGAGTCAGGTAGGCACTTCTAATGTCTTGCAGACTACAGAGAATACATGAGTGTATCTGCAAGACAAACAAGACTAATTAACATTAATGTGCCCATACACAGTGCATTTCATCTTTGAAGCATTTTACAGACATTAACAAAATAACCCTCTCTACCTGACTCTGTGGTAGGTACATAATTGTCTCCCCATCCTATAGCTGGGTATGTGGAAAAAGGGAAGTTAATCCCCGATTTGTCCAAGGGTACAGGGTATAATCGACAGAATGCAACAGCTCGTTTCCAGGACCACGCTCACTTTACTGAACTACTTCCCACCCTTTCACATTACACTAGGGAAATGAATTCAGAATTAACATGCTCGATAAACATTTAAAGCATTTTCTGATAATTAGCTGATTGTTAAAATATAAATAAAAATGAATGCAAGAAATGGAAAATATAAATAAAAATGAAAAGGTATCTTAGCAGAAATCAAGTTAGATATTTAATCCCTTAATTCTCAGGATATTCAGCAGAACTACAATGTTCCTTCTAATGACAACAGATAATCTATTGATAATTGCTCAAGTACTTAGACAGAGGGCGTGTCTACGTGTCGCCATATGGCGACAGTGTTACTGCACCACGTTTCAGTCCTTCCTTTTGGAAGTACTAAAACATGGCACAGTAACCATCTGTACTGCGCCATACGGGTGGCGCGTGCAAAGATCTCCCTGCTACGTCGTCGTAGCAGCATGCTGTAAGTGGGGAGCGCACCGCTACAGTGACACAGCTAGTGATCACATGCAGACTCACGTGATCGCTGTCACCGTAGCACCCACAGTTGTAGCACCATAGGGCAACGTGTAGATGCGCCCAGAGTTTACGAAACGAGATCCAACAGTGAGTTTTTAATCACAGCAGCAAAATCACTAGGCACTTCTGTATGGTTCTAGTTTTGCCTGCCAATAATGTAAGGCCTAAAGGAAAGCAACCCATGCAGTACAACTCTGCTAATGGATAGTATACGTGCAGAGACTGATTTATAACACTTTCTTCTCCTGTGCCACCACAGGTTTTAAAACAGGATTTAATAAAGACCACAAAGGGGAGAGAATTGCACCTATCAGTGAAGTCTGTAAATATCATAAAATGCATCCATGCCAGGTAAACGATGCTTCATAGGTAATGAAGGCTTCCAGTTATTACATGTTTCTTCCCATAAGTAGGAAAAAGAAGAAGAGGGGGAGCAAAGTGGGGAGGAGTTTAGTTTACAGCCCCATGTCATTGCTACTTAATGTTCCTAACACTATCATATACAAGAGAAAGAAAACATAACCAAAAACAGAAGTGTTCTCTACTCAAGTTTTTTAAGACTATTTAAAATTGACTACATTTAAAATGTTCACGTAGAAATCTATACCGTGACTTAATCTACAGCCTGCACTTATTCCCCCTAATTTCTTCTCAGCATTACAGATGAATAAGAAATAGGCTATGTACACCTAGTCTATTTCTAGCATAAGACTATATATCAATTCATAAACTATAAACAGTTCTTCCTCATTAAACAATCTTCTCTGCAACATTTCCACTAAGCCTCAGGTCTCTGAAGTGAGCAATTTCAACTCATCAGAACAAAAAACTAAAATTTCAGCTATATCACCAACAGTTTACAGAGGCACCAGTACACAACAGCTTCTACCCATCTCCCAAACTTTTATTTGTAGAGAGGACAGTGGCTTAACTGATCCTCCTATCCCAGTGGGAACTGGAGACTATGATGAATTTAAGAAGGGAATACATTAATTTCAATGCAAGTAAGTTTGTGCACAGGAAGAACTCCTCAAAAGCAGTTTGGGTTTTATTTCCTCCGTCTCGCATGTGACAAAAAAGGGTTAGTCTTCCCCTGACATACAGAGGGCACCAACATAAACCTTTCCTGATGGGCTACAAAGTTCTATGTTTATCCACCAAAGAAAGAGGAAGTAGTAATTTGTTTAAAAAACACTACAAAAGATAACTGTGGGATGCAGAACTCTAGGTTGATCAACATGAGATCTGAAGTACCTGTCTTATCACTGTGCCCCAGGCGCGTTTTATTTTATCAGCTCTAAAATAAGAGTTGGAAATTTACATCTTATGAACACTGAAGCCAAATATATATTCCAGGAGTAAAATGTAATACATGTTACGAGGAAAAATAAATAAAACGAAACCTCAAAGTTAGTGAAAAAAATCCCCTAGTCTGTTTTGCACTGGTCACCATTGGCTATAAAATTTTATAATCCTGGTTGATAAAATTCCTTTTGGTAGCTGTAAGCAACAGAACAAACTGTAGTCACTGCTGGCTCAGATTAAAAATAGACATTTTGTTTTTTCTTTCAGATGAACATAGTAGATATAAAGGAAAACAGCCTTCTGTGAAAACTGGATCCCCACATGCTTATTGGTCTTGCTCTCAAACCCTCTTGTGCACAGCTGGCAACTGGGCATGTTCTACACGTCAACAGTGATCTGGTACATTGTACCAAGTCATCTGAAAATAACCACTTCTTATGGTTTAGTGCAGCACCTACTGGATACCTTTCTTAGACTGCATCTTTCAGCAGGTCCTCCAGGTTGGACAAAAATGGCTTTTAACTAGATTAGTGATGAGGGCTGGGACTGGCAATACGAAATGGGAGTAAATTGTTAATTATACTTGGACTGACAGTCTTAAAAAATCTTTCCCCAAACTGGAACTGAACTTTGACGTTCTAGGTATCACACAGAAAAGACACTACAAAATCTAATGGGAAATTATATGAAGCCAGTTGGATTGCAAAGGCAGGTGTCCAGGAAAGAACAGAAAAGCCTATATTGTGCAATCGCCAATGGCCCTTTTATGCATAAACAGAATGGAGTAAGCCTTGGCTGCTCCAAGAAGCCCTGTTAGGATCACTTTATTAGTGAAACAGCCTATGTATCCTCACCAGCTGTGTGATGGACTACACTATGCTATGGAATCCCAGGATGGCAAAGGAGTTACCTTGCCACCTTCCTCATCCCTTCTTTACCCTCCCCTCGAGTACAAAAAAAGTAAAAGTAAGAGTAAATAAAACCCCAGAACAAAACGCAAGAGTAGGAGAGGACCAACTAGTCTTGCATTTGTTTGAGGGGGGATGAGGGGGAAGGTGTAATGAAATGTTATATGTGCGATTTTTAGTAATGGGGTGATAATGGTCACTAGCAGAGCAGATGGCAAAAACTGCATATATCATAGTTGAAAAAAAATAGTTTATGACCACAGAAAGATGGCTGACAACTGCAGGCAAATTCCAGCTCAGTATTTCCTCTAATAATGGGATAAAACATCTACAAATTTTATAAATTTTCAGCTAATTTTTCTGAGTGTCATTCTTAAAGCGTAAACCCAAATTCTTCCTATTGGTGTTGTGAAAAATCAGACCCTCCCAAATCATTCTTTCATCATTTTAACCTGGCAGAAACTGCCACGGTATTTCATGCTTTTAACAAAGAAGCAATCAGTGCATTTCTGTAGATCAGCCAACAAAAAGATGTGGTAAAAAAAAAAAAAGAGGCAAAAAACCCCAAAAACAAACCCAAAACCAAAAGGAACCAAACAAATGAAAAAACACTGCCACAGGCACAATTGCCTGCGAGAAGGAGTACAGTTTGTTATATTGCTTACAATGCAGTATTTTATCCAGCCTCTTCCAGCCAGGGACCTGTAAACCGGACTCTGTTCCAAAACCTTCCTCCTCTTCCAGTTGTCTGTGCAATGTATTGGCACTGTTCTGCTGGGCTGTCAAGAAAACTGGTTTAGAGATGCGGCTCTTCAGTCAGGTTTTGCTCCAAGTTCTAACCATGTAAATTTACTTTTGCTTTGCAACAACTAGAGATAAAGAAGATGATTGATTATACTTACTGAGAAAAGATTTTTTTTTTACCATCAATAGCCCATATTACTGATTAGAATTTGGACTAATGAGCTGGGAGGTCTCTGTCCAGTTACAAACACGAAGCTGCTCACACCACAAAAACACCATAAAAACTGGCATTAATTGGCGCTCTCAGCACAGAGGTCAACAAGCTTCAGAGACTAACTTTTCTCCTAGAGGTGACACTTCCAAAAGAGCAGTAAGGTACACTGACAGGCTTATATCTGGGGGAAGCTTGCCCTGTACTATACCTTTTATGTGGATAAACGGAAGACTTCTGTCTCAAAGGCTTCCAGGTGCCACCCTTCAGCAGCATTCATCTCATTCTAAACAGAGAAGAGTGCTGGGGATAGTGCAGTGGTTTCATATGTAACCAAAGTGCTATGATGCAGGTAAGGCAGATTCACAAGAAACACTGGGGCTGCTGCTCCCTGGGCTAGCTGCGGCTTCAGGTAATGTGGAGATGATCTATCCTGCTTCCAAAAGTAGGAAGAAGCAGGTGATGCTGCAGGAGAGCTTCCTAATATCAGGTGGAACTGCACTATAAGCATAGATTTCCCAAACAAGAGGCTGGCTGAGGGAACCAAAGTCCTACAACAGCAGAACAGTATTACAATATGCATAAAAGAAGGTTATAGAGGACAACAAAGTCCAAAGTTTGAAGACAAGGGGATTATCACAAAATGGTTTTGAGTCTCAGAAACTCCATATTATGTTACATGTACATACAAAC
>NW_017729014.1:22363314-22377431 GCF_001723915.1 Gavialis gangeticus
AGAGGACAACAAAGTCCAAAGTTTGAAGACAAGGGGATTATCACAAAATGGTTTTGAGTCTCAGAAACTCCATATTATGTTACATGTACATACAATGATATATTAAATGGTTGGAACTGATCCAGTGACACTGGTTCAGAAGTATTGTTCCCTGGGCTGCTGGAGACTGAGTGCTGCGGTGGAGATTTGTAGTCATTTACTGATCTTTCTTTGTTCTGTCACTTTATCAAATATTTCTTTAAAGAAAAAAAGAGAGAGAAAGAGGAGGACTGATAATGAATCTAAGTTCTAAAAAGAGATGAACTTGAATGCAACTATTAAAAATAAATCAAGCAATTTGGAAGTAGATGAGAATCCCTCCGTCATTTTCTTTTCCGAAAAGCTACCTTAGAAGAAAGGGTCTAAAAATGCAATAAGGACTTGCTATTTGGAACTGACTTCCAGAGGTCAGTAAAACACTTTTCAGAGAACTGGTAAAGGTACTGTACACAGACACACACAAACAAGAAAGAAAGAAAGAAAGAAAGAACAGAAGGTAGAGCAAACACACGTTCTCTTACCGGAGAGCGCGTTTGAGGCTGTGTGTTCATTGTTTGAGGGGCTTGGGGGTACACCAACGTGGTTGGAGCTGCATTCTGTCCTGAGGGGTACGGAGCCTGCCAGAGAACAAAAACATGTTAATATGTCAAATAATTTATCTAGAGAAGTAAATTAAAGCCACCAATACACATTACTGGATGGACTGGTGATTACGGTTGAGATAAGAACCACAGATAGACAGTCCTCGTGATTATTGCTGAGAAAGAGAGGGATTCCTCGACTATTCAGATTAGACTCCTACTAGTTTATCTACATGGCACATACAATACCACATTATCTATATGGCACATACAATACCAACAAAGCATATATTAACTTAAAAATACTGTATTGTTTGCATCTACTGGCATATGTACTGATTTTAATTCTATTCTGAACAAAACTGCCAGAAAAACCTGGAATAGTAATGTACTACTGACAATTGCTCCAAAATAATGACAGATGACAAGCAGCAAACTAGCATACAGCTAACGCAAATAATCTTTTTAAAGTTTTCAGGAGACAGGCAGGCACTTGGGGCTGGCCTCAGCTGATGTGACCTGTCATCCATTTCACTGGAGCTATGAGAGAGGTAGTTAGCGGTGTTCGTCTGAAGTCAAGCAGAAGTCAAAGGATGAACATGAATTCATTTCAAATAGAATGAATCAGGTCTCAGTAACGACTGAAGCACAGAAATACTACCTTTCAGAAATAAAGTGTTCATCTTTAAATAGTACTGCATTGCTCTGATTTTAAGTACTTTTCTTTACCTCAAAGAGAACCATAAAAACTCCTAAGGACCACAGCAGTTTGGATCCAGGGTTTTAGCTTTACATGCCAATTAAGTCTGAATGCAGAAATGCAATTCAAATTTGGCCCTTTAATAAGGGTCTGCCATTGTTTAATTTCCATTTGACTAAAGTATTTGCCTTGCTATACATTCCCATGGAGTTTTAGGGTAACGACAAAAAGAAAATATGATGATCTTGGGCAAAGTTATCTTTGGTATAGATGATGCTCTCTTTAAGTTTTATTTTAGTATTTTCAGTGCATTTAACCCTTTGGGTCCTTTCTTTGGTTATCCAATTCCCCTATGAGATTCTACAAGGGAAACAGTAGTTCAAGTCCTTTTCTACAGATAACAGCTTATATTCAGGGGAAAAAGCTGCTTTCCCCCCCCCAAAACATAACCTCAAAATGTAGGGTCAACTTACATGTAGGGTTAATTTATAATTGGAACAGCATGGTATATCTAAAGATAAATAACATTTCTGAAGTGCCTTGCTTTGCTTGCATGTAAAGTTACCATATATTCATGCTGCACGCTTCAGTAACTCTGCAGGAGCCAACCTGGTCTCTGCGTTTCATATTCTTTATGAAATTTTCAATTTCTTTCTGAAATTCAGAATTAGATTTACAAAATCATAAAGGCAACTCTGTTTCAATCCATTATATGACAAATAAAGGAGGGTTCAGGTGTACTAACCCTCAGGCACATCTCAGGGCATCTTTGAGCTATACAATGCTGCATTTGATTTGACTAATCAGTTTTTAATTATAAGACTAAGTTCTATCACTAAAATTAAACAAATGTTAATTTCTTAAATGTGTCAACTATATTATAATAAGAAGCCCCATAAACAATGTGCTATAAAACAGATCTGACATTTTCACTACTCCACAGGCAGCACTGTGCCCTGGTACACAACAATCTAACAGTCTCAAGATCTGCTTGGTCAAACTGAGCAGGAAGTGTTGTGGAAACAGCACAGAGTACCAGAAGAATCAGTACTAAATGCCTTTCAGCCAACTGAGCCTGAAATAACACTGTGCTAACGAGCACCATCAGGCCAACTAGCACTGGCTAGCTTTCAATTGCGAGGCAGACAGTCTTTAAAAGATGGGGATACATCCTAACATAGGTTTTAAACAAGAGAATTAAAGGGATTAAAGAAGAGCCATGGATACAGCCTGAATAAACTGAACTGGGATTAAGAACAGCACACATTCTTTTAGCAAAATTCTCTAAGGTAGATATAGCCTTCGAGCCACTTCACTGGCTCCCATGCACTGTACATTAAATTCAAACTGCCTGACCTTGACTCATATAGCACTTACGTACATCTCAGGCTCGGTCTTGCTTTTGCAATCACCTCCCTGCTTGCTCCGCTCCAGCTATGACATCACCCTTGATCTAGGAATCTTTTCCAGACTTCTGCTGAGGTTTGGGAAGTCCTCCCTGCCTCACCCCTATCCTTACCTCACAAATAAGACAGACATAAAAACCCTCCCTGAGAATTAAACTCCTCTCACAGGAGAGCCTCAGAAATTCAGAGTGAGCCAAGCCCACCCCATAAAACAAAAGAAATAAACAAAACAGAACTAAAGATTACAATGTGTTTATGTCATAGCAGAACTATGGGCTTTGCTGTCGCCCCTCTATTTTCTCACCCATTCCCATATTTAACTAACTTGTAGCATGCCAAATTTGAACTATGCTTTTTGGGACAGGCTGTGTTTTGCAAGAGATACCTAATAATACTAACACTATTACTAAAGAACAATTCCCTCTCTATCTTTCATAAAGAGATATTAAATTATCACAGAGAAGACCTTTACGAGAAGGGGCGCACCGTTAGGCACAAAAAGGCTAGTTTCTCTGTTGTTCTTTATAGGAAAAAGGAGCAAGATAAAATGTTAAGCTGTTTTCACCTCTCACAAAGACTGGCCTGGACCAGGGGCTTCAAACACTTCTTGTGTAATTTTTCAGCCCAGGGTAAAGTCCCTACATCCTCTTCTAATCATAAGCTAACACGAAACACACAGAAATATATTTAATGAGTCTGAATATTCAGTGTCTGAAGCAAGTAAGTATTCCTTTCTGGCTCAGGGGGCAGTGGGTCTGACTTCGAACTAAGGCAACACCCATCCCAAACATAAGACAAGAAACCTTCTTCTGCAGCACTTCCCAATTCTGCTGTCTCAGATCAAGTTCAGATACTAACTCTGATCCACTAGTGAATGAATATCTTCAGTGACACTCAGAAATACAGATTAACTTGCAAGTGCTACAGTCTTATTAAACAATGAAGAAAACATGATTTTCTACCACATTTCTGTATTGCTCTGAAGTCAAAGAAATGGCTAAAATTGCACCTTTAATAAAAATAAGTACACGACTCAGAAGCGATTGTACAATTCCCAATTTGTTCCTGGGTCTTTGTTTTGCTTTTGAAACTGCATGAAATGCATTTAGCAGGACAAGAGCCTCAAGCATAGGGCAGACCCCATATTCAGAGGCACAAGCCATCTTACGTGACTGAATGAAATGCTGGTGTAATTTTTACCAGTTTTCATGAAAGGTGTATTCTAACATAAAAAAAACCCTCCTGAATCCAAATGATCTCCCAGCAAATGCACATACCAGGGTTTAATGCCCATCTGTAACCAACCTCTATGCCAGTGGTTTTCAATGCTTTTAGACTCCAAGCACCCCTCGATAAGCTTAAGGCACCCTTCAGAAAATGCCAACTCTCAGTCTTCACTTGTTTTCTGACTACAGAAAAATAATACAGTGATTCTTCAGTTGCAGAAACTCAGAAAACTCACAACATATCAGAAGATTTTTGATACTAGGGGTTCCCATTTGAAATCTTCGGGTTGATCTTATGAATCACGTTTGCACACCTAACAGTGCTAAGACTGTGTGGTCCCCCACGGCACCTCAAGAGAATCTCAAGCCACCCCAGGGTGCCATGGGACCCTGACTGTGAATCACTGCTCTATGCCAACCCACCAAATATATAATTAAGTCACTTTAAGCAGCATTTAAGAAGTTATATAGGCATTTTGATTTGAAATGTAGGACCCCTTCCAACGTACACACCTTTCCCTGGGGCCACAGCTGCTTATGCTGATGTGCTGTAGGAAAGTGGAGAATGTCTTTGGCAGATCAAGTTGGTTAAACATTCATGCTAGTGTCCCTGCATTCCCCCTCTGCCCCAAACCACTAGATTCCTCTTTGGCATTTCTCAAAGCTTTCTTCTTTGTCCCTCAAGTCCTTTTTCTGGCAATTGTGTAACCTCCCCAAAGCAATGCCTGCATCCTGGCTTGTGACTGCAATTCTGACAAGTCTCCACTACTGCCTAGGCCTCCCACTGGGATAGGTTAGACCTTCTGATATTGATTCATCTCTTTAGAGACAGCAAGGTAGATACATGCTACTCCTTTAAAATCTTTTGGTTGCTTACAACAGAGCAGTCCATTAAAGTAATTTTAAAAATATGTATTTAAAAAGCTGGTTACCTTCACTGATGCCAGTGCAGAGCTGAACCAATATCAAAGATCAGTTGAGACATCAAATTGTGGAGTCTTAGGGAGGGGGCACAGGCACCACTCCGGGATTTTGCGTGGCCTGTCCAAAAAAAGGACAGGAGGGGAAAAATGATGGTGGAGTAGGCAAGCAGCAAAAGCAAGGACCCAGATGAGGAGACAGAAATCTAGGCTGATGGCACATTTTGATTAACTCCCACCAAATTAACTGACATAAGGACTGGAAGTGAAAACTACGGTAGGCTAAAACAAGGCCCGAAACCCTGAAATAGCTGCATAAAAAGCCCAGCAGCTAAACTACTCCTAGTTTTGCAAAATGAAAACAAAACAGGTGACAAAACGCTACCAATCCCACAAAGTTCCCCTTTTTTTTTGCTCATCTCTGTAAGAAACATTTTTGGCTTCTTCTCCCTCCCAATCCAAATGTCAAAGGTAAGATTTCTACCTGCCCTAGGGATTTCTAATGTGTACCTCAGTACCAGTATGCAGTGGAAAAACAAAGACAGCATAGCAATTTAGGAAAACAATGGCTCCTCTACAAAGAGGCGAGTTAAAGCCATACCACAAGCCCCTGTGAGCTCTGCTACCTCACCATTACTATGCTCAAGTTACTTACAGAGGCTCTAAGTGGTCCCCAAATTATCCAGAGTTGATTTTTAATTTACCCAGGTAAATTTACTTGCTCTTCTAGAACACAGGTTCTCAAACAGCGGACTGCATAGGTGTCTAGGGTGCGGGGGTTTGACAAATATTCTGGTGGCTCCAGTCAGTGAGACAGACACTGGAGTGCTCTTGCTCTGTACACGCTACCTCTGGAGTAGGAAACAGCAGAGCAGTTGTGCCACTTCCACTGCCGAGACCGAACATCCAGATCTAAGTGGAGTTATCTCCATGGCATGCCTCACAAGAAGACTGTACAGCAAGGAGGAAGGCTGTAAGGCTGTGCATGAGGTTGGGAAGACTGGCTGGGGGATAGCAGCTGAGTAGGGAGTTGGGGGATAGGAGGGGTGTGCATGGGGATATGGGGAATATGGGCTGTGGGGCAGCAGGTAGAGGTAGACCATGAGGAATGGTGGGACTGAAAAGGTTGAGAATGACTGTTTTAGGAAACTAGATGGCCAATACCCTCCAGGTGACTTACGTCTGGCCAATCTTTATTTATGTATTTATTGTAAAAGGCTGGGTTTGGTCATCAACCCAACAGAGGCAGTTTGGGTCTAATGCTGCCCTTTGAAGCCCATTAGGGGATGGCAGGCATGCAGAAGAAGTGCCTGTGACAGTAATTACTGATGGCATTCGTTCAGAAGCCAGCTGGTTAGACACCCATGTCACTCGCAGCGGAGGGGAGGGGTCCTGACAATACTGAATGGGATGTTTGGTACTCCCACAGTGTGTGACAGCAGAGAAAAGTCCACAGCAGTCATTACTCATCCCCTTACTTTCACTCAAGGGATTTTCTGACTCCCATTTGCTCCCCAGCCAACATGGGTTAGAAAAGGAGAATTTGTGGGGCAGCTATAAGCAGCCTTATCTACACCCCAATCGCCTAATTTTGCATCTAGCTTCCATCTGAACATTCAAACAATACTGTGGTAGGATCTCACTCTGTCCGAGACTAGAGCCCAACGTGTTTGGATACCAGTTTGTAGTGGACTGACTGTTAATTGAGTGCATTTCCTGCTGAGAATTAAGCTCTGAGGCCCAGTCTGGAAGAAGGGTTCTTTACTCAGAGTATAACAATAACCTAAAATTTGGATATATACATGTTATAACTTACAAAGACATTTGTGCCTTTGAAGCAAAACTACAGCTGAGCAGTAAGGGGGAAGTGGGGAGATTAAAACGATTACACAAAACTAAGCATATATTGCCAGGAATAAACTCTGAAACAATTTAAAAGACTTTACAATGGGCATTTCTAAGTCTACTACTCAGGGTAACCACCTTGCTGAAAAGTGATGCCAATGTTAATACTAGGGGCGTACGGGCCAGTGCTGGCAAATGTATTCTAATAATAAATTTGTTTTGATACTTAATGTTACAAGAACCATAATTTATTTAAATAATTAAGTTTATGTATTAATCATAAAAAGGCTTCTTGTAACTAGTATGCTCTTATAAAACACGGTGGAAACTGAAACTTGTTGGTGTCTCATGCACTCAGTGGATGCCTGAAGTTTGAGGCTTAGAAACAGATATTTGACCAAAGGTGATAGGTTTATTATGACCGCTTAGCAAAGACAATAACCATTACCTGAACAAATGTATCCTGCTATTCCATGGTGACAACTGCCTCTTACTCTGCAAACATTCTGGATGGCACAAATTAGGTACAGATTTCCTTTAAACACTTATCCGTAATTAATTTTTCTCATTTTAGACTTTTTTTTTTAAATGATTTCAGGCACAGGGTTTACAAATGGCATCAACTGTATGCTACTGAAAACTTTAAAATGCCAAACGGAATAAATCATCATGATCCACTGCTTTTCAGACAAATAAGCTGATTAAAATTATTACGTATATTGAAGCCTTCAGAGAGTTCTTCTCTGCCAGGCACCTAAATAGGTGCATGGAGTAATTATAATCATATTCAGTCACACTGGGAGACAGGCAGCTTTTATGCACTGTGGCTGACACTCTGAGAAAGAGGCGGACGAATAAAGAGAGCAGTGATGAAACAAATTCAAAATTCCTTAGAATACATTATTGCAGAGGAGGAGGAGAGGAAGCAAATATTGCTGCGTATAAGTATGTTGGTTCATAAGCACAAAAATGACGGCCTTGAAACCCCTGAAACTCTGTAATTACACCACCTTGAGCTGCAGTGGAACGGAGGGCTGCTGAGCAGGTCCATTTTCTAATCAGAGCAATTTGCCTTTCCTCCAAGTTTTCTACTCTGTCATTTCATTTTTGAAATGCGACTCTCTACGGAATAAGGAAATAACATTTGAGTGTTTATGTATCCAAATGACTTGCTAGTGAAAGCCCTCGGTGACTATTTTCTGTGTGGATTTTCCATCTCTATGTGACTCACTTTGCCAAACAGCGAAGAAAGTTATTTTTAGATTAGTTACCGCACTCGTTAATAAACATGACGCCTGCCGTGTAATGCGACTCCCCCAGTACTCACTGTACTGGGAATAAACAGGCAAAGCACACGCGTCAGACAGGGTCAGGAGAAAAAGCTGAGTCACACCGCTCCTTTGCTTCCTCCTCACAGCAGCACGGGGAAGACAGCTCTCAGGGTACAACCGACATTAAATCCCCTAGCAGAAAGGTCCTGCTCTGGGAATGTATGGACATCACTAGCCAGCACAGCATGCTTCAGAAGGAAGTCACTTTGATCACATCGTTTCTTGATTCCTATGTCGACTGTGGAAAGTAACAGGTTCACGCGGTTCTATATTTGCAGGAGTGACACAAGGACGTGCAGTTTTAGCACATGACCAGGAATAAGGAGCCCTATGTTCTCCTCCTACCATTCACAGCAGCTGACGAAGCCAGCCGCTGCTTATGAAAGCTTATGCTATGCTGATTTAGTTTGTCTAAGGGGCAAATCGACCCTGCCTTTTGCGTGACTTCAGGTCACAATGTTTTTGACACTCTGGATTCTTATTTGAAATCCCTGAACGCATCCAAATGAGCACAGACATGGTGCTGCAGACCTGTCTGCAGTGCTACACAGCACACATGTTCCCTGTGCTGCTACTTTGCTGTGCAGGGGGTATTTTTTAGACCCCAAGAAGAAACCCACACCAAAAAAAGCGAGGCAGCACACGTGGCAGCAGCACATGCTGCCCAAAACTGGAGTCTGGCTGGCCAGGTCCATGCTCCAGCTGTCAGCCAGGTTTCCTGCTGCAGGAGTGCCACAGTTGCAGGTCCCCGAGGTCCTCAGGACCCCAGGTAAGGCTCCTGGGACCAGCACAGTCGTTGGCCCTGGCCTCCCCTCCTCCACCCAGGGTAACCTGCCATGGACCAGAGCTCGCACGGCATGGGTGTTCCCTGGGGACAAGCATCTGTGGCCCAAGGTGTGTCACTGCTACCTGTTCCAGGGAAAACGCACATTCTTGTTTGTCTCGATGCATTTTCTGGGTTTATTTTGTGAATCATCTCTAGGTATTTGCACACCTAACCGTGAGTCCTTAACATCAGTGCCACAGTCCTTGAAGGACCAAGGATTATTTAGAGCGGTCTGTCAATAACTTGCATCTTTTATTTATACTATCAAAAATGTGAGAGTGATCAACATTTTAGCCACATTTTAGCAATAGAGCATATACGGATTCTCTTAACACAATCTGTTGAATAATTCTGCTCTAAGGACAGTGAAAAAGTGGCTCAGAAAATAAAATAATTTGTTATATAAAATGTCTCAAATATTTTATACTTTCTCAGCAGCTCACTTGCAAAGTTATTCTTCTAGAGATGTTGAAATCAGCATTCAAATCAGCAACACATTGACTGCAATGAGATGCTAGGTAATAAAAATAACACATGGCGATGCCTATTGCCAAAAGTTTACAAGCCAATATTTTTAATCCACAAGATGCTCCAGGAACTTTAATATTCTCCTTTAGTAGTATCTTTCCATAGATTTTTTTGTATTATTCTGACTATGCAAAGTCCCATTAAAACCAATGGTGCAATTATCATAGTAATTTCTGTGAGGTTTTGCTGGTTATGTAGATTAAAAGGTCTTTCGGTTCTAGAAAATGTAACAGCTTTAAAAGGGGAGGCTGGTCAAGTCAAAGCTGACAGTACAAATACTGTTTTCAACCAGTGTCATTTGAAATTGCTGAAATGTGAAACCTTGCAAAATGGGAGTAAACTCTGTGCATCTAATCCATTAAGCAGCTTCAAGGTTTTGAAATGGCAAGACAGCAAAGAATAAGGGTACTGTACGCATTCTGAAGATTTCAGTAAAACCTAAATTCACGGACCTTTTCAAATAAGTGCCCTCCAAACAATGCGTGTCAAGGTTACCAAGCTAACTGCACTGCTGTCTCTTCTTGGAGTCTCAACCACACTCTTAGCCCAGGATCTAAATGACAGCCCCCTTGGCACTTCAACAGGTCCAGCTGGGTTGTGGACCCTGCTGGAAGATTCCCTTCGGAAGCCTAAGACAGCAGCTGATTCAAGTGACTTGAAGCAAAGCATTATTTATTTTTTCATCCAAGGATACAGAACACACAGGGGCAGAGTTAAAAGCAAAGAAAAAAGGAAATAAACAGCTAGGACCCTCTTTTTTTTATCAAAGTCTCAATTCTCTCTGTGTAGCTTCTGCGTATCTAGAACATTCGCCATCTCTTGAGTACAGAGAAACGGCCTGCACTGCTTGCCGCATATTCCCTTTGCATCTAAATCAAATCTCTTCAGCCTGGAAGCTTTTTCACAAGCACAGAGAAGCCTCTCTGGTCAGCTGTTCCATCCTCTTCTGTCGACTAAGCTCTATAAGGGTTTAATATACCCCAGAAGGGCATGTACGGGTTTAGTACCATAGGCTCAGCCTTGAGGAGGAGTCAGACATCCCGGCTTGAATAGAACCAAATAGATAATTTCACCTCCAGTTGTTGGCACAGCCATTGTCATCTTAATTCCTTTGAAGCTTCCTACCTTGGGCTGTCAAATCTGTGTCAGAGTTTCACCTTCCTGATGAGCTCTTTACCAGCCCCTTTACAGTCTCCCATGATTTAACTCTATGTATATAATAGGAATGGCCACAGGCAGCCTCTGTGTGTGGTATTCAGCAGATTGGGGAGGGGACAGGCAGCATGGCAGGAGATACAGCAGGAAGCAGAAAGCAGACTGGGGAGGAAGAGAGCCGAGCAGCAGATCAGGCAGGGAAGGGAATCATAATGGCACTGAAGGAGGGCATGGGGCTAATTTGTTACCAAAAAGGTTGGCTCCCACTGGTATATTGGGAGGTCTCTTTCTTGGCCCTTCCAAGTGTATTCTAACAAACCACTACTGTCCTTGCAAGGGCAGGGCACTGACAGTACTCTCATCCCTCTGCTTTATACTTGTGGCAAGTGAGGGTGTTCTGAAGTGTTTTGGGGCAATGTGTCTGGTAAGTTTGCAACAGGGTTGTCAGGTTGTCTGTGCAGCTCAGGGGTCGGCAACCTAAGGCCCATGGGACAGATCCAGCCGTGAAGAGACTGAGCGTGGCCCAGAGCAGCATGGTCCAGCCACAGCAGCAGAGGATGCATCCCCATGACCCTATTGCCTGCCATGTTCAGTTCTCTGTGGCAACAGAGGAGGTAACTGCATGGTCCCAGCACCTGACTGTCTATTCCCTTCGTAGCATCTGCTGATCACCTGTGGGGGAGGGGGGGAGGGAAGAGGTGGAGGAAGGTGGAGGGGGACAGTGCAGGGGGTGCAGCCCACGGTGGCAAAAGCTTGCCAACCCCCAGGTTAAATGAACATTTACATAGGATAATCAAGATACGATGATCATACCTTGAGCAGAGGGTTGAACTAGATGTGACCTCCCGAGGTCCCTTCCAGCCCTAATTTTCTATGATTCGAAGGCAGCAATACCAAACTGAACCTGGGAAAGTCACGAGTGATATTCATAAAAATATTATAAGACATTTTCCCAGTTCATCACAACACCTTGGAATCATTTCCCAATATAAGAAAGAACGCAAGGAAAACCGAGTACAAAGTTAAGAGTGTTTCTGACTCCCTCCCTACACAGAAACAGCCCGTGTAGATGGTGTTACAGACCTAAGAGACACATTCCCTTCCTTCCTTATATAAGCCACAGGCACTGTTTACTCTTACACAGATATTGTGAAATGGGAAAGAGAAATGCATGAAGGGTTCTTTTTTGTTTGCTGTACTATTCCTAATAATTTTGGGTTTTGCTGTGTGTGTTTTTAACCACTCTACTGAATACCAACTAAAATATTTTCCTCTGTTGTAATACTGCCAAACCTCTTTCTCTGCAGTACTCGCACAGAAGTAAATGTATGATTTTGGGGGAAAAAGATCACCCTTTTTTTTTTTTTAAATCTGCATCCAAGCTGATAAATCATGTGCCAAGTTTCAGATCTATGATGCAAAAAAGCCAAGTGAACACTTGAAGTGGAATATCCAGTTGCCTCTTCACCCCCTCACTAAGTGTACCCCTCCACAAGCTCAACACACGGCTCTTGCAGTCCATCCCCTCAGTCTGTGAACAAGCCACAGATTCAGTATATGGCTGAGCAGCCAATGCCACTGCCTTTGTGCGAGAGGTCCCTTCGCATTACTGAGGGAAGCTAAGAGAAAGCATTAGGCCAGAGTGCCCTTAATTCAGCAGAATGCACAAAGAACCTATTACTCTTTTGGATATCCGCCTTCTCCTGCTGTCAAATAAGGCAGTTAATACTGCAAGCTCAAGTGGCAAATATCTGTGCTGGAGTACTGAAAATTCAGCGTCTAAACCCTGCTACAGATGCATGATGGGGTGCCAGGTAAGAAATCAAAACTTCTAATAGATTTTTTTTCCAAAAAATCTCAGAAAGTTGTAATCAAGAACCCCACATTATAAGAACATTATATATGCAAAGTCAAGTGCTTGAAAGGTTGATTCACAGGATTTATGATTGCCTTTGCAGCCTTAACTCTTCCTCCTTGTTTATACAAAGTATCATTGCTGCCTTTAACATCATGCTTGCACACTTCCCCCTGTAAGTCCCGTCTCATTTAGTGCACAGGGTAGACACAAAAGATAAACTCAACACTGTGGACCTGAATGAAAAAGTGATCTAGAGAAGAAAGAACACAGCTAGTGACCATGTTAAGATTCATTTTGTCATGGCGCTGACTAAACTGTGGGGTAGCAAACAAGTAAAAACACTGTACATTTAAAAAGACAATTACTTTCATACCAAAGCATGTTATTTTACCAGCTTAGTTGTTACAGGAAATATATGTGGTTAAATTCCATCAGTAAAGGCCTACCTCCAGCAAATGAGGATACTTTGTCATTGTGGGGGTTTATTTGGCAAACAGCTGGCAAATAAGTATGGAAGTAAAATTAAGGCTCCAAGGGCAACCTTGCCTAATATTCCAGTACTTTGATTCTGCAACCTAAACAGTGTTCTTTAACAGATTTTCGCATGCAAGAATACCCGGGAATGACACACTTCAGAGCGTACATGGACCAAACTTGCTGCTTTCTTCCTCCCCTTTCTCCAGGTTTTCTGCAGCTCTACCGCCACTAGCTAAGGCCAGGGGCTCTGTGCGTTTCTTGCTCACCATATGGCAGTTATGGCACTCTCCCATTGTGACAATAGCTGTCTGCATTGCCATACCCCTTTCTAACGCTTACCATTTTCCCCTCCATTTCCCCCACATTCCCAGGGCTACATCCCATCTCCCCACCCCCTCCAGCTCCCAGCTCTCCACTCTCCCACCCCACCAGGGACACTGGTATATACCTCCAGATCCCCCCATACCACAGCTGTCTGTACACCTCCTCTCATTATTATTCCTCATTCTCTCTGAAAGCTACATAATTCAGAGTGTCAACACAAACTCTAGAGGAGAATGGGTACAGACAGGATACAGCTACCATTATACTGGTGGCATCAATGAGTTCTTTGATCTACAGAAGATTGGAGAGGTCCCTGGAATTACGCTTCTCCTAAACAAATGCCACGGGTCCTGTGCATCCCTCATCTTCCTTCCTTCTTGTTTTCCAGATCCCAAGAAATAAACAAAAGAAAAAAAAATGAAAACAACAACAAAATTTAACTTTTCTCCATTGACTCCCAAAATGTGGGCAGTGAGCTACTTCACATCCACCCAGAAATAAAACCCACCACACTGAGTATGAGGTCTTACACGCTTGGACAATTAACACAAATGTTGAAAATACTGGAAATTATCTGTGCCATTTAGGGGGCCACAAGAACTCACTCCCTGGTCACAGTCCTGTTGAACTCCACAAAGTGTTTCTTGAGTTCCAAACCTTTATTCCTACTGAGCTGTTCTCACTGTTAAAGTTGACAGGGGTCCCTGAAATTACTTATTTATTTATTTTTTTTTAGAATTCCTGGGTCTGACATTCAGAGGGATGTGGACAACATGGAGAGGGTCCAGAGGCAGGCCACTCGTATGATCAGGGGGCAGCAGGGCAGGCCCTACGAGGAGAGGCTACAGGACCTGAGCCTGTTCAGCCTCCACAAGAGAAGGCTGAGGGGGGATCTAGTGGC
>NW_017729014.1:22382431-22409024 GCF_001723915.1 Gavialis gangeticus
CATGGAGAGGGTCCAGAGGAGGGCCACTCACACGATCAGGGGACAGCAGGGCAGGCCCTATGAGGAGAGGCTACAGGACCTGAGCCTGTTCAGCCTCCACAAGAGAAGGCTGAGGGGGGATCTAGTGGCCTGTTACAAACTAGTCAGGGGGGACCAGCAGGCACTGGGGAAGTCCCTGTTCCCTCGAGCACTGCCAGGAGTGACCAGGAATAATGGTCACAAGCTGGTAGAGGGTAGATTTAGGCTAGATATCAGGAGGCACGACTTCACGGTCAGGGCGGCTAGGGTCTGGAACCAACTTCCAAGAGAAGTGGTGCTGGCTCCTACCCCGGGGGTCTTTAAGAGGAGGCTAGATGAACACCTTGCCAGGGTCGTTTGACCCCAGTAATCTTGCCTGCCATGGCAGGGGGTCGGACTAGACGATCTACTCAGGTCCCTTCCGACCCAAAAAACTATGAATCTGTAACTACAAGGTGGACTGCAGTAATTTGAATTGTTTGAATCTGAAAAGTATTTACTGGAAGAAAACATCCTTCATTTATTATCATTTATAAACATCCTTCATATAAGCGACATATCGCTTATTCAGGAGTCAGCTATCTTCTTCTCAAGAGCAAACAATACCTGAAAAACCCTTCTAGGTGGCACCTTTACTTTTGTAACCTTGTATAGTTTAATGGATATTTTATTTATTGTATAATTAGAAAAGCAGGGTGTAGAAAATTCTTCTGCCTCTGCTGACTTCCACATTTATTACAACACGTTGCCTTTTGCAAAATATTTGTCTGACTAAAAATTATGTATGTTGTGAAGGATGCTGGTAAAACCTATGCTAGATTGCATGAAAATCTCTTGCTCACGTAAGTGTGGAATCATCTCATTCCATCAAAAAGGATACTAGAATACACAATAGTCCCAAAAAGAACAAAGCTGAGTTGCCTTAAATTATTGCATGTCTCCCTATACCAAGACCTAAAGTATTTCACCATACTGAAAACCCAGAACACAGGCATAAAACTTATAAGAAAAATTCAGTTTTCTCCCCTTTTACTCCACCCCACACATTCTGCCAAGTAGGGGCCATTAACTTGTATATTTCTAGCCCTCACACTAGTGAACATAACTTGACAATTCTAAATCAAATGTAAGCTGATAAAGTACACTTTGCCTGAGTGTGGAACACCTCCCCAAAAAGACCTAACACTAGCTAGACAAAAGAGGTAACAGTGAAATGATGACATCCACATCAACTGTTCACTTTTGCTTTCTTCAATCATTCTGTCACGAACACGCAATTAAAATGACTATTTTACAATCCCAAATTTCCTCCTACCACTCACTCTGTGTTCAAAGTTCTTAACTCTTCCCTACCTAATTGCCAAAATTTCCAGTTGTTCCCAAATCTGTAGGATGCTTTAGGTATCATAAGTACTGAACCTTGAATTAGATAAAAAGGAGGCAGGCAGGACACTGATGACAACAAATTTAATATCAAAACAAACAAGGACAACCATACGAATGTTATTATTTATATTAATAAAAATCAAGCAGGACTGTACAAAGCCACAACATGCCAATACTGCTGCAAGGTGGATCATGAAAGAACCAATCAGTCTGCCTGCATGCCTAAGTTCAATATGTAGCCAAAGAACATGGATATCAGACCTCTACAGGTCTAGACTGTGTTGCAAGCCCTTAGGGAGAACCTTCTTCATTTCAAGGAGTAGGTCCTTCTTGTGGACAGCTTCCTGTCCTGTATAAAAACTCAGATCTAGCAGCAGCAGCATCCTTCAGTAGCCAACATCCAAGCCACCTGGTGCAAGGCCTGTTGGGCTGTATATGGTATCCAACCAATTTTGGAATAGTGTGTCCAGACAAGCTCAGAAATAAATGAGATGGCCAGAAGGCCATGTACAATCTCTCAGAGCCAAAATGGCTTCAGGCAAGAAGACACTATTAGAATTACTGTGGCTCTGTTCCATCTGATTTTGACTAGTACCTTGGCCATCTTGAGGATCAACTGAAAGTAGGCCTTGAGTTTACTGTAGCAGAATGGCATCTAACAATGAAACCAGGCTCATGCCATTTTGGGAGAAGTTCAGTTATTTGGCAGCAAAAAGGTCTCTTAAAAGAGGCATGTACTGTATGACTAGCAGCTCCCTGATGAATTCCCATAGTTGACTATTTGTGTTGGACCATCACATGTCTGCTCAAGAAGTTGGCTAGATCGCTGCTGACTCTTGAAAAGGAACAGAGCCAATGGCTTTAGTTGGACAATACCATTAATACAACTTAATGGCTTCAGGGAGAGGGGAATGAGCAAAATACTCCCTGCTTGTATTCACAGGGCAGCACAGATACATTTTCATTCCAGATCTGAAACTTGGAGTTGACTGAGCTGCTCTGATGAAGTTTAGGAGACTCACCCTGTGAAAGGAGGTACAGAGAGGTTCAGGCATGAGGGCTTGGACATCAGTGATGCTTCCTGACAATATAAGCACAACCTCAAAAACTGTTTTAAAAATCAAAAGAGCTGTTTGGCAGTTAAAAAAATGGCTCCATGAGTTTATGAGAATAATGCTAAGAACCTATGTAGGAGACGGATCTCTAATTGGCATGCAAGCATGCAGATCCTCAGAGAAACATGAATGTTTCTAGCTGCAAACCTTGGAGTATTTTAAGATAGACAGGATTGTCATACAACCCAGTCAAGTGACCCTGAACTCCAAAATTTTAATGTAGAATTTCAAGTTACCCTGGGGCTAGCTCCCCTGCATTTGTGAAAAAGTTAGACAGGTTTCCTAATTCTACTTTACAGATCTGTGCTGACTGCCACTGTCAAAAGGAGGCAGAGACGGTATTCCCATTTGTGTCTTCTTGAGGTCTAGCCACCAATTCAGCTTCCCTTAAGACCTGAAGCAGGATTGCAAGTTTCTAGTATGCATGGGGCTTGGGTAGGGATTGTACCAACCTCAGGGGCCATTCAGACTAGCAAATTCAGTCCCCTGCTGTCACAGGCAACCATTTATCCAAAAAGAAGACTGCTGCTCCTCCTCAAGACAACAAAAAAGAAAAAGTAGGAACTTCTTTGCCTGTACTCAAGAGGAGCATACTTTAGAGCTCCTAGATGAAGAAGTGCAGCCACTTCTGCTTATAGAAGATTCCTACGAAAAGGATGGTAAGCAGGGGTAAAGAAAAAACTAACTAGGGTAACTGTGATAGATGACCTCCAACACCCACCTGCCCTAGATTACAGCAGCCTAAACTCAAGGGAATGGGACAAATTTGTTTCTGCAGATTACATACCCTGATATGTCATCAAATCTGCAAACATGCAGCCAGCGCAGAATCCTTCCACCTCCTCTGAGACAACTGACATCTCCATGTGTGCTTATGTTTTTTATTGGAGACAGAATCATGGTGGCCAGCAAGGCGCGCTGGGTTCCTGTGTTCCATCTAAGACTGATATCAGCATCGTTTGCTGTTTGGAGCTATTGCCCAGAAGCCAAAGGAGTGCAAGAACTCACATGTTACAAGGAATGAACAACTCCATCCCTTCCAGTAGCAGGTCCTTGATCATCACATGCAGCCCCTCGGGGACTTCCCCATGATAACAAGTCATGGACCTGGCTATTGGTCTGAAGACTCCATGGCTATTTATAGGGCTAGCTTTCCCCAGTAGCTGGTTTAAGCTCACCCCTGTTCTCAGTAGGGGGTTGGACAAAAAGTGCCAACACTATCCCAAATTGGAGAATGACACTTTCAGGAACACAGAAATGGAAGGGACCATTCCAGGTGATTGAATCCAGTCCTCTGTAATTACTGGCAATCACATAAAATATTTGTTCAAAAGGGTCCCCGAGACTTTCCATTCCAGCTTCTCCCACACTTCACGACACAAAGAATGTCATTATATCCCATAACACACTTAGGATCTTTACTGTAAAAGGCCCTCTGTTGTGTGGGAGAGAAGAGGGAAGACAAGAACACCAATGCCAAGAGAGCTTAACTTTTCATCACCTGCAACTGAAGGGAGACAGAAGGCGGACAGGTTTTCCTCGAGAACTAGTCAAGCTTCTTCAGGATCTTTATCCTTCAGGCTGCTTTTGTGAAATCTGGACTTTCCCTGTACTACTGAAATGAGTAAGGAATTCATAATAATAGTCATACTCACCCTGAAGGACTGATCCTGTTCCACTCTATTTCCTGTGGCTGGCATACTGGGAGGTGTCTGTTACAGTGCCTTAGCAAGGTTGAATCACTATTTTTTGGAAGGCTAATCCTGACTGGGCTAACGGTATCAATATACCAAACAACTTACAAGATTTTTCTTGGAAAAAATTACATCTTCATTTTTAGAGTGTCTACTATTCTCATCAAGAGATCTTCAAGTGTCTTAACACTGTTCAGCCCTAGCACCAGGGTTACTGCTTTGTCCAGTGATGAAACAAAAAGTTCTTGGAAGTAATGCAGGATTGCGTTGCCCCTCTTGTCCCTTGATTGGCAATTCCTGGTATTCTTCCTTGCCCATTTTCAGTGGACTGGTCACTGATGCCACTAGAGCACGTGTTGTTCTCCTCTTCTTAGAATGGCAATCTGCTCCTGGAAATATGTGAAGAAGAGCCCTGTAAGCCCATAATGTGACTCCATAAGGATATGGCTGGCTATTGCTGACCAGTCAAATGACAGTTCTGTTGCAGCAGTTGTAGCAAATTCTAGGAAGAAAATTTGTCTGGTCTACTTTTGGACTCCCAAAAGAGGCCATCCTGCTTGTAGGAGACAAGAAGGTATGTCCTGACTCACTGAAAGGAGCAGCAGATGCTCTGTAAGCATAGCTCTGAACCATACAGTGCTCTGGGTACCAGGCTCCGTGGCAAGATTCTTGGAACAACCTCTCAGGCCTGGAACCTGGTGTCAGAAGTGCCAGCACCAGCTTTAGCATCAAGGTATGCGTCTTTGCCACACCTTTTACCACCAGGTCTTTTTATGGCCCTGTATCCTTACCGGAGAGCGAACCTAAAAGCATGGTTTCTCCACAGCACGGGACTAGACAAGATTATGGTTAAAAGCTTATGCATTTTTCCTAGTTCTCTGCAAGTTTCAAGTACGTGACATTTTGATTGCAAGTGCTAATTTAGCAAGTGTGGCATTTATAAGAATAAGAACGAGACCACAAAACTCCTTTTAGTTAAGTGAAACAGCCAGCGAGCAAGTGAATACAGACCTGTTCTGGATTCAAATGCAGCACCCAAGACTCAACAGCTCTGGATATCAATGATCAAAGACAGGAAGTTAGCTGGGTTAGTGCAAAGGCAAGCAGAAGGTAGGTAGGTAGATTAGCACCTTACAGACTAACTAATTCAGAGATGGATAAACTTTCATAAGCAGCGAACTGTATCTCTGGTTTAATCAGCCTGCAAGGTACAAATCTAGCCTGCCTTCTGTCTCCCCTAACATTGTAAATCAAAGCCAGCACAATTATGCTAAGGTAGAGAAGGAAAAATGCTTCCTGGAAGGGCATTTTTCAACCTGTTTCCTTTGTGATCCAAAATCCACTCTCTCATAATCAGTGACAGCACCAGTTCTCTTGGATCTTCAAAAAACTGCTAGCTTTTGGGTGGGGTTGCAAGATTCTCTAGCCTGCTGGGATGGAAATGAGAGCATTTTTCATGTGTAAAAACTGCTCGACACCTCTCCCCAGCTTCTGGGTGGGTGGGGTAAGCAATCATTTCAAGGTCTTCCCAACTCCTTTTTGAGTAGCATTGTCTTTTAAGATTTTTCCCTTCTATTTTCGAGCCTGCTTGCTTTGGCATAACTCCAATTCCTCTCCTCCTCCTGCCTGAGAGAAGCTTCTCTCTCTCCACGGTCTGCAAAGCATGGCAGTTTCATAGTTAGTAGGGTCGGAAGGGACCTGAGCAGGTCATTGAGTCCAACCCCCTGCCATGGCAGGAAAGAGTACTGGGGTCAAACGACCCCAGCAAGGTGTTCATCTAGCCTCCTGTAGATGAACACCAGGGTAGGAGCCAGCACCACTTCTCTTGGAAGTTGGTTCCAGATCCTAGCAGCCCTGACTGTGAAGTAGCACCTCCTGATGTCAAGTCTGAATCTACCCTCTGCCAGCTTGTGACCGTTATTTCTAGTCACTCCTGGGGGAACGGGGACTCCCCCAATGCCTGCTGGTCCCCTCTGGCTAATTTGTAACAGGCCACTAGATCCCCCTTCAGCCTTCTCTTGTAGAGGCTGAACAGGGTCAGGTCCCGTAGCTTCTCCTCGTAGGGCCTGCCCTGCTGCCCCCTGATCATGCAAGCAGCCCTCTCCATGTTGTCCACATCCCTCCTGAAGTGCAGCGCCCAGAACTGAACGCAGTACTCCAACTACGTTGCTACCTCCAATCTTGCCAAGGACGTTCATTTCCAGTTTCTCCCATGTCCCTCATGCTATCCCTGGTCTTGAACCTGCTGGTAAATGGCACATCACAAAGGCAAGGCAGACAGAAGTTCGATACGAAGCCTAGCTGTGATACCTACAGACACTAGGAAAAGACATTTGTGACTTTTAACACAATAATCTTCTTGTTCCCTGCTTTGAGGCTCCAGGTTTCATATCAGCTTTTGGCCCCTCCTTTCCAACAATAGAGAAGGATAAAAGCTTTGCGTGCTTTCCTCCCTGACAAGAGTCACTTGAAAGGTGGAAGACAGTTACACAATTCTGCACCTACTCAAGTGTGCAACTCAGAAGGGGAGAGCAGGAGAAAATCATCAACCCTCTCCCAGTCTGTTTTTTTGGGGAAAACCTTTAGTATATAGAAGATGCAAAATAGGAAAACTGTATATGCATGTACGACTGGAGCAGAAGGCAGGGTAGAGATGTACCTTGTACACAACTAAATTAAAGATGCATAAGCTTTCTCAAGCTCACTTCATCAAATGCAGTGAGGTCAGGTTCACAAAAACTTATTCACCTCTGATTTGATTAGTCTATGAGGTGCACTTCTGCCCAGCCGTCTGTGTGCCTTCAGACTAACACAGTTAACTACCTCTTTTCTGTAGGACTGAAGGCCACATCTGGCTATGGCAACTCTGTATTAGTATGTGCAGTGCAGTGGCAGGTACTGAAAGAGTTAAGCACATTCTAGAGACCAGAAGTATGATTTCAAGGCCCTGGAATTTGGAGAAGGCAAGGGAAGCAGAGGCAAGGTTTCTTGCAGTGAATACTGGGGGTGTGGAACTGTTTTTCATTGCTGCAGAGTTCGCTTACTCTTGCTGCAGAAACTAGTTCTGAAGGCAGTGGATTGCCAGAGGCTGGTTTAAAGTCAATGTAGAGGAAACCACAGGAAGTCGAATAGCTAAAACAAGAAGTAGGCATACTACTTTAATAGAAGAAAGCAAAAAAAATAGGCAAAAAGCAGTCTAAACATTAGTGGTACTATACAACTCACCTTGTCTTTGAAATATACAAGTAAAACAAACAAAAACACAACCAGATGGGTATGACACCACACTTGCACTCAAGCACTTTTCCCCACATGAAGTACTATGCATCCAAGTGGTCTTTATATCATCCTAATCTATACTTTGGGAACAAAGGAGGCTCTCAGCATATCTTTCAGAGGTCATTTAATGCAACAATTTGCAGCTTTAACTATATGCAAGCCTTTGTGGTACAAAGATGTAAAGTTATCGAGCTGTCCAGATGTTCTGTGCTATTCATAAGAGAGTCCATTTTCTTGTATTGTAGTAAAGTCTCTATCGAGTTAGTTAATACTATGACTGACATCCATCCATCAATTCCTCAAATTTCCTTATGAAGGAGTTACCCTTTAGAGAGTCACACATCTTGCCTATTAATTCAGACACTTCTACTTCTACTACAGTAAGGTGGTCACCAGCACTCACTCACATCTCTCAGATGCGACACTCGAACTGAGGAAACAGATGTTCCACTTTCTGTAACCACCCCTCAATTTTACTCTACCGACTGGAATGATATTCCAAGTACGAGGGAGGAGTGCAGTAGAAGGTGCAGGGTATTTCTCATCTCTAGAGGCAATACTTTTGAAAAAGCTTGTTGTCTGTTAACCTTCTTTTCTCCTTCAAGATACCGCTTCTGCAAGACCCCACCTTAGGAACTAGCAGGCAGATATAATCCTCAAGAGAAGTGTTGAGGACCCATATTAATTAAATAGAGAGTGAATCACTACTCTCTTAACTGAGCATTTGATCAAGAATCAGCGTTGCAAGAATAGTGATTTGTGACACTGCAACTTGAATTTACAACTCCTACCAGCTTTGGACACTGCAAATATAACTTGCACATGCTGTCACCACTAAGTGATTTTTCTCTCTGCTTGGTATTTGATGTGTGGGCCAACTCAGAGGAAAACTAAATATATAATTTAATCAAAAATACCATCTTGATGGAATTTAAAATACATTTATAAAATCCAGAAAATATACATGGCTTTGGGGGGGGACCCGTCATCTGATTAATCTGGCTTCCACTAGGTTAAATGAAAAATTCTTATGACCTTAAAAACATTAGAAAAAGCCATCAAAGTTCTGAAATCCTCTCAGCTGATGTTAAAGCCATTAGAAAAGCACCTATAATGAGTATAACACACAGGGAGCAGATTTCTAAACAATCCAGAGTTTCTACGCCTTTAATGACAACTGAATTTATATCCACTGAATTTACAGATTTACACACTTTTAGACAGAAATTTATTAGCTGCTTTAAGAACCTGACCCCAGTTGTCTTTCCTGCCTAGTGCAGGGGGCTGAACCCAATGATCTTGTGAGGTCGCTTCCAGCCCCCTACAATCTATGAATCTATGAACCACTTCACTAAGAAATCCATCAAGACCTTTTGTACAAAAATGTGGTAGGCAGACAAAAAGTGTTCAGAAGGTTTTAACCATGGATGAAACACTTAAATAAAACTTTTAAGGAATTAGGTTAAAGATTGTGCACATAATTCAGATGCACATAAGAGACGGTGCACCAAACAACATTCAAACCCTTCTAATAACCTCAGCAAAATAGTATTTTCATATTTCTCAATTAATAGTGTTATCAGGTATTTTGAGGTATTCGTTTCAAAGCCACCACAAAAAGCACATTTGCAAAGAACTTCCCATGAAGAATAAAAGGGGTTACAAGAATGGAAGTCTACTGAATGCGTCTTTCTTCCTGTTGCTTCCAACTAGCGCTTTCTTTTCATTCTAAGATTCACGCATCTTCTTACTGCTTCTTCATGAGGTTAAGAATAGAGAACTTTTTTTTCTTCAGAAATTCCAGCAGAAGCTGATTAGGCTAACTTAATTAGCCTGATTAAATCAGGAGGCTAGACTCGATTTGGGGGCTGGACTTGATGATCCTCCGGGGTCCCTTCCAGCATGAACGTCCATGAAATGGTCAACAAAATGGCCAAGGTAGTTCAGTGTTACTTAGTGTCATGCAACTGCCATCTGATGAATAGTGTGAACTACTCTTACCTTTTCCACTCCTCAATTAATGGTATCAGCTCAGGGGAAAAAACAAAAAACAAAACAGAGAGAGAGACCCAGAGATCGCTGCGGACAACTCCAAAACAACCTCTGTCCAATATACAACAATTGTCCAAAAAAGCAAACAAAGCTTAGAGAATCCTTGTCCAAACACTGCTGCCAAATGCCTGAAAGCTACTTCTGATGCCTCAGATACTACAGCTTCCATTCTCCAGATTCCTAAAAAAGGATGGGAATGTGGGCATCTCCAGCTTTCCTAAAAAGTACTGTAGCACATGCATCACTGCCATTGCTCTGTCTTCTATTTCCAGTATGGTATATTTATACTATCGGAACATTTCTTGTGCATCTGAATTTGCTTTCACACTGAAAAGTGGATTATAATATAACGTTTCTCCAAAACAAGACAAGTTTGCTCAAAATCTCAACAAATGCTTCTGACAATCTTTCCCACTTTCTCCTGGCCCTGCAATAAACTTGAAGCTCTGGTCTCTGCACGCTGACCTCTGGAACCAATTCGTGATACGACTTCCTTTCTCACTTAAATTACTACGCCTTGTTCAGAACTCTATTGCCCACTTAACCTCTGGGCTCTCTTCTAAGTTCTTCATTTTTTTTCATCTGCTCAACTATCAACTCAAATCCAAAGGCAGTTTAAAGATTCTGCTTCTCATTTTGTCTCCTCTTCAGACCGCTGGCCTTTCCCCAACCTCTAGCTCTTAACTTAATATATTCCCTACACTCCCTGTGCCCATTTCTTTTCTGCTTCACTTCACTCCTGTGACATGCTCTACACAAACTTCAAAAGCTACCATATTCTAGATAACTTGTCATTTCTCTGTCCTTATCCTTACTTCTATTTTTGCTTTTTCTGAACTTTTTATAAATCTCTCCTTATGTCTAGCTTTTTATTGCGATTCATCTTTGCAATTAATTTTATTGCACCAATTTCAACAATAATTGTAGAATGGCAGCATCCTGTACAAGTACAGATTGATGGAAAACTAACACAATGCACCAGACACTCCCATAATGTTTAACAGGAAAGTGGGACAATGCCCCTAGAGTAGCTTGTGGGGAAACAAGGATATTCCTCAGTGGTATCACTTATATTATCTGTAATATTTTGAAGCTGAATCCTGCATATTCCTTTTACTTCATATGCAATGATAAACCAATAATTAACCACCAACTAGGATGGTACACATCAGTCACTGCAGCACTGGAGTTGCATATATAAAAATAGCATCCTCCCCTGTGAACTGAAAGAAACCAGGTAAGGGAAGTTTCTGACCAGCACCAGCTCTTACCTGTGAAAGTCCAGGGGACGATGCATGTCCCGGAGGTGTTGCAGCAAGATTTGGGTGTCCCTTATTTATTTCATGTGCAGAGTAAGGGGATGGGGCAGGAGGGCCCGGCTGTCTTGCTACCTGTGTTACCTGTGAGGAGATAAACTGTTAGTAAAAGAGAATATTAGTAGTTCAATTTCTGTAGATGGTTCTAGCGCTTATAGTCTAAGAATAAAAGAGCGTATATAATGAAAGGAGTCAGCAGCAACGTTTTTAATATGTGCCGACCCATTTCTTTTTCAAGTTAGTTAACTATTTATGTAAAACTTGGCGGCTATGCTGGTGGAAAGCCTGTATCATAGGCAGCACCATCAACAGGGGAAGGGGAAAAGTTACACAAGCTTCTGCTTTATTGCTTTTCCAACACAGCTCAGGCTTTCATTGAAGTATCCTTGAAGTTCCACTCCTGGTCTTTTACTTCCAAATCTTTGTAATTCATACCATTATAAATTACGCCAAACAACCTTGCAATTTAGTGGTTCAAACCCCCTGGGGGCTGCAAAGTGATGTAAAGAAGCTTGTTACCAGTCAGAGGAAGTGACCTAAAAAGGCAAGGTGAGGAGAAACTCCCCATTCATCCCTCCAAATGAGGTGACAATTTGGCAGAAGAATCTTAGACCGAGGACTGACGGTAAAGATCTCGTCAGTAAAGATAAATGAAAACTTAAAACAATTCTTTTGGAAAACTACTGCACCAGATTTTCCAAAAAGGAACACACAGAGAGGAGATTTCAGCCTTCGTGGCTCACATGCTTGTTTTATTCTGCCTTATTTACAGTACAATATTCATGTCAAGTTGTTTAAAAGGTAGACCCCAGGGTAAGTGAAATGAAAAATGGCAAATCAAAGAGATATTGAGGAACCAGAGCTAGAGATCCACTCAGCAATTCAATATAATGTAATCTGTATTATTTTGTTTTATGTTTGCTGTGTAACAGCCTTCTCTCTGACCTCTCCTGAAATGAGCTTCTGCCTTGTTTAAATCACAGCTATTAGGTCATTGCAGTTTCAAAACAACACAGGTAATGATTAGAAGGTGCTGCTAGCAACACACAAATAAGTGCATGTACCACAGAAGAGTCAGTCAGCAATGAAACACAAGATGTAAGTTTTACAACCAGTCTTGTCCATGTCTCTTTATTGTATTTTAAGTAAGGGTGCATTTGATTACGTCACCTAAACCACTCCAGTAGCTGTGGATGACAATGTGCAATTTCTGAAGGCTTGGAAGAGACCAAAAGCATGCACTGTTGGAAGATCTGGAGAGAGAGCTCAAGAGAAAGAAGCCCCTTTCCCCCCCAAGAGGTATCATCTGTTTCCTGGTTGATACAGCCTGGCAGGGATGCACATACACAGCTCCAGTCAACTTAACTGAAACCAGTGTCACAAAGGATACTGTAAAACTTCTGCAACCTGCCTCCTGGAAAATCAGAATCCCTTACCACAGTGATCTTGAAAGCCTTGCCAAGTCAAAAACAGACTTTTTTTTATTCTATACTTAAAAAGTAGCTACAAATTATGAAAGACATCAGAACCGCAGCTGGGAGTGCAAGGACATTTATTCACTTATAAACCCACCATTCAATAAAACATGTGCATTTTAGTCATCACTAGGAATATCTCCCTCGACAATCACCAATTTACTTCCTGATAGGAGATTAGTTTAAAGTAAAGGAAGTTCTTCAACTACTGTCAGCATATATGCAAATTCTTAAGTGTGCATATACTTCTAGCATCAAAGAGAAAAATCTGCAACATTTTGATCACTAGAACAGGCTGCATGCATGATTCCTTTGGACCTTACTATCTGGAGTCACGTTAAATAGATTCTGTGCCAAGACTGAAGAAGTAATAATGTTCACATTCTACACCGGGAAGCACAGATGTAGGTTAAGTAACTTATTTTGAGCCTTGTCAGAATTCGAATCCAATCTTCAGGAATTAAAGAGTGATAAGTTATGTGGTAACTGATAACTATGTAATACGGGTCTGAGATTGACCAACACTGTGACACTGCTCTCCCGAATCAGGCCTCAAATGTAGAAGTCAAGTCAGGGAGGAATGCAATATAGATAGCAGTTATGTCCCACCTAACAGACCAAAAAGGGCTGGTCCTGTTTAGATGATGAATAAGGACACTTTTCTCCTCTCTGGTATGTTTTCTTGGAGAGAGTCAGGGGACAAGTGCTGGGATGGGAAGAGGGACAGGTATTTAACTGGTTCTAGAACTCTGGAAACTGGTTTAGGTTAAGAATGAGCATGAACAAAAAAAAAAAAGTGTATCCTTCATTTTACAGAACAAAAAGGATCAGATATCAAAACGTGTGGCTCTCAGACTCTTTACTCAGATAATATACTTACTACAAGTAATACAGTCTTTTAAAAAGTTTCATTTCTGGAATGTTCAAAGGTGACTCCATTAACTCAGTAAAGGCCTAAATTAAAATTCCTAAAAAAGGATCGTTTCAAATAATGGTGAAAAAGTTGTCAAACAGGACCTTTTAAGAACTCTACCCTCCTCCCAACCCTTTAAAAGTTTTCTCTGTGACTACAGTTCAGGAGTAACCAGCATTATTTACAATCAGAAAGTTCTTCCAGAGACCCATGTAGTCCAACTGCCTATAGTTTGCCCAGAACAAGATCAGATGTCTTGGAAACACCTCTGCCATCTCTTAACCATGGAAGCAGTCAATTAATATATGTTCAAAATATCCTAGAAATAAGAAATGTCTGATTATATATCTTTTACTGGACAAAATTTTATAGCTGGGAGAGATGGGAGACAAGCTTTTGGTCACAAAGTGCCCTTTTCAAAGTCCTGCTGCATCCTCTACAGGTGATGCAGAACAGAGACATTAGCAGAAGCAGCAGGCTTGAACCAGGACACTTTCTCCCCCCAAAATGTGTGTTAACATCTCTCACAGCTACAAAGTGAATCCAATAAAAGATATAATCAAACAAACCTTTCTTCCTACATTAACTCCAAACCATCACGGCTACAACACCCCACCATGCCCCATAGTACAGGGAAAGGCAAAAAAACCCTCCCACAGCATGTCAATTTAAACCAATGGTAAAAATGCCTTTCTGACCCCAAATCTGGCAAGCGCTATGACCCCAAGTAGAGAAGTAAGACCCTCCAGACAGGAACTTCTGAGTTTTCTAACTACAGCAAGGCAATCAACACACTTCAGTCAAAAGCCACCACCAGCCTTGACTGTGGCCAAGATGTCAGTGCTTCAGCAGGACCGTATCTTTGACGAGGGGAAAATAAATTCCTTCCAAGCCCCTACAGGTGATCAAAGCCCTGAAGCATGGGTTTTGCCAGACACCTGCCACGCCAACTTTTTTCTATGCTCCAGAATAGGAATTACAAATACGGATTCCAGCTATTATACACACTGATTGCTGAACCAAAAGTTCCCTATCCTATCAAATCAACCCTTCCATAAAGTTACCTTAAAACAACCCAGGTCCTTTACCCCGTCTCCTCTTGACTCAGATAACAAATCAAAAATTCTCTCCTCTGATAGCACAAGTCCTCTTTTAAATGTCAAAAAGAAGCCTAAAAAGCTGTTCTCCCCCTCTCTCCTGGTGACAGTCTCATAGACACAAACTAACATATACACAAGAGGATCTGTTCAACTGAGGCTCTCTAGAAGCCATGGGGCATGGACTGGCGAAAGTAATGAGTCCATTACAAACCAATGCCAACTATCATCTGTCAGAAAGTGAGAGTCTGAATTCTACTAAAAAGTATGCATCTTAATCCCTAGTAAATGTAAGAATAGCACGCCCTTTTTATATTCACATAGAAATAGTCCAGAAATAAGAATCTCTAACAAATTGTAAAATGTAATATTTCTCTAAGAAAATGCCAATTAGAGCAGGAAATGTTACAGCTATATAGACGCATTTAAGAAACTGTGTTATAGGTTAAATTTCATGTTTCTATAGTTCTTCTTTTCATTACATTTGCTAGAATGCAGATTTAAGTTCATAAATTCTAAAGGAACACAAGCTTCACTTCAATTATTCAGTAATGAAAAAGGCAGAAACTGGAAACAACTGACTGGATTTGCTCCAAAATACTTGTCTCATGATGCAAGCCATTTACATATAGTGCAAAAAGTTTATGCTTTCCGTTTATCATCTGGAAATCTGCAAGATGTGCAACAGGTCTAATATGTAAGCTAAGCAAATATAACTTTCACTCAAGTTCACAGATCAAATTCTTTGCCCAAACAATGGATATGTGGAATTAAATATGAATCTGTCAAGCCTAGCACTGTGTCATAAGCAAGCAGTGGAGAGCCTATAATTCAGTCTTTAAAAGTACTCCCTCCAAGAAAGCAGAAAATATATAAAAAATGAAACTGATGTGGGATTAATTTGCTGTCCACTTGGATTGAAATGTCTTTATTTTAACGCCTCTGAAATTCTATTTTTCTGCAACTTAGATAAACATAAAAAACTACCAGGCTGGGTCAGACCACAGGTCCATCTATTTTAGTACCCTGGCCTCTCACAGTGTGGAAGAATATTTAAGCAGAGCAAACCCAGAATGATCCATCCCCAACGACATTCCCTGCACAGCTTCTAGCATTCAGGGTCTATGTAGTCCTAATGTTGAAACTAAACCACTACAATGTGTAATTCCTGCCATGATTAATGCCCATGTCTTTCATGAATTTGTCAAATCCCCTTTTCAGCCCAGTTAAAGGATCAGCCTTCACATTCTGTGGCAACAAGATCAACAAGCTAATTACCCACGGTGTGAAAAGGAACATTTGTTTTAAACCTGCTAATCACTGCACTGCATGTCTCCTAATTCCCATATTGAGAGAGATAGGGATTTACTATTTACTTCCTCCAAATCATGCATAGTTTTGTAGACGGTTAGCACGTCCTCCTTCAGTAGTCTTATCTTGTAAGGTGAAAAGTCATAGCCTATTTATTCTCTGCATTCCTCCAATTATCCTTCTCGCCCTCCTTTTGTGCCTTTTCTAGTTCTAGCGCATCCTCTTGGAGACGAGGGGACCACACCTGCACACAGTATTCAAGGTGTGGGGCTACCCCGGACCTATCCAGTGACAATGACATTTTCTATTTTCAGTCCTATTCTTAATGATTCAAACATGTTATTTCCCTTTTTGACTGCTGCTGAACACTGACTGGGCTGATGCTTTCAAAGAACTAGGATATCTAACTCCAAGCAGGAACAGGTATACGCCTCTTGGGCTATTTTTACCCCATGCGTGTGAATGCACTTATCAAGATTGAACTTCATACTTAATTTTTTGTCCATGTTCAGCTCTTCAGTCAGCTTTGCCCTTTTACCACCCTGAAATAATACAGCATCATCTATAAAACTTGGCCACCTCACCAGTCAACCAGTTTTCAAACCATTTATAAATATGATAAACCGCATACATCCTAGTATAGACCCTTGGGAAACTGCACTGTTTACCTCTCTCCACTGTGTGAGCTGACCATTTATAAGTATTCGGATTCCTGTCCTTCAGCCAGTTACTGATCCACGAGTGGACCTTCCCTCTAATACCTTGCCAACCTAATTTCTTTAAGAGCCTTTAGTGTGGAACTTTTGTCAAAAGCTTTCTGAAAATCCAAACACCCTATATCAAACTGGACTGCCCTGATCCTCAAGCTTGTTGGGGCCCTCAAAAAACTCCAGCATGACCTCCCTTCACAAAAGCCATCTTGCTCATCAACATGACAATTAATCGTATTTTTTATTATAATTTCTACCAATGTCAGGAACAGAATGTACTGGTCTGTAGTTCCCTGGATCTCCTAGGGAACCCTGTCTAAAGACTGGGGTTACACTGGCTATCACCCAGTCCTCCAGTACAGAGGCTGGCTTTAAGATTACAGGCTAAAAAGGCAGATCCAAAACTTCAAAATTTGAGCTCTTTCAGGACTCTTGGGGAACTGTCAGCTGGTCCTTGTGATTTGTTACTGTTTAGTTTATCACTTTCCTCTATAACCTCACCTCAAAATCTAGCTATCTGCATATCAGTAGTAATGTCAATTAGCCTTTTATTTTCAATCAGTCTGGATCAAGAGATAAGGAAACAGAAAATGTACACCCACACAATTTTTTTCATATTTATATTCTGTATGTCATCTATGGGATGTAGTGATAGCTGGAAGGGGAAATGACAGCCATACGCACATTAACTTTACTAAATTAAAACAAAAAAAGTCCAGACTGGGCAGAATTTTTTTCTGTTCAACATTCAAGTTCAACAAGGAACCTGATGTAAATGGTTTCAAAAAAGTGCTTAAGGCACATCCCTCTTGTACACGGCAGCAGCTAGGCAGTAGAACGAAAATCGGCCTCCTGACCTAGATCTTTAGTTTAAATGCACAGTGGCTAGAGTAACTAATCCCTCATAATCTCTTTTCTACAGGATTCTCTTCATTGCTGAAATACCCTCTAAAGGACACAAAAGCAAGTCACAGTGTTGCTGTTGGGTGTGAAATTCTTGGATGTCCATCAACAATTCCTCCCTGCAGAAAAGCAACCAAATGAACACACAAGCATGCATATGAAAATAAATGCAGAATCAAGCTTACCCCAATTAACTCTGTTTTGCATCAGGTTAGATAGGGGTCTTTTCTGCCTTTTGGACACTACAAAATGCATGGAAGCGGGTTTTACCTCCAACTGTAGAATCTACTCGTCTAAACAGCACACCTAGAAAAGCAGACCTCTCTTCCCCCTCCACCTCACTTCAGTGAGACAGCACTGCCCAACCGAGTATCCACTAGATTTCTGTCCTCTCTGAACACATGGGAAAGGATCAATACGGCCTTTACAACTTTGGTCTCCCACCTCAAAAAAAAAAAGCAATAGAAAAACTAGATAGGGTGCAGAGAAAGACTGAGGGGAATGGACAGGCTTTCATTTGAGGAGACTAAATAGGGTAGGACTTTTCAGCTGAGATGACTGTCACTGGCAGAGGCAAGGGGTGGAGGGGAAAGGGAAGCAGGACACAACAGAAATTTATAAAATATTAAGTGATTCAGGGAAAGTAATTAGAGACCTATTACTTACCATCTCTCAAAATACTAGAAGTAAAGGGCACAAACTGAAACTATTTAGAAGCAAATTTAAAACTAACAAAAGGAAATTACTTTCAGACTGCATGCAACTGTAGAACTCATTGCCATCAGATGTGTGCACTGATGGTTTCCCCCAGGTCAAAAAGAGGAATGGAAAAATTCACAGAGGAATGGTCTGCAGTTAGGTACTGAGCCTGGTAGATATGGATGCAGCCTCTGAATGAGGCTTCTTGGATCTCTGAGCATTGGGAGTTGCAGTGGGAGAGAAGCAGGAGGTAGACAATTCTGGATAAGCTTTCTTCACTCTCCCCTCAGCATCCACACACTCCCACTACCTAAGTCAGGATACTGGGCTAGCAAGACCTATCGTCTGACACAGTAAGCAGGCAGTTTTTATGTTCCGTTCCACATAGGAAGAGATGAGGTGCCACAGGATCGGACTCCTGCCTTTCACTCAAGAAAATACGCATTCTAATTCTCATAATACTAGAAGCACAAATGAGAGTTTTCTCAAATCTGTGCTCCAGTTTAGAGCACAAGCCACCATGCAACCAGGTACAACTGGATACAGTAATGTCATCTGCTCAAGAGAAACCCATCAGGGCTCAGAATCAGTACAAACCAGGCCTGGCCCTTGAAGGTCCATGTTCCACATGGCTCATGTGCATTTCTCACTCAATTTCAATGTGTATTGAATTAATTCACAAATAGTGATTAGATCACATGAGGGACCAACTTCCTGCAAAAATTAATTAAAAGCCCAACTACTGGAGTCTATCAGGCAGAAATATTCTTCAGCAAAATCTTAGGTATATTTAACTCAAAATGAGCAAAATGCCATTAGCAATAAAAAAGTCAATTCCCCGGGAGCATTTTTGTAGCAAGTTTCAGAGCTCAGGACATATCAATTTATTTATTTATTTATTTATTTATTACAGCAGAACTATAAATCTCTGCCATAAAGAGACCGAGTAGGAAGTTGACCTAGATCAATTTGCTTATTGGCCTGACTTTGCATTATACATTCTGAATTCCATGCATGCCCCATGATAAACTTAATAATCCTGGGAGGCATGTTCTGCTCTACTACAGGATCTACATCAGTTTGTCTTTCACTAGAAGTCAGCACTCATAATTATGTATTCTAAAAGTAGTAATACAAAGCAATTTTAAGGCTTGGATTCACTGCAGTCACTACAAATTAAATTCCTTCCCCTTCTTTCACCTATAATAGGATCATTTAGATTTAGGAATATTTTAAGACAAAAACAAAACTGGATTTTTCCACTGGTTTCCTATAGCACTATACAGTTCTGGATCTCATACCTGATGTATACATAGTTTTCTTAAATGGCACGAATTAAACTCATGAGATGTAAAGAATTCTACTAAACGCTACTATGAAAAAGGTACACAGATGAAAAACCACGTGGCCAACTGCTGCACCTGACAATATGCCATGCTAATTTTCTCCCTTTTAATAATAAACTATATGAATAAATTTTATGAATTAAAAAACATTACTCCTGAGGATTATTAAACTAATTTAAATCAATTTTTTCAACATTAGTTTATCTCAAAAGAGAAGGATTAAATCTAAATCTACTGATTATTTTACTAATGATATATTCCAGTCTCACTCCCATCCCCACAGGTACAATTCTACTGAATAAAAAGTCTATCAAAGGAAGGATAACTAAGTGTTGGGGTGAAACATCTAGTGTCATTTTTTGTTCCCGGAGGTTACAAAAGCAAGTCTCACCACACATCCAATTAAATTCATATACTTATTCCTCACCTGCCATTTCTCTCCTATAAAAATGGTGCCCAACTAATTCACTTCAATTTTTTTTGAAGGATCACCTTTTTGGCTATTTCAGTTGTGGCCTACAGTGCAAGCTATACACGTTTTCCACTATTTTCGATTAACGTTTCCAAACATAGCTGAGACTGCAAAATGGCTAGACTGCTGTGACCTCACTCTAAGGCAGAGGTACTGCAGGGTCAACTCAGCATCAGTACACAGTACCAAGAACTTATAACCTTTCAATTATGCAACAGGCAAGGATTTTTTTTTTTTTTAGGTGATATCTTTTATTGGACCAATTGCATAGATGTGATAAAGTCAAACAAGCTTTCAAATGCAAGGTCCGAGAAGGAGAGCAAGAACAGCAATTAAGAGCAGTGGGCAGAGCTGTGAAACCGAAGGGAAGAGAAATTCCCATGGGCAGCAGACAAACAATTAGCAGAAAAAGAGGAACTAGATTACTGGAAGATGAAGACCTACCAAGAGAGAGGAGGCTCAATTATCAGCCGTATTGTGCAGGAAGAATTTCAGAAATCAGGCAGATTATAGTGGGTCATAAAACTACCGTAACTCTTGAATTAGGTCACGCAGGAGTGCAGCTGTTTTTTCCCAAGGCTGCCAAACTCACATCAGTCATGCTAGGTTTGAAAATAGTGATACATACACCTTGTCCTCAATTCCACATTTAGGGAGGGTACAAATATTAAAATACAGAAATAAAAAGCAATTATTGGGTCTACAGTGCAGCGTGTTTTTACACACACACACACACACACACACACACACACACAGGGCTTTGTCCCTGTTCTGTGCAGCCAAATCTCTGGGGAAAAAAATCTTTTTTCCTGCATTTGGTCTTCTCCAAAAACAAGATGTCTTTTTTTTTTGGGGGGAGGGGTGGATAATGAGGGTGCTGTATGCAAGACAATGCACTAGTTTTGGGGTTCCTATATTGTCTATACAGAATACATAATGACATGGTTGCTCTCCCCCTTGTAAGTTTTGAAGATGGACCTCTAGAGTGGGATTTTCAATGTATTATTTCAAGGCTCACAACCTTGCTTCAAGGCCCAGTGCATGGCTTTTCCTGCCACCAACCCTTCTTATTTCATTATGTATACAATCAAGGACAGCTCATTGATTTGAATACAAAATTGGCTCTGAAGCCAATGCAGGAATGCTAATATCAGCAAACAGCTTGCAGCTCTAGTCCGTTGAACCACTCAATGTCACAAGCTTTGATTTTGCTTAGACTAGTTCTCCGACTGTTTAGATTGGTATCTATAGGTATCCACCATAAGTCAGCTCAAGAAACATCCTAGACAAGCTGTTTTGAGTTCTTTCATCATCTTCTCCCACTCCCAGGAATCCAAGAACAGATGCGACATAGGATGCAATCCCCATTCCAGCTTGATGCAAGATGACCTTCTTTTCTGAAACAGTCTCCCAGCTGGGAGGAGAAGTTTTGAGAGAGTACATGAGCTCTTTTCTGTCGTCATCATGGATCACAGATAGAAAAGACAATAAATCTTTTTGGATTCTGCATCTCAAAACAAAACAGATGATGACCCCTTCACCAGCAAGTCATGCAAACAAACAGAAAAATAACCTTTTCTGTAGCAAGTTTGACTCTCCTTTTCTAGAAGGAGCTCATGCTATCATGCAAACCATAATGAGCTTAAGATCAATTAATATAAACAAAAATAAAACTCCCTGCAATAACTCTTTGGTAAATTAAAGTGTCTCATTCCAGGCTGCATAATTATAACATAACTCAAAGGAATCTGGCTTTACCGCTTAATAAAAGCCATAGATTAAAAAATCCTGTCATATGTGCACACCATTTCTAGATTTTCAGTCTGATTTCCATTACTAGTCAACATCCGAAACATTTTTTAAATAGTTCACCAAAAGTCTCCCTCAATTTTTAAACCTGCTTGTAGGGTTGCTTCTTCTGCTGATGGCTTTAAATAAGATATTTAACATACACACATTTACGTGAAACATTTTTTTTTTTTTGTGGAATATCAGCATCTTGCTACCACTGTGCCACAAATAATACATTCCATCCAGATATTCAAGCAGAAGGGACCTACAGAGAACATGGTTGATATTTTTTTTACTGAGGACAGCATGCTTAAGAAAGTTTGTCTGTAAATTCTGTTTAGTAAAACTGCGATGTTTTAAACAAAAAAAAAAAAAAATCCAACTCTGAGTCCATTATGAAGTATTAGAACAACATTTCTCCCATTTACTGCTCTTTATTTAGAAGTGATAAAAATGGAATTTTGTAAAATATGTTGAAGACCATCAATTTCTGAGGAGTGGGATGAAATTACTCAATTACATTTATTTGTGAGGAAAGAAAATGTCTCCTTAAAAAAAGGCAAACACAGAACAGAAGGTTCAGGACAGGCAGACTGGCTTTAGATACTTACAGTGCTGTACACAGCTGAGACTGTTGGGGTAAAGATCCGATCCTCGAGGGGCTGCTGCACAGGACCTCTGGGAATTCTGTAATACATCAAGTTAAGGAAAAAAACCCCAAAGAAGGGCTGTGTACTATATATCAACAGCACCATGCAAACAGCTTTCATTTGTCAACATATGTAAGCACCTTCCTAAGGCAGGCAGATACACAAACATCTTCAAAGGCTCTCGCATTCAACAGGAAGATACAATCCTTCAGGTCTCCTATATTAGTAAGCATATCCCTCAAGAACTGATTTCCTGGATAAATATGACAAGAGTAACCGAAAGCAAACAAAATTACTGAACAAGACACAAAACTTGAGCCTTAGAAGAATCTCTCATCTCTGCTTTTTCAAGAAAAAGAGGCTTTAGATTCAGTGAGACAGTGTTAACCAGCACTGAATCTTCTGACAAAGGCCAGCCCTGTTTTGCTGCTAAATGTGTAGGAATAATGCTATAATTATGTCCTTGCTTGCTTCTCTTTAAATTGTTACGTCCTTCCCTTCCATGCCACCCCCACCCGTGCAGAAGTCACTTCTACAGGGGGCTGGCCAATATCATCCAATTGTTAATGTGCTGGCAGTGTTGTTACTTAAGGGAAAACTGTAATTTTGTTCTTCCCAGCAATTTTAAAATTGGAATGAGTTCATTTACTGAAAACCAGGAAAGTAGACCTTGTTAAAGTAATTAAACTCAGAAGAAAATCTAAAATGTTTATTGGAAAGAATAGTTATAAATACAAAAATATTTAGAAAAAATGTTTTTTTCTTAAAACTTTAAGGATTTATTCATGTACACACACTTCACTCTAAGGCAATGGGACTACATCAGTAAAATTAGGCATTTTATGATTCATGTTGACATCTCATCTTTTCTGCTCTTTACTTTTTGTGCATCAGACTTCTTGAAAAACTAAATATGATGGGTTTCCAGTTAGTTTCACATTCTATTTCCTAAGTACAAGCCTAAGGTAACAATGTTCAGAGACTACAAACACTGTTTAAATTAAAACAGAAATGTATTTTCACTGATTTAACTAAGTCATAGAAACACTTCTTTGGCTGTGTTCAAAGAAAAAAAACACACACAAGAGCTAAATTCTGAGCCTCCAGTTTTCGATATGACTACTAGCCTAGCACCTCAAACTCCAAACACTCCTGCACGATCATACCCGATGACCTATCAAATAATTTCTTTCTAAAGAAGGAAAACAACTGTGACATCAGCAACAGAAGCACAGTTAAGGCAATACAAGAGAAGAGATGCATTTCATGCCATTAATAATAGTTCAACTTGATAACTTGATCCAATTACTGAACTATTGTTTAAAGGCAGGCAAGGTTCTTTGGGTAGATGTGATGTATTTTACTAGACCAATTAAAAAGTTGAGAGAAGTTGAAAAGAGTTGAAAGAACTATTTAGTTGGTCTAATAAAAGGGATCACATCTACCCAAAGAACCTTGCCTACCTATGTCCTTAGACCAACACGGCTACAACCAACAATGCTGCATAACTGGATCAACTATTTTAGTGTTTAAAACATAGATGAAGCTTTTATTTAAAAAAAAAAACAACAACAGCTGAAAACAACCCATTGGGTTTTTTGTTTTTGTTTTTATTCAGGCAACAAGAGAAACAAAACTCCAACACAGGAGGAACAAAGGTGTTTAACTGCAAAGGGTAAAATAATTACTGTTCACATTTTAACTACTACATATTTGTCAACTGTTTCGAATGTTCTATAGCTGACACTCTCCTAGAGCTGCTAAATCATTGTTAAAGCAGAACAGAAACCAGCTTACAACTTTACATTGTATTTCCATGCTGTCAGTGCCACAAAGAATGTCATCTCTCCAGCAAGCAGGATCAAAAATGAACTTGTAAACACAACCTCATAGGATGCCAAAAATGCAATTGGGTATCTCAACCCTTTTTATTTTAAAAGATCATAATGCATAATCAATCATTAAGTAATACAGTAGTGTTAAACCTTAGAGTGGAGACCATTTTAGAATATTCTAATTGGCACAATCCCTCTGCACATGAGAAATAATCTGCATTTTATAAGTGTGGCAGAAGTGATACAGCAAGCCTACAATTAAAAACAGATCCAGTGACAGAGATGAGATTAGGAACCCAGAGTCCCCGACTCCCAAGATCATGCTCAGCTCATATCTCCACATTAAAAAGCCAACAAGAATTTATTTCTATATAGCACCGTTTCTTCTCAACTTGCAAACTGCCAAATCAAGCCTAAGTGGCATAATTCAATTAAATTAACTAGCTTTAGCAGGTAAATTCACTATTTATCTCTTTGTCTCATATAGCAAACACTTTTCATGTAACTTCAGACAGAACATAAACAGCACACAAACCTTCAGGGCTTTTCCTCCCAAACAGTGCTCCTCCTAAGTCTTACTGTGACAGGTTTGGGTCTGGAAGGTGAGCAGCAAGGGAAGTGGCTCACACTTCCCAGTTGGCTTCTTCAGAAGGAAGGTTACCCACAGTCTAAAACTAAAATTTCCTTTGAATCAAGAGGATTCTTCCACAGTCACATGGCCAGGAAGAAACATGAAGTAATCCTTTCTTCTGAAATGTCACACGCTACCACTTCCCACAGCCGGTGCCGAGTTCTCAGTGTCTGAAAACCAAGGTTCACTTCCATCCGGAGTACCGCAGACTGACATAACTCTGAACATATGCACACTGAGCCTGATTATCCTTACCTGGGAACTCCCATGATTCCCCCCAAACACCAAGGGAAAAGTGACCCTGCTGAAAACACCATGCTTAAAACCTGACGGTGCTTTTACACATGCTTCGGGGGGCGTGCTTTAACTGGAGTGACTCCGAGAGCCACTCTAATTAAAGCACCACTGCATCTTGTGTATCAGCATCCTGTGCTTAAAAATGGTGGCAGGGGTGTTAGAATTAAAACTCGCTCAACAAGCTGCAGCTCAAGCGCCCCGCCACCATTGTTAAGCGCAGGGGCGGTGATGCACAAGACACAGGAGGCTGCTGGAGCGCAGCAATCACTACGCTCCAGCAGACTCGATTACCAACAGGCTGGAATTCCAGCGCGTCGGAGCAGCCTTGGCGCTCACGAACAGGTGCCCTGAGATTTCCAGTTCCTCAGGCAGAGGACAGACACTGTCCTAACTTATTATTTATGTAGCAACATTAGAAGTACTTGGTGCTTCACAAGCACACGTAGCCCCCATTAGGAACTTTGCTACCGACTACAAAGAGGCCATGATTTCACCTTAAGCATCTGCCCTGAGCAACTTACCATTCGTTCCTATTTGGGGAAAGGCAGCAACAGACACTGGGCACGTTTTTTTAAATGCAAAACTGACTGACAAGAAATGGTAGGCAACAGAGATGAAGGACAGTTTAGTGATTAGGGCTCTGGTGTGGAATTAGGAGGTTTCAGTGCCATTCCCTCCTCTGCCTCCTTTGTGATTCGGAGAGCTCTGTACACCTCGGATCCCATCTGTAACTAATACTTCCCTATTAGGATAAAAGGACAGATATTGAGAGGCTAAGTAAGTTAAATATTGTCATGTGGTTAGATGATACAGGGAAAGAAGCCACAAGATAATTACATAAATAGAGTACTGGTCAGGAAATACTATTCCAAGAAACAGTAACTAGTTTGTCCTATGTTCTGCCTCCTAAGACCTAGAAGACTTACAAAACATCATTTATCAGTGGATTGAGAGAGAAACATGAAGCTTTTCAAGTAAAAGTTGATATGCTACTGAGATAAGCATCTCAAATGCTCTAGAAGAGTGAGCGCCTGTTAATATCTCTGGACAAATGCTGGAATTTAAATCACAAAGGAAGCTGTAGCTTGTCTACCAAGTCAGAGAAACCATGCACCGTTCTCTATCTCCAGAAGGGTATTAAAAATGAAAAGCTACGCATTCTCTAGATGCCCTCTAACCAGTGACAGTATTGACAAGCATGCTGAAGAAAATCCTATGCTCATATATTATGCAGCCAACAAACAATATGTGATGAGGAAATAAAGACTGCAGATATACATCTGTTCCTGAACTGCATCATTTCTTCATATATGACATTTCTAGCCTAAAAGCAGTTTAATAAACAGCAGTGTCAACTAACTGAAACAATCTTTACTTCAAAAAGGTATTATTTCTGTCCTTGGAGAGATTGTTCCACTCTGAAGGTTTGGACTTAATTTCTTCTGATAGAATGTGTATACATTAGGGGAGAGATTGGTTTAAAGCTAATCTTTTTTCAGTTTTGCAGAGGGAAGCTGAAATTCAAGATCATTTTTAGAGGGGACAGATTTTCAGCAGATTAAGTTAACAAAACCAGCAGATTTTGTTTGCGGGGGGGGGGGGG
>NW_017729014.1:22409166-22414934 GCF_001723915.1 Gavialis gangeticus
GGGGGGGGGGGGGGGGCACGACACACCAAGACTTTAACTGAGTATGAATGTTATATCTGGGTGTACAAAACCATCCCAAAGTCTACCAAATCTGATAGGGGTTAACTAAAGTATACTAGAACATGGTTTGATTTCTCCTGTCATTAATTAAATTCTACAACCTAACAAAATGGCAAGCAGTCCACTTTGGTATAATCAGCATATTATTCAGTCAAAATGTCTCTGTATAGTGAACCACTGTATACTAGTTCTGGATTTCATTCATTGCCTTTTAGAGCTCACTGTTTCATGAAATAAAAATCTGCCCAGTGGATACATCTGGCAGATTAACAAACAGTGCCAGTAGGTCCTATGGGAATCCTACCCAGTCTCTCTTGGCTACAAAAATGATGAGTGCAAACTGGGAAATTTTCAAGACCAGAACAGGAGCCACTAAATACCAAACAAAGACAGTGACAAAATATTGTATTTATAAAACCCCAACCCCTTTAAATAAAGAACAAGGATATTTTTCTTATCCTCTTCTATTTTTAGCAATCAATCTGGTGGGGGGAGAGTAATAAGAATTAGAGAAATTCGCTTTGAAAAAGCAGAACGTATTGCCCACCTAGGTGTTATGGCATCTACTGCTCTGTGATGCATTCAGAATAGCTGGCAAATATAGAGATGCTAAATATAACCTGAAATCATTATTTCTCTTCATTGTTCATCTGGAGTGATGCATGATAGGAATGAAGATGAATCTCCTTCAAGAACTTCCCCCTCTCTACAGGGTCCAACCTCATAAAATGGAGACATGTCAAGATCCCGAGTATATTTTCGCTTGTATCACATTTTCAGCTTTAAAAAACATCACAGAGAAACTCCATATTTCTGTACACTATTTAACTGCAAAGATAGGAAATGAATCCATTTTTTCCTGTAACTGTGCTTGTCACCCAAGGTTATTTTCAGCCCTTAGCAACCATTTTATTCTTATGGATCACTGGCCTCTTCAGCACTGCTTGGTATATCGGGTAACTGTCTTCCAGATGAATTAAAAAAACAACCAACCTATGACTACTAGTCAGTAATGCTGTATATCCATATGAAAACACTTCAGAAGAAAGATTTCTATCCCGGGAAGAGAATCCAGCAAATCTCCTACCTTCTAGTTCTAAGGTTACATAACCTCTATGCAAGCTCCCCTTTTACATTGTATTAAAGACTGAAATAAAAGCAAGGTAAAGCCATCCATAAGATTAGAGAAAGGCAAGAAAACATTACCTAAGACCAAAAGCAAAAATAGCACCATCTTTTTCAGCCTTTTGGTTTTAACAATACAAAATAAAAAAGGAAAAACACATTAAAGGTACACACCACTTGTAAAGCACCATGCATCACTGACTGAGTTTCTTCTGTATTTAACGTATTTGAAAGAAACATGGAACATTAAAACCTAAAGTGGAGATGCATTAGATTTGGCAGGGTTCAAGCCTGCAATGATGTTCAAAGGGCTAAGAGAAAATAATGCTAAAGAAATCATTCAGACCTTGTTTATTCGAATAATGGTAATAAAAAAAACCAGCTCCACCCTTAATAGCCCATTACTGTGCAATACGTAGGACATATTGAAACTTCATTATGATCACCCTGGCCTTCTCTCTCTGGGTGAGTCTCTCAATCTTACCTGGCAGCCTGCTTGAAGATCCACTCAGCCACTCCGCAGAAGGATTATTTTAATTAATAAGGACTGTGTTGCCTAAGCCTGGACTGAAAACCCAGATTTTCCCCCTTTGGTTTCCTGCTAGTCTAAGGCTGCATTCACGTCCCCCTGCTACTCGTTTTTAAAGCCCGTCTCTCTCTCCCTCACTCTCAAGAGAAGCTTCTGCACCGTGGCGCAGCACGTAGATGGTCTTAAAGCGATAGCTGCAATGGGAAACCTAAAGCAATGCCTCTCTGCTGACACATCTTTTACCTTACAAATTTCGTCTAGTCACAGTTAGTATTTCTTCTGGATTTTGTGCAGATATAAAGCTTGCTCTCCTTTCAAAAAACAGGCAGCTACAAAAGATTCAGTCACATATAAAGCAGCTTCCAGCACTGAATTTCAAGTGAGTTGCAAGAGGAATGCAGGCTCTTTTCCATATTAAATGTTTCCGTGCTTTCTTGACTCCCAGGGAACAGCAGCTAATAGGCGGCACCTCCTACATTTTCTGGGGAAGGAAGTTAACCCTGCATTCGCTTTAGAAAACCTACGCAGGCTAAAATCAAAACAGACTGCCAGCTGCTAAAAGCACAAATAAATAGGTAAACTCACCTAAAACACATCATACTTCAAAGGAGTAAAAAATCCAGTAATCTTTGTACAAGGGAAATGAAAATGCAGCGTGAACTCCTCAGGAGCACCAAATAGTGAAGCAACTTGCCCTTTCAGTTTGTCTATAACAAGATACCCATCTCTCCTGAAAAGTCAATGCCACCACAAACGCATCTTATTTAAGAAGCACTTCACGAATCAACTCTCCCTTCAAAATAAATTTAATCTCTTGACAGGTTATTTTTCAGAAGCCAAGGAAAGGAAACCTGATAGGACAAACAGCTAGTCTTAAAAAAAAAACCAAAACACCTACCAAGTGACACGTCACATACGAGGGGTTCGAAAATGAACCAGGCAACACGCACACACTTTCCACATATTAAAATTATTGCTGTTTATGATGAGTGTGAACACTCACGGCTCTCTCTCTCTAAACCAAAGACTGTTAAAGTTGAAAGTAAAGCACTTCAAGGTTCAGAAATGCCCAAACTAGAGCTGCCTATGAAACCTTAATTTGGGCCCCACACATATGCCAGACTGGGTATATAATTACGTGATGGCGCAGTATTCCATGGGACCTCTGTGCGATTCATTTTCTCTTTGCAGACTTATATTGTATTACAGACTTACAGCTAACCTCTGTTTACTAAAACAGAGAGTCAATCAACATCAAAGTCCATATCTATCCAACAGTCATTTGATTGGGCTTCTCTGTAAAAGGCTAAGGAGAATCTACCACATTGAAATGCACATACCAACTGACCACTTACTGCTTCTCTCTGCTCACAGAACAACCACGATTGATCACCCAAGGCAGCCACATCATTAAATATACTCGGATCATTAATACAGTGTATGCAGATAGGTAAGGACAATAGCTTAATAAAAGCCTGATGAAGTACACTGTGATGATTCCCTCAATTAAATTATGTTGCCTAAAAGGCACTAGTCATAGTTTTCAAATGGTGAAATTAAAGTTCCAACTTCTGATTCTATACTTAGGCACCTAAATAAAATGTTTTCATTTTCAAAGATGAAAAATCCTGGCAAAAATCAATGGGAGCTGCAGGTGTTCAGCATCTTAAAAAAAAATAAAATAAAAAAAATTAAAATCAAGCCACTTTGTAGACGTATCCAATTATAACACTACCAGTCTAATTTTAGGTACCCAGATGTGAAAATTGTGTTTGATTTGTATCTAGTTATAAAGAGATTTATGACTGAACAGAAATTGTCAGGTGAAAAATTCTAAGAGTCTAAGTTTGTGCACCCATTTAGGTACTTATATAGCTCTCGTAAGTCTTAACCAAGCGCCTCAAATTAAACTATTTAGCCATGAAAGATCCTTGGGATATCATAAAAAACTACCCCACCATGACCACACTGAAGATGCATGTCCAAGTTGTGTATCCGGGATTTTGGGTCCTAGTCCAGTTACCTATCCACTGGGCTTTCATCATTACTTCTGAGCAGTTTCAACTACCCAGACATCTCGTGGGAAGAGAGCAGTCGCAAAGCTTCCTCTCCTGCGTGGATGACCTATATCTGACACAAGAGGTCTACAGGCCAACGAGAGGTAAAACGCTGCTCGACCTGGTATTGGCAACCGGGGGCGACCTAATCAGTGACCTAACAATCGAAGGGAAGCTGGGTGACAGCGACCACGAGCTGATCACCTTCACCATCTGCCATAAAGCTGGCAAGTCAGTCAGCAATACAGAAGTCCTTGACTTCAGGAAAGCTGACTCTGACAAGCTCAGGAGGCTTGTCGGTGAGGCCCTGAGGGACCATGATCCCAAGGGGAGGGGAGCTCAGGAAGAGTGGTTGCTCCTTAAGGAAGCAAACCTCGATGCACAAGCTAATGCTATTCTGTCTCGGACGGAAGACAGCAAAAGGGCACAGCAGCCCCCTTGGCTCTCCAGGGAACTAGCGGACCTCCTGCGGCAAAAAAGAAAGGCCTACAAAGGATGGAAGACAAGATCCACCTCCAAGGAGGAATATTCTGCGCTGGTTCAAGTATTGCAGGGAGCAAACCAGGAAAGCCAAGGCTACGACGGAACTCTAACTAGCTACAAGTATCAAGGACAATAAAAAGTCCTTTTTTAGATATGTGGGGAACCAAAGGAAAAGCAAGGGCAACACTGAACCCCTGCTGAACCAGATGGGACAACTGACAACCGACGCCCAGGAAAAAGCCAACCTATTAAATGGGTACTCTGCGTCGATCTTTCATCAGTCCCACAGGACACCCCTGCCCACTATGGGACAGAGGGGCCAGGGTGAGGGAGGCCTGGGTGAGGGAGATCCCCTGCCCTCCATCAATGCTGACCGCGTGAAGGAACACCTTGAGAGGCTGGACACCTTCAAGTCAGCTGGCCCTGATAATCTACACCCCAGGGTACTCAAGGAGCTGGCTAGCATCATAGCCCAGCCCCTGGCACGGATCTTCGAGAACTCCTGGAGCTCTGGTGAAGTGCCTGAAGATTGGAAGAAGGCCAATGTGGTGCCTATCTTCAAGAAAGGGAGGAAAGTGGATCTGGCAAACTACAGACCCATCAGCCTGACCTCTATCCCCAGGAAGGTCTTAGAAAAGATTATTAAAAGAAGCCAATCTCAACAGACTGGCTGATGGCAACATCCTGAAGGATAGCCAGCACAGGTTTTTTGCAGGTAGGTCTTGCTTGACCAATCTTATTTCCTTTTACAACTAGGTGACCTATCACCTGGACAAGGGAGAGGAGATTGACGTCATATATCTTGACTTCAAAAAAGCCTTCAATCTGGTATCCCATGATCAACTCTTGGCAAAACTGGCCAACTGCGGCCTCAGGTCCACCACGATCCGCTAGCTGGGGAACTGGCTCCATGGTCGGACCCAGAGGGTGGTGGTTGACAGAAGTCAATCGTCATGGTGTCCTATGACCAGTGGGGTCCCCCAAAGCTCTGTCCTTGGACCCATATTGTTCAACATCTTCATTAACATTGTGGACACTGGAGTCAGAAGCAGACTGGCCAAGTTTGCCAACGACACCAAACTCTAGGGCAAAGCATCCACACCTGAGGACAGGAGGGTAATCCAGGCTGACCTGGACAGGCTCAGCAAATGGGTGAAAGAGAACCTGATGGTGTTTAACACTGAAAAATGCAAGGTTCTCCACCTTGGGAAGAAAAACCTGCAGCATCCTTATAGGCTCGGCAGTGCTACGCTGGCTAGCACTATGGATGAAAGGGACTTGGAGGTCATGATTGACCACAAGATGAATATGAGCATTCAGTATGATGCTGCAGCCAGTAAAGTGACCAAAACGCTGGCTTGCAACAATAGATGCCTCTCAAGCAAATCCCAGGACATCATTCTCCAGTTGTACTTGGCCTTGGTGAGGCTGCAGCTGGAGTACTGAGTCCAGTTTTGGGCTCCTCAATTCAAAAAGGATGTGGAGAAGCTTGGGAGAGTCCAGAGAAGAGCCAC
>NW_017729014.1:22415295-22415510 GCF_001723915.1 Gavialis gangeticus
TGCCCCTTGGGCAGGGGGCTGGACTTGATGATCTTCCGAGGTCCCTTCCAGCCCTAATGTCTATGAAACTCTGTATCAACATCACATGGGCTAGTACAAAGGTAAAGATAATTACTGTAACACAGAAAGCAATTTTTTACAACCAAGTTATAGTTTCATAGTTTCTAGGACCGGAAGGGACCTGACAAGATCATCTAGTCCGACCCCCTGCCATG
>NW_017729014.1:22415521-22417177 GCF_001723915.1 Gavialis gangeticus
TAAAAACCTACGCGAGCGTTCAGACCTGGCTGACTGCTCCTTATGGATTAACCAAGTTTATTAAATGCAAACATAATGGAGTATTCACATGAAATAAACATAAATATTTTATAAGGTAAATTATTTATTCAATGGTAATATTTTAGCTCGCAGTTTCCATATTAGCTATTCTAATGTGTGTGCAACCTTACCTCTTTAAGCAAATTTTGGATTTGGTAACTTAGAAGATGGGGTAAAAGGCCTTTGCTTTCACCGGTGTTGCCAACACCTTTGAGAAAAATGGCCAAAAGAGCAGTAAATCAAAGGTCAGAAAATCTGTACATTATAGCTACAGACAGCAAAACCTACTCTGTAAACTGCAAATCGATTGATGACCTAGCTAGTATACTCATGGAAAAGAAGGATGAGAGAAGGAGATATTCTTCCTTCTCCAAACCAGCATTCAAGTGTCAATGATTGTAAATTAAACCACCGCTAGCACATAATGGTATTTCTGCGTCGACCAGAAAATGGCTATACTTTTCATAAGATTTGCAACACTTAGACAAGAGAGATGCCCAATTCACCAGTTATAAGATCTTGTATGCTGAATAGGTTCATTGCTTCAATGCCCGACATCTCCACGAGAGCCGTAACTGCTGCTAGCATTACATTTTATTTCTGAAGCCCCAGAGGAAAAAACAGGAGGGGGCAGGGACTTAAATAGCTTAGATTTAAAGTATGGAACCAATGTTTAGACATCCATGTTTAATGTTCACATTGTTACGTGATCAGGAAAAGGTAACAGACTCTTAAAACTGCTTATTCTTTTGGCACAACTTGAAATGGGGGAAAGCAGCTAATTCTTGATAAGAGGGACCCTAAATCCGTTTAACAACTAACATTTTTTTTTTAATTTGTTAAATATTTTTAAAACATTTAAGGTTGCCAATTACACAGGTAATTTCAAACACATTCTTCCATTAATTTAGATGATCACCTTAGAAACCACACATTTTGGTTAGCACACTTCCTTAGCTAAATTTCAATTAATGGTTTTAAAGCTGTGGACACTCACAAAATAAAGGCCAGACTTCTTATATACAGGTTTATGGTACCATTAGTTCATTAGCACAAAATGAACTATCAGAAGATGTTTTACACAGAGATGAATATCCCTTATCTTGCATATTCAGAGAAACTAAAGTAAGCTTGGGCCTGATTAGGGCTCAGTTCCATCAGGAACAAAATGCCCTGAACTCAGAAGACGATCTGTACTTCACAGTACTGGAGCATTAGTATATACCAATCCTCTTAATTTCCCCCATATATATTCAGGCCAGCATCTGGAAAAATCTTACACTCACTGATGGGGTTACTTAGACCATAGTTTCTCAACCTGTGGTAAGCGTACCCCTGGGGGTATGTGAGACAGGCAGGGGGTACCCCAACTCTCTCTCACCCTCCCTTCCTCTCAAAACTATGGCAAAAATTTTGGTGCACCGCACATGGCACCAGGTTCAGCCCTCCTAGCTTTGGGCAACATCACCTCTAGCCCAAGTACTTACTTGAGCTATGCTCCCCTGGTCTAAAAGGTGGCAACCCTATCCACACCAGATCAGACATCTGTCATATCACAGCCTTATATACACAGCCCTTCTTCCAACATATAGCACA
>NW_017729014.1:22422177-22432628 GCF_001723915.1 Gavialis gangeticus
AGCCCAAGTACTTACTTGAGCTATGCTCCCCTGGTCTAAAAGGTGGCAACCCTATCCACACCAGATCAGACATCTGTCATATCACAGCCTTATATACACAGCCCTTCTTCCAACATATAGCACACACTAGTTTGTAAATATAAAATCCCTTGGAAAATTGAGTGTTGGGGTACTTACTAAAATTTTCAGAAGTTAGGGGGTACTTGTTACTTAAAAGGTTGAGAAACACTGACTTCAACCAACAAAAGACATTTAGAGTCACTTTTCCATTAGATTCTCTATTTAAAAGACACTGCATACTCATTTTGAAGTATTGGCACAAACACACCGAGTGTGGCCATGTTTTCATATTCAAGAATTCTAATAAAAGAAAGTTATTCATGGGTCAAGATGTATTTACTGCAGAACAATATGCTTTGGAACGTATACAAGTTTTCCACTCCCTGGACTGAGGGTTAAATGGGTTAAACTAAACGCTGGGCTGAAGGGCACACAGTCACCTGACACTAGCAGTCGGTGAGTAACACGAGTAAAATCTATTACGTGAAATGTTTAAGGAGCTTTGGTTTTTGGCAAGTTCCTGTAGTGGCTACTATCCCTCTGCTGCATCTCATGCAAGATGTCATTTATGGAGGCAAGATGGTGGATACAGCATGTCAATTTACATTTATGGCAAAATAGTTTTTAAATGTCAGAAAGGGTCACAGAATAATTATTTCCACGTCCAACGCAAAGATAAACAATATCTTAAGTAAGGGATGTGACCTTACTCGTGTGAAAAGGAAGAATGGTATGGAGCAAAGAAAAACCTGACGGCCATATTCATCTAAAGAAATACCAGTAGCTTTTGACAGGCCAGCCTCTGAGACAGAAGCCTGGGGCAGAGGTCATTTGGGGACACAGTCATTTAGTCTGTTCAAAAATTCTCCCAAGTGCATGCATTTGGGAGGTGTAACTGCTTTAGAGGTACCTGTATTTAATAAAGATATACACTGAACCAGGAGCAAGTTCATTTGATCCTGGAGACAGAAATAAGGAGTTGATTCTCTGGACAGTAAGTACTGCTGACAGATTAACTAAAGAGTTATCAGCAAGAGTAAAGGGGGGGAAAAAAAAAACAACAACAACCCCCCCATACATTTAATTCAGTTTGTTGCCAAATACAAATCTGTTTTTCTATAAGGTTATTGTCGTACAAGCAATTTCAAATATGACCCTAGAAAAAAGATCCTGCTAACCTCTTCATGGGAGATACTGAAGGTAAGTTATTTTTCTCCCCAAACCTGCACTTCCCTGTTTCAGTCAAAGGACCAAAACAAAGATGCTCTAGCCCAAGAGAACAGTGGCTATTTGGGTGCAACAGGAACATGGAGGAACAGGCCAAAGACCCAGGCAGGGGGTGGGAGTTCACGGTCACAAGGGGACCTCTTTGCCCCACGTCACTTTGCCAAAAGCATTCCTCACTAGGACAACTGCAGCATGGCACCACTCTAACACAGCTTGAGATGCAGTAATTTAGGAACGGCTCATGACATTGGATTTGTACCCAAAACAGTACACTGTAGGTTGCATAAGTGTGATATAGTACATTTTTTTCCTATTTGTTAAATAAGCACTCTGGAGCAGGAACCTCTGTATCTATACTGTTAGAAGTACTCTTATGCTGCTGTAGAAATAACCTTTTACCTAGAAGAACAGATCTATAGCTTCAAAATTACTCTCCCTTTCTAATCTTTTCACATTTTATTCTTCTGCTAGTCACCTTCCTTCTTGCAGGTCTACAGTTGGGAATTTCTGTGAGCCATGTTATAAAGCAATCTACTCATAAATGACCTAGTGTTGTTAACTTTCACAAAGGTATATATTGGGAAAGCAAGCTGCCTGAATATCAATAGCAAAGTGATCTCCAAAACATTCCCGCAGCAACACTGGATTACTGTGAACAGTGAGAAAAAACTGACCAGATGAATCGCTAAAGAGGTCACAGACAAACAGGCAAACATGTTTTTGAAAGAGATTCATGAGGACCCATACGCTGCGGGCCAAATTTATGAGGTATACTATGACCCCTTTCATTTAGGAACAATGCACACATCCCAATCCTGCATAGTAGAGATGTCACAAGTAGTACAGGCTTTTTAGCAGACTTCATTCCAACAATTTTTCATGGATTATCAAAGCAGTGCAATTTGCTTTTATAAGGCTAAGGGCATGAAAACTGTATATCAGAGAATCTTTGTTCCAGTTCATTTTATAGGCATGATTCTGAAAAACAGGGAGCCCTACAACATATTTCAATCTTCATCCATTTGTAGTTTCATATACTAAGAAAGTTGACAACGTGCTCAGCAAGATCTTTTCAGTGAATGGAGCAACTTGGTAGAGCTGGAACTGAAGACTGTGATAGCCACTGGTGCAACAAAGGAACAGCAGTAACATGTAGGCAAGCATTTACATGTTGAGCTGAAGGTCAGCTGAGGTCAACACAACAGCACAACCCAGCGCAGCACAACCTGAACTTCTTTTAAGGGGGAGAGTGATGATTATATATTAAAAAAAAAAAAAAAGTCACAATGCCTTAAGAACAGCTTCAAATGCAATTAAAACAAGTGCTACCCAACTTAGTTTGTATATACTATTTAGGTGCCATAATTTATAAAAGTAGCAGAGTACCTAAAAAAACAACCCCCCCAAAAAACAAAAAAACCCGACAACAAACTGCTCCTCCCAAAAAACTATACATTTATAATATGTGGTATTAACATCCTTTTTAGTAACTGCTACACCCATCTTCACAGAATAATCAATACCCATATTCCTCCTTAAAACAGACAATATAAAAAGAAACTACAGATGGAAATTTAGTACCAATTCAGTCAACACAAAAACTTTAGGGAGAAAGCATCTTCCCTACAGAACGAAACTTTAAATATATTATGTTAAATATAGTTTTCTGCATTCTGATTACATAGATGGGCGTAGTCAGAAATGCAACTGCATACATTCCAACCCAATTTAATCACTAAATATCTATCACAAAACCCCAAACACACAAAACCCTGAAAAAGCCAAGCATAACATTTTATCAAAAGCACTTCAGCTAAAAATGCATTTTAAAAACAGCAACTTTCAAGGACTTGCACAGAGGTTTGCACATTTTTAAAATCCTACAGAGATAATTAAAAATGCTTTCAGGTTCTACAAAATTTGCTTTCAAGCTCCGTGTAACCAGCAAACCCCTTCGGGGCCATTTCAGCTAATTAAAAATGTACAGATGTCCAAGCCAAGCTAAACTATTCACAATTTTTCACATGCATTCACTAAACGGATTAATGGAAAAATATGAATCCCATGGCAGTAAGAATAATGCGAGAGGGGGAAAATGCATCTTTTAGGATTTACTTGATTTAAAAAAAAAATCTTTAAATGCATTAAAAATGTACACCCAACCTGCTCGTTCGTTAAAGGATTTCTTGGGACACATTGTAAAGCTAGCTGCTCCTCAAATTATTCAAACTGTCTAAAATGTTAAATGTGATGCCTTTACATTTTCAACAACATTGTGTCCTCAGTTTCCAATCACTCAGCTACAATTAAAGCTCTTATTCCCAAAGATACCGATTTGCAAGATCAACTTTACACCAGAAATCTTTGCTTTAATCTGGAAGAGTTTTTCCCTACTTTATGAACAACGCTGCAAGTCTTACTGATTTTTTGGTGGCAACTTTTCTAATCCAAACAACTCTTGATAAAAAGGTAATCATCTATTCCAAGCCCAACCCAATTAGGATCTTCAACCCTTCCATTCCCATTTATTTTGGGAAGAGGCTACAACCCGAAATGCTTAGGTCTCATCTATATACAAAGCTGCATCAGTGTTAACTAGTTTAAAATCACCTGTATAGGCACTTAAATTTAAAACTAGTCAAGATCATTTTGGCTTAAAAACAGATTCCATAACACCTTACGCCAATATAAAAGCCATTTCTAGCCTAAATCAAGAACATCTATCTACACAAAGGTCTGTGCCAGTATAATTACAGCAGACTTCTATAACACACATATACTCAAAACACAGGTGCACACTAACTGACATCAGCATACGTCTGCATGTAAATTAACACCCTAGACATCAGTGTCTCCATGAAGAATAATTGCACGCACAAATACAGGCTGGGGAATTACTAGCTAGGCTGCAGTACTGCAAAGGACCCAGTGGTTACAGTGGACCAGAAAGCTGAACTTGAGCCAACAATATACTCTTATTGCAAAAAAATGCCAACAGCATACTGGGTTGTATTAACAGGAGGGTCACTTGCAAATCAAAAGGTAAGCAATTCTTTTGCTCTATTCAGCACTGGTAAGGCCTCAACCGGTGTACTAGTTTTGGGCCTCACCATTCAAGGATGTGGAATGGAAAGAATCCTCAGGACAGCAACAAGGATTAGAGGCCCACGAAGCATAATTTACAAGGAGAGGCTGAAAGAATTAAGAGTTACTTTGTCTGGAGAACAAAGATGGGGGAATTTGATAACAGACTTCAAATACCTGAAGGGATGGACTCTGATGGGCTTTTCTCTGGTTCCAAGGAACAGGACTAGGAATAATGGAGCTAAGCTGCTGCAGAGGAAAATTAGGAGGAACTTTCCGACTATGGGGTTGTGGAATTTCCACCCCTACAAAATTTCAAGAGCAGGCTGGGCAGTCACTTAGCCAGGATGGTTTAAGTCAGGGATGATCCTGCCTTGAGCAGGGGGCTGGACTAGATGACCTTGTGAGGTCATACTACAGTAGAAATACTACAGTCACTGCCTTTAAGGCTCGATTTAGTTACTAGTCAAATTAGTTATACATACTAAGATGACAACTGTAAAGAAAGGATCCATTATTTGCATTAACTGCGCAAATTCCACTAACAGAAGGGAATTTCTTTCTACTATTTGGTCACAAAATAAAATGTCTGTGATGCTACAGAGAGCAGTCCTGAAAATAAAACCTTTTGGATTCATCTTCCTTATTGAGGAGATTGGCAGTCAAACCTTGACTGTTACTGCCACTTCAGAAAAGGGCAAGGGGGACAACCAACAAAAGATTTACAGATGAACCCTCAGCCATAGCTGTATGTTTCTGCAGGGAAGCCTCTTTTCAAATGAACAAAGAGACAGAGAACGTGACACGGGCTGGACAACCCACTTCTGACAGTGGGGCAAGCAGTGAGGGCATGAACCCCCCGGGCACTAGCAGCTGCAGGAGTTGATGCTCGTGCCACTTGCCCTGCTGCTGCAGAACCGTGTTCCCAACTCAGCACAGCAGCTGAGGGGAGGGGAAAACAGTGGCAGCCTTAGATCCCTTCAGGCTGATGCCAGCACCCAAGGGGTTAACACTGCTGCTGCTTGCCCCACCACCACAGAACTGAGTCTCCAGCCAGGATCCCAAACCAGTGGCAGGACAGGCAACAGCAGCATTAGCCCCTGGGTGCTTTACCAGACCTGATGAAGAATGTCTTGCATTCAAAAGCTTGTTTAACTAGCCTATTTAGTTGGTCCAACAAAAAAAGATAAGCACCCACAAAAATCCTTGCCTTTAACAGACTACTGATGTGCTGAGATGGGAGAAGAAACGACTTATGTATAACTTCAAATCAGGCACAGAAACCACATTTAAAGTTGCAAGTGCCAGAATAAAGAGAAGCAGTGAAAGCCTATAAAGATATTTAAGGGGGAAAAAGGTATAAAAGATTTTAACCCTGCCCCTTTAATACAAGGTCACCTTTAGAATTTGATAACCGCAACACTGATTCATCAACTATTTAGGGATCATTCAAAATACGCTATATTAACTTAAAATACGTATCATCAAAATATGAACAAAATTAAATTTTGCTAACTTTTTTATATCAGAATCTCGGTATAGATAAAGTCTTTTTTGCATTCCCAAAGTAATGCAAGACAAGTGTTTAAAGAGAAAAAAAAATCACATTTTTTCTTAAGCAGTATTAATCTCAAATTGTAGTGTTACTAGTGACGCAACAGCTCTGTGGTCCAGAAGAGCTTGCTCCGTCTACTTCACCCCCTCTTTTAGAAATAGAAGAAATAGCGTACATCGGGGTGGCCAACCCATGGCACAGGTACAACTGGCAGGTGCAGCCTCTGCGTGGTGCACACAGCAGATTGGGGAAAGGATAGGCAGTGCTGTATGAGATAAAGCAGACAGCAGAAAGCAGAGCATTCAGTTCAGGAAGGAAGCACCAGGTTAGGGAGGGAACAGAAAACAGAGCAGCAAATCAGGTAAGGGAAAGGGATCAGAGTGGCACTAGGGGATCATGCAGGACTAATTTGCAGAATGCCATCCCCAGTGTTGTACATAATCAGAACAACGGCACATTTACTTGGGTGTCCAGTCATCATTTTCCAATGCCGGATGCTTCACTTGAAGATGTAACATGAAGGCTAAAACCTGTGTTCTAATGTATTCTGGAAGGAATTTTTTCTTCCCATTCCACTTTCATGAGAGCTGAAAAACAGTCTATTTTTATTCTGTTTAGTTAACTGCAGATGCCTTTTTGTTTGTAAATTTTTTTTGGCATATTAGATTCATGTATCTAAAAATTACTCTGGGATATAGTATTCTGCAAGTTAATCAGTTAACAGCATTCTAATTTCACCAGGCTAGACTTCAATATATTGTGAAGCAATCTGACACAGCATAATTTCAAGTCTTCTGACTTGTTATTTCTTTGCATAATTTTTCGTTCTATATTACAAAACTAACTGGCCTGTTCCGTACTGTTCAAAATTTCAGACATCTGCCCTCTCCACTTGGTATTCTCCTTTCTATATTCGTTTTCTATGGTAAAGTTTTCAAGAGTGCCATTTTAAAAAGTGCACATTTTGACACCCACATTTCAATACATTTTAATAAAATTAGGCCTCTATACCACTTTCGAGGACTTCAGAAATACTAGTCTGCTTTCTTAAGGAATGCAGCTCCCACCCACACATGCACTTACATTTTTCTGATGGTGCATAAGAGAGAAAATATTTCAGGAAGAGTGGTTTAGAGTGACTGAATAGGTGGGGGGAAAAAAGAAAAGAAAAAGCAAACAAAAGTAGGAACAAACTTTAATAATGTATATTATTTCATTAATTCATATTCATTTCTTTGGCAGAAAATCCAGCACTGAAAATAGAGGGGCTTGGGTGGACAGAGAAGAAATCTAGAAAAGAAAGGAAGGGAAGGGGGAGAAGGACAATTCATATTGCCAACCCCACATTGTGCTTTCATGTTTTACTTATATACATCTCTCTCTAGATCTATCTCTAGAGATCTCTAGATCTCTCTCTAGATCTACAGAGATCTATATCTATCTATCTATCTATATATCCCCTTGAAAGTGTGTATATTTAACTCTGCTCATTTAACAAATGCCAAATCAAAAAATGATGTGACTGGGCCAGTGCTTCATGCCACATCTATACCAGTTTTACAAAAATTATTCCGTTAGTATTAGCATAGATGGAAGCCCAACTGTAAATAGTGCTATAAAAGTTTCTGGTATTTTTACCACTTTATTAGTCAAACCTGCAGGTTTAATAGAGCAGTTAAAAATACAAGAGAATACCAGAGCCTTATGTAAATGGTGACCATGCGTCTGGATTTGGCCAGAACAGTCCTGGATTTCACAGGCCATCCCAGCTAGTTGGTGAAAATGGAAACACAAGTCTCAGATTGGTGCCAGCCTGTCCCAGCTTCTCCTGGGCAGAGGTTGGAGGCAGGGAGCAGGCTGGACTCGGGAGGGGAAGCAAGTATCCCAGATTTCCTTACAAAATTAATATGGTCGCTCTAGTTATGTACAATACAACTTGTATTAATGCTTAGGCCAGTCTGTCTAACTAAGGATTAACACACAAGGGATTTTATTGATAGGTTAGAATAGATAAAGACTTAAGGAACTAAACTAAGGGTTATGACTTTCCCTCCAAAGGAGTTGTTCCAGGTAACTACTTGTGGTATCAAGAGATGATCTGTCAAGCCACAATTATATTAACCTTGTAAATACATTAAAGCAATGCCTTTTTATGCACCTCATTTTCATATAAACATTTCTAGAAATTAGCCTTATGAGCCAGCTGCATTTCAGAATCACATGACCATAACTATTCTCTAAAACCTCACTTTATTTGAACTGATCAAAAATAAAGCATGGGTACCCAAGTAGAAAGGCAACAAATGCATGTGCATCAATCAGTCTGAACATAACACACCTGTAGAAACTGATACAATACACAGTTATAAGACACGTGCAGAAAAGAAAAAAAAAAAAAAAATGGTAAAAAGGACATTTGATACCAAAACTTTAAAATACATGAACCTTTTTTTGCCGCCATCTTCCAGCACACAATCAGAAATGCAAATAAGGACATCAGTTTCCTCACCACACAAATTTCAGAAATTCAGTATTTAGTTAAGCGAAGCTAAACTAGAGGTAGTACAGTCACCTACCCTGGAGGTTTTCAAGAGAAGACTAGATGGTCACCTCGCTGAGGTCACCGAACCCCAGCTGTCTTCCTGCCTAGAGAGGGCGGGGCTGGACCCAATGATCTGCAAGGTCCCTTCCAGCCCTTTATTTATGAACCTATAGACAGCTTCTGCTGAGACCATCCAATGGCTTTGTACAGCAAATCCCTCCCAGCAACAACTACACATCTCAATGTTTATGCTGAAATGCAGTGTAGTTTGACCAGCTTCTGGAGTCAAAGGCACAAAAGAATGCATCTTACTACCCCACTTTTATTATATATGTTTAAAAACATCCCTAATTAAATAATCACACTCCAGTTTGTGCTTACAACCAAACAGTAACAAGTAGAACTAGACTTTCTTCCTACTCACCGCCGTCCTAGTGGAAACTACAAAAGAAGTTCTTATGCTGAAGGGAAACAGGAACACGAGTTACATGTGTTTCTCTACTGTGTTGAAAAGTGAGGTATTTAAAAACTAAGAAAACACAATTTTCTCCATACGATGTCATGGACATATTTCATATTTTTTTGAAAAAAAGCGAAGGCTCTTGGGCACTAGAATTCATTTCCACCTTTAATCTACTAAGCCATGTCCTGATGAGCGCAGCCACAACTCTGTGGCGCCACATACCGCACACATTCAGTTGTTCTCTGCGGTGCAAGGGAGCAGTGCAGAGGATTATTTTGACCCCTGGTTAGCCAGGGGTCAAAAAAACCCAAAACAAAATGGTAGAAATTACCAAATTTTCTTCAGGTTGGCTGACAGCTCTTTGCAGCGCTTTTCATCAGATCCATTTCATAAAGGAGGCAGTGTATCGTTACTTTCACTTTACAGATAAGAAAATGGGTTGAGGGGAGTGAAAGAGATTTACTTAAGGTCACTCAGCAGTTTCCATCTAGTGGCCTATCTATCATGCCACACTGCTCCCAAGTTCCAGTGACATGGCTGATGCTCACAGCTCTCACAAGCAAGAGCAGAATGAGGATATTAAGAGTGTAGCCAGATTCAAAGCCAATTTTCACTCCTACCTAATTAGCACTGAATGTCAAGAATGTCAGTTTTGCTTTGACGCGGCTTTAGGTAGTTAAAAGCAACAACTAAAGCACTGGAAATACTTTTTCCTGGACCTTACATAAGGCCTTTTTCTCACCTGTTTTTCTTCTGTGCTACCACCTGACAGGTTTATTCTGTTAACATCTATCAAGTTATCCTGTCAAGCAGTGTCACTTGGACTTATTACAGGAGAAGGTTATGTCCCAGTGAGCAGATTTCTATTCTGAAAGGGGAGAAGAGGAGCACAAAAAAAAAAAAAATGATCATGTTCCTCTCTCAAACACAGGAATTCATTCATATAGACCAGGAGTGTCAAACTCACCTTGTCCCTTCCCCCAGCTCCGAAGCTGGATCCAGACCATGTGGCTCCTCACAGACCAAATCTGGACATGGCAGCAGAGTCCATGAGGGCTGATGCAGCCGTCACTCCCATTCCCACTGCCCCCAAGTCGCCAACATGTGTTGCAGCAAAAAGAGATCCTTGGGTTTCAGTAGTAGGCCCTAACCCTGCTGGTCCCACCTCCAAATTCCCAACCTCTCTGGCCACAAGATAAGAGCTCCCTGGCCCGCATCCATCCCAAGGACCTTCAGTTTGACACTCCTGATCTAGACATCACTACCAGACAACCGGCACCAACTCCTAGGAGAAATAAAAGCAACTCAGGACACGGACAGATGTACATTTGAACTGTTCCAAATTCTGCTCCAACAAGAACTGTGGGATACCAGAGGACTGAGAAAACCCTTCTCACTATGCTTGAAAAAGAACACCCAGGAGAGTTGAGTGCTTTGGCCATTTCTAGAGCACTTCAAATAGCAAGTGGACACACATACACAGCCTGTGAAGGGCTTCAAAGGTTCCTGTAGCACGTCAA
>NW_017729014.1:22437628-22439357 GCF_001723915.1 Gavialis gangeticus
GCAACTCAGGACACGGACAGATGTACATTTGAACTGTTCCAAATTCTGCTCCAACAAGAACTGTGGGATACCAGAGGACTGAGAAAACCCTTCTCACTATGCTTGAAAAAGAACACCCAGGAGAGTTGAGTGCTTTGGCCATTTCTAGAGCACTTCAAATAGCAAGTGGACACACATACACAGCCTGTGAAGGGCTTCAAAGGTTCCTGTAGCACATCAAATATTACACCTACCCAGGGCCATATTATTCAATCACTCCCTGAGTAAGAAAAATGGCTGTTTCCTATTCTGATTTTGTTTAGAGGGTTTAGCTGGAAAACGCTTGGAAGATGCAAGGGTTATAATAATAGGAAGACAACATCCATAAAGAAAGGTGTTGAACAAGCCATTACAATCATCATTGGAAGTTCTACGTTTTTTTGGTACTGATGAAAAAGAAACAGCTGGCAGAGTGCTTTTTTATATCTTATTAGGGGTTTGGTGCAAGCCAGGTATATATTTATTTTACTCTATCATAAAAATGAATATTTTTTAACTTTGCGCTTTTTGCTATTTATTCCCATGGAGAAGTTGAGGATATAATCCTTTCAACCAGGTACCCAAGACAGACAGTTGCTAAAGACGGTTTGAAACTACTTGTTTTTAGCCAAATTTAAGATGGCACGCTCCACACCCAGGTATCCAAAAGTTAAAATACTTGCCCCAAAAATAATTATGATAATCTCTCTCATTTTGTTTTTGAGAAAGTGTTAAAAGAAGCTTTTAACATTTTAATCATACTTTTCTTTGCATTTTTGAATAGCATCTTCAACAACCTGGACAAAGTATCTGTGTTCTCTTTTCAGCTTTAAAAATAATCATGCATTTTTATAAATATGGACACCAAAAAGGTATGTCTCATGCCCCTGGTTTTGTTATATTTTTGTAATGAACAGAGGATATGAAAACTGTCTAGATAACAACAAGGACACAGCTTAAATAGTTTTTTTCCAAATTACTCATTTTGTGGCATTAAACAGGGGTTAGATTTGATAGTAAAGATTAATTTTTGTCATTCCTGGACATCAAAAAACAGGCTGCTTCTGAAGAAAGTGGATGGTGATGAGCTGCTCAGAAATCCATATAAAACTTTGCGCTTACATTACAGTAGCAATAATGGCAATGACAATGTCTCATTTGCAGGATCAAATTCAAATGGTCTGTTATTCCACTTCACTAGTGAAAGTTTGACTCAGTGGCATATCTGATCTTGAGGAATCCAAACGAGGTTTATCACCTATTTCAGAGGGCAGAAAATAAATCCCTTCTACGTTGCTGCTGAACTACTGGCAGTGCTTACATTTTACTTTAAGAAGCTGGCTTAACTTGCTCCATTTAATCACTTGATTCCAACTACTTCCTTTAATTCTAGGCATGCTAAATCAAAATTCCTGTATTGATGCTTAGCAGTATAGTAACACCAGCAGTACAGTAACACCATATTTATGACTTCAGGAAGGGAGATATAAAGCACCTTGTTCTTTGGCTGTCCCCATCTATTGGCAGGTGTAAACCAATACTGGACTTGGCGAGTTCACCAGTAGAGTAGTAGTATTCTGCCAGACACAAATGTCCTGGAAAACCTTCCATTTTAACAGATGCTTACATCTTTAAATAGATACTAGATAACTTAAAAAAAAAAGGGGGGGGGGGGGGGGGAAAAACTTGGAGGTTAATCCAAAACAAAAAA
>NW_017729014.1:22439394-22444572 GCF_001723915.1 Gavialis gangeticus
AAAAATTAAAAAAAAAAGGGGGGGGGGGGGAGTGGACAGACTTGGAGGTTAATCCAAAGCAAAAAAAGGCAGTTAATATTCCAAGCACCAGAACAAACTAGTCTCTGCACGTACAGAGCTCGCACACAGATCAAGGCATTAATATTCTATTTCCATGTTCCGCTCATGCAGTGATTTGCTAATACCTGTTTGCATGATTCTCTCGCCTCTCCCAAAAAACACACACGGAAACACACTCGGAAAAAATACAAAGATAAAACACTTATTCCTCCAGTCTTTTGCAACAGTTTTTTTTTTTTTTTAAATGAGGAAGTGAAATTAATTCTAAAAATGTCACTGTTGCCACTGAGAAGTATTAACAATGAGTGGAAGGGATAGTGAAAGAGAAAGAGGGGGTGGAGGGGAAGCAATGAGAGCATTAACAAAAGCCCAGCACACTAGCTTTGGCTAAATCCAGGGCCTGAAAGGGTTCTTTGTCTTTCTGGTCAATGGGAGCCTTTTGAATCCCCAACATATAGCTGAAAGAAAGTGAGGGTGGGAGGAAGGAGTGCTGTCTCTTTAGGGGATGTCTCCTCAGCTGCCAAGCTGCAAGAGAGGGGACTCTTGCATGAACACAGTGGAGCTTTCCAAGCAGTCAGTAACCCAGCCATTGTCTATTAACAAACAAATTGAAAGAACATACTCCACACTAGCATAGAACCTGACTTCACTACGGGAATAAATTCCAGAAACAGGACATCAAGCTCCCGACGATCCTCAAAGTACCATATAAATAGTAAGCTACAGAAAATGAATCCTTATTTCTAAACTGTTCTTTCATTTCTGCAATCCTCCTCTTCCAACAATAAGCTATTGTTCCGCTTGCCGTACCAAGGAAATATTTGCGTTCCTTCTCAGCATCCTTAAACACTGAAACCTGCTCTCTGATTCAAGATGATTATGCAGTATGATTAAAAAGAGCCATATACAATATAAAAGTACAATACTGTTAGAAACTATTCTGAAGACAAAAAAGGACTTTATACTGGTAATTCTTAAGACAAAAACAAGGGGAAAAAGTCTAAATTTATTAGTATCATTGAAGTACCATCATCTTCATAATCAAAATATCTAGCATACATGCCAGCATAGGGGTAAAATTTGAATATACTTTTGCCTTTATCCAGTTGACCCGGTTTTCAAACCAGAGCCAATAAATCCCCCTCCTTCAAACCAACACTGTACTCAATGGATCTGAGAAATAATTAGATCTACTGTAAGACTTACTACCCTTTCAGGTTTTTTTCCACTGGAAATACATTTCCAACTCCAAATGTTTTATGCCCTTACAGGAAACAGTTGACTGACCCTCAAAAGCAAAGATGACAAATGGGACTAACAGATGCTTATTACATTTGTAAACAAGGACCCAAGAGGAATTCTAGTTGCAACCTGCATCAAGCTGGCTCTCCTCCACTATTTTAGCTGGCTATTAAGAACAAATTCACGCTCCGTAAAGATCACCTCACCATGCCAAGTTTCCAGTCTGGAGAAATGCACCTCCCTTTCATTAAAATTTTAAGAGCTACTAGAAAGCATTTTGAAAGTTGTTTTAAATAAGCTGAATGACATGAATTCAGTCGTATTCCTCTTAAAGTTTCTAACAGTAGCTGTGCAGAGAGATACTATATTGATGCACAAAAATGTTAAATTAAATACCTGCTCCTTTAAAAAGGACAAAAACAAAAAGTTTCCCCATTAACAGTTACAGGACTCGTCCATGATGTCACTGGGTTTTGGATCAAGTCGTCCAAGAACGGTTATTTAACTGACAGCGCGCTGTGACACTGAGAGGCACTGTCCACTCAGACCAACCTTTGGTGAACACGAGACATGAAGTTGCATTCTCTGAATAGCAGCATCTCTTGGGTATGTATCCCAGCCACCCTTGGCTTCCTGGAGCTGAGAATATACAAGGTTGGAGAAACTCCACCTACCAAAACTAGAATTTGAAGTATGTACAATCATTAGGAAGCAGTATACATCCATACCTATTCCTGCTTGAAACTCCAAGGTATCAGATGGAAGACACACATCAGAAACGGAGCCCACAAATTAGGTAGCTGCCAAGAGAGAACACACTCATGTGCTTTTTTGGAGCAGAACCTACGGCAGTTTGTTTTTGAGAAACATCACAACCAAGCCTAACATTTGCAAAATTTCCCATCACCAAAAGATAAGGAGGACTTCTGGCTATTGACTTGCCTGAAATTTATCAATCAAACATGTATTCTAAAAGTCAAAGGCATGGGTGTGGTATGACAGGATAACCAGTTGCTTTTCATGCTGATACAGCACACTACCAGAGGCCATTCGTAAGCTTACATAAAGTCCTCAATGAAGAGCAGACAACCCCTGCATGTGATCCATGTTCCAGCACATTTACGTGCTACAGCATCTCCTAAGGGGTCAAGAAGCATTACCTGGCCTTCAGTGTAGATGTTCTTAGTGCAGAAGTGAAGCACAAATACCTTCAGCTGTGCATTCTTGCTCCTCTTGGAAAACAATACTCTGAGCAGTAGTCTGATACACATCCCTCTCCCAAACAGATGAAGCGTAAGAGTAATTTTTACCAATTAGCCTGGCAGTCCTTGGAACCCATGAAATGTGGTGTCTGCCATGAAGATGGGTAAATCCACGTACAAAGGGATGAGAAGGGCAGGAAGGGGAAAGGGGACTAGTTGGGAACTAATCCTCAAAAGCCATCTTTTTGCCAATGTGCAGGAAACAACAAGTGGTAAGAGATGATCTTAAAAAAACCCCTAAAAACCCAGACAAGAGTCCTACAAGTAGGACAGCCACGTTGCAGAAGTTGCATGTGTTCCATCTTGCAACACAAGTGAGAAGAAGGGAGTAAATTGCAGTTGTGGCCATTCTGCCCCTTTATATGCTGGACTAGCATACCCTGAAAGGTTGAGAGGACAGCAGATACCGCAGCTTAAGAAAAGCCCAGTCTTGCATGCATGCACACGGAGAGTGAGCCTTTGTAGATAAGTACACCAGCTAAGGAGCAAGAAAAGGGCATTGTAGGATTCCATCTTGCAGCCACGGGCAGGAAGAAAGAACTGGACATTTCAGCTTCTCCATCCTTTACACATCTGTTACAGGAAACAAGAGGGTCGCCATGGTACTGATAAAGCCCAAAGAGACACTGTGAAAGTCAGACTTTACATGTCTGAAGCACATGTATGCTAAAAGGTAGAATCTAGGTGTATAATCACTCAAAATACCCACATTTCCAAACTTATCCTTTATCTGCAGGGGTTAGCTAGTTATCTAGAACATATAATAATTGGAAGCCAATGTTTACAAAGCCCTACCGTTTTGCAACAGTACATGTCCTGAAGTGTACGGCTGCATAATGGCATGCCAATTTCATTGGGGCTTTTTTGATTCTTGATGCATACTGCTCTTTGGACTAGCCCAGGTAACAACAGAAAGTGGTTCATAAAAAAGCAAGCACTAAAATTAAACTAACAAAATAAAATGTTCAATATATAAACTGTCCTGAAATTGATGTCATAACACTGATTTTTGTAATAGCTAATCATAAAGATGCAAATAAGCTTTTGGCATCACAAATGAATAAAAGTGAAATATGCTATTGCCACATTTAATTTTATTTTGAGTCCATTACATAGGTAGACAGAGCACCTGTTAGCACAGAGAGCCACTTTTAGATTTTCAACATGAAAGAGCTCCAGTTATCTGTATAGATAAAGATCTGTTCAGAACTATGATCTGTTGGCTCATTTGAAAATGGTCGAAGATCTGATTTAAAATGTGCAGAAGCAGAAAAGGATCTTGGAGTCATCATTGATGCCAAGATGAACATGGGCCAGCAGCATGGGGACGCAGTCCTGAAGGCCAACCGCACCTTGTCATGCATCCACAGATGCATCTCGAGCAGGTCCAAGGAGGTGATCCTCCCCCTCTATGCGGCACTAGTCAGGCCACAGCTGGAGTACTGCATCCAGTTCTGGGTGCCGCACTTCAAGACAGATGTGGACAACACAGAGAGGGTCCAGAGGAGGGCCACTCACATGGTCAAGGGGCAGCAGGGCAGGCCCTACAAGGAGAGGCTACGGGACCTGAACCTGTTCAGTGTCCACAAGAGACGGCTGAGGGGGGATCTAGTGGCCTGTTACAAACTAGTCAGAGGGGACCAGCAGGCATTGGGGGAGTCCCTGTTCCCCCGAGCGCTACCAGGAGTGACTAGAAATAACGGTCACAAGCTGGCAGAGGGCAGATTCAGACTAGACATCAGGCGGCGCTACTTCACGGTCAGGGCGGCTAGGATCTGGAACCAACTTCCAAGAGAAGCGGTGCTGGCTCCTACCCTGGGGGTCTTTAAGAGGAGACTAGACAAACACCTTGCCGGGGTCGTTTGACCCCAGTCCTCTTTCCTGTCATGGCAGGGGGTCGGACTCGATGACCTGTTCAGGTCCCTTCTGACCCTACAAACTATGCGCAGCAAGTTCCTGTTCCTCTCACATCCTGTGCAAAATGGTTCATATCTGAGTACCTGATGTGAAGCTGAGGAGAGGGGCAAGTGCTTCAGAATGACTTGAAAATTATGGTAGGTATTCAGCTTAAGCATGAGCTCCCAAACACTGGGACTGTGAAAGTTAATGCAGTCTTTGGATACGACTGGCTGAGGTAGCAGCAACCCCATGGCCAGACTCCATCATCCTTAGTGCCCTGTTTGCTTGCCCCAAACATTACTGGGTGAAGTGCTAGGCCTGTAGGCAGATGAGCAAAGTGAGAGGAACTTGCCCCCTTACACAGTGCTGGGTGCAACACTGCCCTGCTTGGCTCCTATGGCTGGGAAGCAGCAGCAGCAGAGGGCTGCACGTGCTGTGGCAAAGATTCCCAGGATCGAGGGGTAACTTGGAGTCCCCTCAATAGTCAGCACCTGGTGCTGGTGCCTGTTTGTCCCACCCTCGTTACTGTGCACAAGAGCAAGAACCAAACATTCAAGTTAAAATTTCTTCGGAAAATTTCTAGACAGAGAGAGGAAGTAATCTGAAATACCTCTCTAGGCTGTAAGGCTACACAGCCATTGATGAAAGGAAGGGTTGGAGCCTTTTCAGGGAGACTTATGACATGTCCTTACATTATTCCCAGCAATTCTTTACC
>NW_017729014.1:22449572-22460429 GCF_001723915.1 Gavialis gangeticus
GTTGTTCTTCAAAGAAACAATCCTCAGAGCACAGAAACGGTCCATTCCTGTATGCAGGAAAGTTGGTAAAGGGTCTGGGAAGCTGAGTCGTCAAGGAGTGCTTAGAAAAGAAAAAGGAAGCTTGCAGACATTGGAAACAAGGGGTAATTATCAAGGAGGAATAAACAAGTATATCCTGCATTTGTAGAGAGAGGATAAGGAAGGGTTGGAGCCTTTTCAGGGAGACTTATGACATGTCCTTACATTATTCCCAGCAATTCTTTACCAGGGACTGTACTGAACTGAAGCTCTAATACAAAGATACCTGGGTTTCTACTTACATATTTCAAATGGTCATACTCTGAAAAGTAATCCTGAAAACTGCACTGTGGGAATGATTTCTGTATCGAAGTGCACTTGTAAAACAAGTAAAAAGATGGTGACTGATAGTGATGTAAGCTCAGGTACACCTCACGGATCAAGCTGGTTTCTCTCCATCTAGCAAATCACCACTACGGATCCTGAAGCTGAGGCAGCCTGCCTTTTCACTCAAGGTAGTCAACTCAGAACTTCCTGTTCAGATTTTTAAATCCTGAAATTTCATGGGGTTCTGTCATGAAATTTCAAAGCTGAAATTTCAAAAAGTCCCACAGACTGGAAAAATCCACCCTTTTTTTGTTTGCTTGTTTTCAGAAGGCTGACACAGAGGGGTCCCAAACAAGAAAACGTCTATGCAGTCAGATCGCGGAAGCCCATGCCTGCCATTGGCTCTAGGACAGCACACTGCTTGGCTCCAACGCCATCCAGGTCCCTGGACTGCTAAGATTTCAAAGGTAGCCATGTCCTTGGTTTATGGGAGCCTAGAAGCCCTGGACAGGTCTACATTGCTGCCCCCAGAGTCACGGACCCTTCCAGGCTGCTGACAAAAGACTGCCTGACAGGCATTTATGCTCCAAATGATTTAAGAGACATTTTCTCAGAAATGTTTAGCTTACAACAAATTACTGGTTTCCAAGACAGGAAAAACACATTACAGTGGAATCCTTTCCATCAGCTCCGCTTTATACCTGAGCAGTCTTACTGCCTTCAGTAGGATTATGCACTTGTAACCAAACAGAAGACAGAATCTTTGAGGCACAAGAAAATAAAGTTTATCCCACTTAATTTTTTAGCTCCCCAGAGCTTTTGGGAGCAACATACTAATTATGATTAAAAACCATATTCAACCTTCATGACACACCAGCTCATTGAGCAGCGTGGTACAATTTTCATAATCATTTTTCAGGAAAGACTTAAGAAACCACTTCAAAAACCAGTGGCTCAATAATGCATGCCTCCCTTTACTTACATAAAGTGATGGCGAAATTCTGAATGTTGCTTATTATAAGGAGAATGATTTCACATCCACTGATGGACAGGTATAATCTAAGAGAGGAGACCCTAACTCTCAAATGACATCAGGGTCAATATGCCTCCAAAGCATAAGTACAGACTATTTGGGGAATGGTATATATGCTGAATTAGTTCTAAAAATAACTGAACTACAAAAGCAACAGTCAACTCTATTATTCAAATCTTGATTAAGCAGCACATTAGACATTAGACATAATCAATCTGCCTCAAGTGATTATTCTGAGACTAATGTCTCAAAGCCTTGTTCCTAGCAGAGAAGATCCTGTTTTAGTTTCCATGCAGTAAGATGCAACCATCCCACTGAAATTACATTGCAACTTTCTTTTATACCACTTAGCAAAACAACTGCAGTCTTTGTCTACTTTTATTCTATGCACACATTATATAGTAAGCCAGGTATAATGAACTTCTGCCACTTCCAAAGGTAACTCACAGGACATACGCTTTGCAACGATCCTGCAGAATGAAGGCTCCGAGTTGAAGAAAAGCAAGTAGGTAACCTTTACTATTTTTATGACCTGTGACACCAACGCTCCTAGCCATCCCTTTAAACTGGAGAGACTACAAACCATTCAAAACTGAGTGGGTGAGGGAACAGCAAGCCAAAAGGGACACCTGGCTCTAAGCAGTTGTCCAAAGGTATATCTGAAGTAAAAGCTCAATCCATAATATTTTGAAAAGAAACCAACAGATGACCACATGAGTACCTACCCTTGTTAGGTACTCATTGTTAGGAAGCGGATGTAATAAAACTTGAGCGCCAAATGCAGCTATCTAACAAATGATATTTTCTTTTATCAGATTTGTACTTTGGGAACAGAAATGCCCTGAGTGATAACGAATATGGAAAAGAAAGAAAATACTGTTGCAACCAAGTTTCTTAGTGAACACTAACTACAACTGCATAAAGGAGGATTACCTAGAAATTGTCCATAAACGTGGCTTATTGAACTTAACACTGTAGCACAGGGGTTGTGAACTGGGGGTACATGTACCTCAGAGGGTACCTGGGAAGGCCAAAGGGGGTATGCGGCACAGAGACGCAGGGGCACTTGGGAAGCAGCGGTGCAGGGCTGCCACTGCCATCCAGCACTCCGCTGCTCTGCGCCACTTCCCCGTGCCCAAGTACCCGTCTCACATCCAGCCAGCCTTTAGCACTCCCCTGCCCCCCACTCATCAACCAGCTGCCGGGAACCTTCCCCGCCACTGCTCCAGAAGGGGGTACAGTCCAGGAGGAGTACTCACCAGAAGGGGTACACTCCTTAAAAAAGGTTGAAAACCGCTGCTGTAGTGAGTGAGGATTCCAAGGAAGTTGGAAATTGCTCTGTTCCTACACCTGGCCAGCTGTGATGAAGAACCCACTAACTACATCTGATGACACTACCTTATGTTCCACATGCCTGCACCCAGTCACATGCCCACCTCTCCTTCTCTGCACTCCCTCCACACCAGTCTGCCCTGGGAACTATGTCAGCTATAAATACTTTTAAAAAATAAGAAGTAGTAGTTATTTAAGAATAAGCTAAAAAGATATTTCTAATCTGAATTTATACTGCAGATATACAAGCATCTCAGAACTGCTTAATTTAAAGATTCATTAAAGCAAGTAATTGGGTTAGATCATGGGAACAAAGGCTTACTTTTTGGAAGCGCAGCAAGTAACATTCTACTAATGCTATCGTCATTTCTGATCTTAAATTAGGTTTCAACAACAGAACCTGAGTACAGTCTTTAGAGCATTGGTACTCAACCTTTTTAGACTCAGAGCATCCTTCAGAAAACGACCGCTCTTAGTTTTCTTTTTTGGACTATGGAACAATTTTACACCTTGCAGGGAACTTAGAAAGCCCACAGCAGGTCAGAGTGATTTTACCATTACAGATTTCTATTTGAAATCTCCAGATTTATTTTGTGAATCATGTCTGTACACCTAACAGTGCTGACACTGCATAGCACTTTGAACCTGTGGTTTGCAGTTCCACTATGTCCAATATGCCTATGATCAAAAGTATGACAGTACCCACACTTAAAATTCAAAGGGGTCCACACCTCCATTTGAAATTTTCAGGGCAGTCTGCATCTCCATCTGAAATTTTATAGAGATCCTTAAATGAAAAAAAAAAAAGATTAGAAATCACTGCTGCTGTACAGCAACGTAACAGACTGAAAAAAAATAATTTTTCCTCCTTTGCTTATTGAATGGGATCTCATTAACAATCCAGAGAAAACACTTAAACACTTTAGTTTTGAAAAGGTTCTACTGGAGTGACTTCTCTGCACCACATAGGAGACTATCCATTTAGGTTTTATTTAATCTACAACATAGATGGAAAGTCCAGACTCTCTTAAACTGCATTCTTAAGAGAAGCTGAATCTTCAAATTTTGCTTGCAGTGCTCCTGCCAACCTCCAGTATATAGAGTTAGGTCCAAGACTGGAAATAGCTTAAAAACAGGTGTATATGCTACAATGTTTGCATCAGTAACTCAAGATATTAAGAAAGATTATGAATCTGAATAAAATGATATACTGACTTCTGCCTTGGTCTTCCTCAATGCATCAACACACAACTTATTCACTTTCAGCATTTTGAGGCATTTCAATTACACCAGGCACATACCCTCTTCATGTAAAGAACTACTACTACTACTACTGTTACGTGAAGTTCAGACACCCTTATGTCAAACATTTAAAAAAAATGTACTCTCCATCTCCATAAGTATGAATATCAAACAGTTAGTTAGTGTCTTGCTCTCTGGGTTAACTTTCTGACTCAGTGTCTATTATACTTCATGCTGCAACTTCACAGGAGAATTTAATGCTCTACTAGTCAATCTGTCAGTAACCAATTTAATGACAACAGTGTTGTCACCTAAATTGATTATCTCATTGCAAACAGTGCAATAAATTCTAGGAATATGTTTCTGGAGAATGTTAATGCTCCCTTCAGCTCTCAAGTCTGTAGCATCTCATAATTTTTCCCAGTAACACTTAATCTAGCAGTTTATCAAATACAATTAATTAAACAACCCTCCTGCCACATGTGGAGCTTATACCTTTTCTAGGGCTTGGTTCAAATCCCACACACTGCACCAAGTGACATAACAATTAACATACATCAAAACCAAGCCTACTCCATACATCTCACATAAACATTTTAGTTAATTTTTAGCACTTTAGTTGTTCCACAAAAAGTTAGGGATCACCAGTGGGTTCCTTTACACATAGCCTACATACCACAGAAATTTACTTTCCCTCCCTTGAATACACTGTTGAAAGATTACACAATTACGTTGCCACAAAAAAAATTTAAAAACAAAAAAGTTTAAACAAACAAACAACAACAAAACCCCAAAAAACAATCCTTCAAAACGGCATTTAAGAAGGGAGTCTGTCATTGATCATTCTTATACACCAAGATCTTCCATCCAGGGCCAATAATCACATTAACTGGGACCACTGTAGGGCTCAGGAGAACCTCCCTGCCAGAAATGCAAGATAGCACAACAGCAGTGGAAAAGTGTACACTAAGAGGAACAAAGTAAACAGGCCTCTGGGATCTACAGGCCTTGCATGTTCATTTTAAGGACTACCCTACAGGAATCAAATTTATTTCAGAGGCTCATTATAGAAGCTCTCCCTACTATTAGCTAAGTAGGCTGCTCTGAATCTGGCTTCTTTGAGTGTAAAAAAAATTCTTGATTGTATACTATGTAAATAAGCAGAACAGTACCTGGGTGCCAAAGCACAGGTAGACCAGAACAAGATTTAGAACAGGCAACCAAATCAGTTCATTTAAGACATTTCAACACCTATGTAATGGGGAAGAGAGATCAGCATCAGTCAGTTGTTTCTCCCAAAAAAGTATTTTGGGATTCCCAAGGAAACAATAAGGCACCCACAGTTCACAATATCCTATAGACATTTTGGGAAAATCTTGCCAGACTGCACTTTCACTAATGTAATTTTTACTAATGGCATCAATAACAAGAGCACTGGTGTTAACAGGCTTTTCCATTCCCCTTAAACTTTGCTGTAATCCAGGTCCACTTAAAGCAGAGTTGGGGGATACCAAGGTAAAAAAAAAAAAAAAAAAAAAAAAAAAAAAAAAAAAAAAAAAAAAAAAACATGTGCCCTACACTAGGGGTGAGCAATCTGTGGCTGACAGCCAGCTGACAGGAGACTTCAGTGACACAACAGTGGGGGCTTCAGCTGTGGGCACTCACCCCTTTCCATCTCGGGGAGAAGTGCTGGCTGCAGGGAGGTCCTAGAACCTATCCACGCCTGATCCAGGGTAGGTCATTCCAGCCCACAGCCAGAAAAAGGTTGCTGACCACTGCCCTGGAGCTACCATGCAATACAGCTACAAAAAGATTTCCAAAACAAGCCTTGTGTAGACCAACTGAAAAATCTCAGTCACCTCCACTGAGCTGAGAGCCTGGTACAAGGCACACACCGTTCTATCTAAGTATTCAACAAATTCAGTAACACCGGAAGGGGCTATGACCAACAATGCATTTGTTCCATGTTCTATTTTGCAGTCACATATTCAGGATTCCAGCTCGAGGAGTCACCTACTTACGGAGCTGTAAGTACTGTCACCGGCTGGTATGTGTACTTGTTCAGTTAATACAAGTGCTTACTTCTGGTTTTGGTGCGGATGAAGAAACAAGGCTTGAGGAAATTATCGAGACAGGCACGGATCTCTTATGTTTCCCTCCCAAGTCCTATCTTGGGGTGCCAAGGAATTTGAGGACTCAGCTAGCTCCACAGAAAGATTTCTGGAATCCACTTCAAGCAAGCGCCTCTGACCAAAGCAATATTAAAATTATTCTCAGAAACAATCTGCATTCTTTCTTGTCTGAAAGGAGGATCTCTATGCCACAGGAATCTTTGCAAGTGAGGAAGTATACTAAGAGAATAGGGTAACCAATAAAGAGAGGATGGTATTAAACAAACAAACAAAACAACCCCAAGCTACAGCAACAACACAAGAGGAACCAGGACATCTCTTGTGAAAAGGCTGGTATACTCAGCTCACAACTGCAGCCCCTGAGCACCATTCAGAAGAGTATAAAATCATATGTAATATTCTCCCCCATGTTCTGCCTGGGAAGAATTGTTTGCACTGTAAGGTTTTGCTTATTTTTTTAAACAAATGCACACACTTCTGTGTGGGGTTTTTTTTAGAAAAAAAGGTCAAAGAAATGCACCTCCTACTTAGAGCACTGAAATTTGCGATGCCTTCACATTCCTGTGGGAATTCATTTGGGGTCTTATAAGTGACCCTTGAGAAAGCTCTGCTTCACTTAAGAGATGACTCACCAACTTGTAAAGCTCCAGCATGCTCAGTGTGCACCTGTCCCATCTGGTCTTCACTTGGTCATCACAGCTGCCCCCAAACAATGTCTTCCCTCATTACGAAGTCTTCAGATAATCATTTTTACTGATGACTCACTTAAATGTTTGAGCGTCCAAAAGTTTACCTTATGCTTCCTCACCACCATTAATACCCCTTCCATGTGCTGCAGAAGTCTCATTCCCTTTCAAACTCCAAGTACCTCCCTTCTCCTCTGATCTTTTTCTTTAAGACCCTCAACTCACTGTTTCTTATCCCTGCTAGTCGCGTCTTCCTCACGAAAAAAAAAAATCCACATTAACTTTGGAAATACACTTATTGAACAGAAAACTCCCATACAAAAAACAAAAAACAAATTAAGCTTAGCAATGACAGAAGTAATCAGTGCTTCCATTTTCAGTGTTCCCCATGCCACAAAGTCCACACACCTATGCAGTTTTTAATTTCATGACAACACTTTATTCCAGAGAATTCCTGCTTTATTCAATATGCAGGATGGATTGTGCTCACTGACTGAGTTAGTAGTTCAATGTTTATTTTTATCTTCATCCGATGCACAGTCCCATGCCTAACTTATTTCACACCGTGCAAATGCTGCACTAAATAAAGGATTTATTAGCACCCACACAACCTTTTTAAGACACGTACCAGCTGGATTGGACAGCTGTATCCAAATACCTCTTCTGGTAGGTAAGATAAGGAAGTATTATCCCCATTTAACAGCAATGGAACAGAGACGAGAAAATTAGGTCAAAATTTACAAGAACAGTCATCACTACTAGGTGTCCAAATCAGGATGCTTAAGACCCGATTTGCACTCAAGTTGACAACCCTCAACTCTGAGAGAGACTAAAACCAAAATTAGGCAGACACAGCACCCTGGAAAAAACTCTAACTCAGTAGTTACCATACATTGCGCATTTAGAAAAATAAGCATATGCAGTTATTGACCAGATCTAATAACGCCGGTTTAACCAATTTGCCTAACAAGATGTACAAAGCCTATGGCAAAGTCATGGATCAAACTCCATTCTCCGATAGCCTAGTGCAGTGTCTTCAGTGCAAGACTATACTCTTTCTGTAGCCTCTTTCCCCATTATAAATATACTTACTCAAACTTCAGCAGCAAATGAACAAATGTTTTAGGCAACATGGACAAATACAACTCCGAGATATGCTAAATACTATTTACTTGGAGTAGTAATTAAAAGGTAGAGATCTTATAGCTATGGAATCATGCATCTCATAAGGCATGCTCAAGTGTCAGAATTACTAACAAATTGTTACTTAATTCAGACATTTCTTAACTTGCTGTAGTTAAGAATACCGCTAAAAATACCTAACCTCCAACATGGATCACCAGAATTCAAACCCAGTATTCTTGAGATCCATAATCAACTTCTATCACTGAAGAAAGGAACAACCACAAACATTGTGAGAACTATTCTTTGTGGATGAGCTAAGAAAAGGAGACTTAACAGATACTTTGCCAGCTGATGGTTACACATCTTTTTGAAAGATTCCCAGAACACCGGGAATCAGGATTCTTGGTTTGTATTCCAAAATCCAGAACGCAAGTCTTATATAAAGGACTAGTGCAAAAAAGAGAGATTAAATATACTGTTCTACACTTTGTTTTTTTGTTTTGTTTGTTTGCTTGGGGGGGGGTATTTCACCGTTCAAAAAAATGGATACCATTTAACATGGTCAGACCTTATTACTTGGCATGCTTTAATTTACAAAGCATTGAAAAGTACACTTGATCTGAGCCTTCAAGAGGCCAAGAAGCAATACAGTATAGCCAAATACCACCAGCGTATCTGGAAAAATGGCTCAGGAAGCTCAAAAATATTAGACTGCTGCCCAACCTTACCAATCCACAGAAAATATAAGTGAAATAGAAAATGTGATCAAATATCTCCACATCAAGACCTAGTCTACATCAAAAGCTGCACAAGTTTAAAATGGTTGATTATCACACCTTTAATAAAAGTGGTGCACCTGTGTTTTGACAAGCCTAAGTTTTTGATTACATAAATGTAACTAATAGCCAAAATTGCCTAAAATAAAGTTCTCTCTGGAAAAAATATATTCTGAATGGCAATAAATTTAGCATAACAGAGTAAGGGTAATCATTCTTTGCAAAGGATTTCCCTTCTACGTAGCCAACTGAATTACTTTTGAGAAACGGAGTTAAGAACTAAAAACTTAATATCTATCCCACTGGTCATCAAATACCTTTCCATCAAAAGTTTCGTGTGTAGAAACACTGGAGAATAATAGTTGGATCCTTCATCACTATTATTCATGTTATTACATCATATTAATCACATTATTACTTTTATTACATACATTTCAATGCAATTAATAGAAGGTTTATCTATAAAATTTCTGCGTGCTCTCTTAGGCCTGGCCCACATAAGTCTACTCTATTTACTAAAAGCATTTTTTTTGTTTTGTTTTTTTTAAACCCAGTCTAATTAAACACAACCACTTGTGAGAATAGCAATTAAAGTTTAAACCTTATGTCAATATAAGTTTACAGACAAAAGGTACACCAATATACCCAACTGTCAAGTGATGGGAGTTTGCTGATTAACGATTTTTTTTTAAATCAATCTGTATTAAAATCAAGGCAACTTGCATTTTAAAAAGCCTTAGAACTTGCCCTGTATTTAAAAATTACTGAATCATGGAAATTTGAGAAGCACAGAGAGGTAGGTGCACAAGTACAGCTGACTTAGAAACATTTTGGATCTGGAAATTTTGGAATGCAGTTTTGAGAAGAAAGTTATCTAACTCAAGTTGGACTTGCTAGCACAGAAGTTCTCAACCTTGTTAGACTCCACGCACCTTGTAGAAAATGTTTGCTCTTAGTTCACTTGTTTTTTTAACTACAGAAAAACAGAGCAAGCCTTGTATTGCAGAGAACTCAGAAAGACCACAACCGGTTAGAAAGTTTAACATTATAGCCTACTATTTGAAAATCTCCAAGCTTATCTTGTGAAGCATATCTTCACACCTAACTGTGCTAATATTGTGTGGCACCCTGAAGGACCCTTGAAAGGATCTTATGGGAATCCCTGTTTTAGCACCTTAGCCAGCTGGGGTAGGGGAGGAGGAGGAAGGTTATGATAATGTTAGGGTTCCCTTTTCTTACTAGATCCATGCATTTTGGTCTCTTGGCCACCTTGTTGTGTGGAAATTAACACATACCCAAACTGGTCCTAAAACTGAATTCCAGATACCTTGTCAAATGAAGTGGATTAATATTCTCACCTATGCAATGAAATGAAACAAACAAGAGACCCAGAGTAAATATTCAGAGTGACACCAAGATGAAGCTCAATAAAAATACTTCACTCTCGTAATAGATTATTGGCTCAAATCACAAGTTTTTCTGCACCACAACTGGTTTGTCTTCAACATGTCTTTGGATAAAGAGAGAGCTATAGGTTCACTGCATTTCAAAACTATAAATACGCAGAAACAACAGCAAAAAAGCACAAAATGTCATGGCAGTGATGAGAGGAAGGGGAAAAAAAGGCAGCATTTTCTGTGTTCAGTTATCAAGAAGTCTCCTAAAGACTTCTCCTTGGTTTAAACAGTCAATGAAGTATTTCTACAAATCTAAACTGCACTACTTTAGCTAAAGTGAAATTACAAGATTTCAACAACCTTTTATGTGATTAGCAGTAATCAAGGTGAACCATGATATTTGGGGTGGAAGGGGATGCAAGTAAAGAGTCTACTTGTACCCCAACTTGGCTGAACTCAACTGAGTACTGAAAGGCTTCAGGCAAACTGAACAGGAACAGAAGAGGGGAATGAGTTTCTAAACTTATCCACTCAAACAAAGTATTTCTTATAGTCTTTCTAAACTAGAACAAAACTTCTCCAACACTGAAAATGATGAAGTAGATGAGGAAAATATTAGCCTGCTCAAAAAACCACTGTTTCAAAGGCTTTGAACAATTATTTCAAAATTGCACGTCCATGTTATTTTTACTACAGTTGCATCATTAATTGCCACAAAAAATGCCACTGTTATCCAGCCAATTCTAATTCCTCTCTCAAACCATCTTCCAAAGGTTTGGGGGGGGGGGG
>NW_017729014.1:22460579-22462915 GCF_001723915.1 Gavialis gangeticus
GGTTTGGGGGGGGGGGGTAAACAGGACAGGATGGGCACCTTTCATGAGTATACACTACCAAACTGATTGTTGAGGAAATAATTAAAGCAAAATGTAAACACTGGATCACTGTCAGTTGAGGGGAAAAAAAGCAGAAAACACGATTACTACCCTAAAAAGTTAGATAACTGTATTTTATATAGATCACATATTAAATTATAATATTGCACATATTGCACCCAAAGGTCCTTCCATCTCAAAACAGATGTACTCCAAATCTATTGGAGATTTCCAACAATGAGCATGGTACAAAATTGGAGGGAAATACCAGCTCTCTGCCCCCTGAAATACATACGCTAGTCTGGTAAACTCCAAATTAAATCTTAAAAACATAATGGAGATTAAGATCTTAACATACTACTTCTTCCCTAGCTAGAAGGATACTTTAAGTATAGCAAATCGCTGTAGTTGCTACTAGGATAATTTATAGCAACATACAAAACACCAGCATTTAGTCAGTCAAAGTTTCCATAGAGCTAGGATGGGATCACTTTACAGTGTCTTAAATCATTCCTTTCAAGGAGAGCCCAGAGAATCACAACAGGCAATTGCTTATTTTGCCTGAGGTGCATCACATGCAGGGTCCCACAGCATTTTTCCTGTCATCCTTCTATTTAACAACTTTACAGGTCTCCAGGGGATATAGCCTTTTGGGCTGTAACTTCACCATGCAGATATTCAATTCTACATTTGTCCACGTTATTCTGTCAAAACATGTACACCTCAAGTTCATAATATGCAATACATGTATGCATACATTTGGCTTCCTTGCATTAAAAGGTATGCTACAGATTATTGGCTTTCCCTATTTCTAAATGAAAGCACTGGACTTAATCCCAATGCAAAGAGAACTAAAATGATGGAAGACAAGGGAAAACAGAGCTGAAAAGCGGACTGTTCCCAGACAGGAGAAGAGTTTTGAAGTACAGTATTTACTTGAATCTAACTCAATGCTGAATTTAAGATGAGCGCCCCATAATTAGATGCTATATATGGAAAATTTATGCATTTGCTATAACTTCCCTGGTATAGAATCTAATTATTGGAGGGCTGTCTTCAATTCATACCCCCCCCCTTCTGCTACACAGCAGGGAAAGCAGTGGATAGGGGATTCAGGTAGTGCCTTTGCCCTCTGCTCCCCCACCACCACTTCTTCCAACTGCACCCTTCTTGCCACTCCAGCTCCGCACAATCGTTGCCCCTTCCCCTGCTCTCCAGTCTCTGCCTCTTTCCTCACCTCAACCCCCTCTCCACCTTACCGTCACACTGCTGGGCTCTGTTCCCTCCTGGAGCACAGGATGTGGAAGCTCAGTACCTGCTGGGCATGTAGCAGTATCGGTGCTGCTGAGTGGCTGGGCAGGGGACAGAGTTTCCATGTGCTCTGTGCCTGGGAGGAAATCCAGCTCGAGCCTGAGCCAAGCTTCACCTGACAGTAAGGGGAGGAGGAGATGGGGCAGCAGAAGCTGCAGAGGGCAAGCAGGGAGGGTCAGGAGGCTGTTGCGAGTCTGACTCAGACCCCGACCAGGACTTGGGGCCAGTGAGAACTGCAGCAGCAGGATGCCTTTCCGCTCACCCTATTACCTGCTCCGCCCCACCCCAAATCGCATCCAGACACTTCATGGAAAACATGGACACCTGGAGAATCAGAGTCTGGGTTGCCATTGTAGTGTGAGTTTTCAGACGGTGCAACACACTGTGAACAACTGCCCTGTTAGATCATTTAATGGTGATCTAAAATAGATCCATGCAGCTACCCCTGAAGCAGTCAAATGGCTATCAAATTTGGATATTAATCTATGAATCTATTAATCTATGAATGAATGTCGTAATCCTAAAGTGTCATATGAAAGAGAGCGACCCCCAGCCCCCCCCCCACACACACACCTTCTATGCAAATCTAAGATAAGGGGCTTCTCCCCCCATGCTGCCTGAGGGAGGGAAACCTTGTCTTAGAGTCGAATTAATGCACCTTCAACTCCAGAGATTTCACCAGTTATCCATGTTTCTCTCACCTCTGGGCTGGAATGTCCTACTAATACATTTTCCCTGTAAACACTCAAAAATTCCAGATTAGCCAGCAGAAAATGCAGCTGCCCACCACTTAAGTAGAAATGGACTTCATTCCTATACTCCATGCATCACATTGGTTTCTGGTCCAGAAGCCAAAACACATGTATCCTGTTCAGTATGTGATGGTGCAGGTTCTGCAAAATGTAGCCACAACCGTTTGGTTAATTTCTGTAATACCACTGAGATAGATTCAGCATAACCTTTTTTTTTTTTTTTTTTTTTTTTTT
>NW_017729014.1:22463055-22464203 GCF_001723915.1 Gavialis gangeticus
TTTTTTTTTTTTTTTTTTTTTTTTTTTAAACATGGGGGGTGAGGCGGGCAGACTGAATCATTCAAATTAAACTTGGTATGCAAAGCCACAGAATCAAAGGATCACAAGCACAAATAAGTCTAATCGGTATACAAATCTACTGCATAAAACTCATTTTATTTAAAGGTTTTTGACAACACAACTGAAGAGAATAGCTCAAGTTACTGAAACATCAGGAAAAAAAAGTTACAGTCTTACAATATGTGGTATGAATATAGTTCATAATATTTGCATACCAAACAATGATCTCAGATCACATTAAGAGAACACTGAACATTGAAAAAGAAATCTTTAAAAAATTACAATTTAAACAATTGTTGAGTTCTTTCAAAGCCCTTTTAATTCATAATGGTGAAGTAAAACATTAAGAATTACAGGCTACAAACAGGTCAAATTCTGAAGCACTGCAGTTATAATGTCACATTGCAAAACACAAAAACTAAAGAGCCAGTTGTTTAGAAAAAGACATCCGGTATCCATTATATATATTTTGATAATCATCAGCGAGAAACAATGCCATGCACCACTATAGATGACAGTATGCAGAACTCAAAAGCAGTCAAGGGGCCCAGAAAATTTATAATAGTAAAATAATATGCAAATGTCCATGTTCTACCATATTTTAGAGACTGAGAATTTCTATACAAATGGCTGTTAAAATCGAAAGGAATATGCACTCAAAGCTCAATGGATAATCAGGAACCACAAGACTTTCCAATACAGTAACAATACTTGACACAGAACTTAAGACAACAATACATCATACACATTATCAGTACATGGCATGTTATAATGTTTCCCTTGCTTTGTTAAGGTTTGTGCTTCACCCCCCCCTTTATGGTATGCCAAGATGAAATGAAGTGAAATAAAAATGGAAGGCTCCTGAATAAAAGCCATGTTCTAATAAAGTATATGGCCAACGTGGTTCCCATCTTCAAAAAGGGGAGGAAAGAGGACCCGGGGAACTACAGGCCAGTCAGCCTTACCTCGATCCTGGGCAAGCTGTTTGAGAAAATTATTCTGGCACGCATCCAGGAGGGGCCAGCAGGGAACGGCATGCTCAGGGGCAACCAGCATGGGTTCATCAGCGGCAGGTCCTGTCAGACCAA
>NW_017729014.1:22464684-22470277 GCF_001723915.1 Gavialis gangeticus
CAAGTGAGGTGGTGCAGGCTCCCACCCTGGGGGTTTTTAAGAGGAGGTTGGATGACCACCTTACTGGGGTCGTTTGACCCCAGTGCTCTTCCTGCCATGGCAGGGGGTCGGACTAGATGATCTGCTCAGGTCCCTTCCAACCCTAGAAACTATGAAACTATAAATAAATATTTTTTTCAATTGACAGCCATAAGGAAGCACCACTGTTTTCCAGGAAGGACAAAAGTTTAAATGGATCTATTAAAGGAAAGCATGGAGGAAGTTTAACAACTACTTTTAATTCCTTAAGACATTAATATTTTTTAGGGTTCTCAATTCATGTAACAAATAACGAGTGTACAAACACACGTATTAAAAACACAAGTGGAAACACCACTTCTACCTCAAGTACAAACAATACTGAATGTACACTAGTAAGCCAGGTACTGCCAGCCCTCTTGGGCAGTGCAAACCATGGCCCTTCCTTCTCCACTCTTAACAACTACATGGATGACAGAAGCCAAACGCTCTCATAATATTTTAACAACAGGGCACTACCTACCCAGCACTGACATACAAGTTTCCTCTTAAACAAAAAAAAAGGGGGGGGGGGGCAGGAAGAAAAATACATTCCTGTCCCATTAACCTATTTCCATGCCCAGCAGCAACAACATGCCATTATTAACTGGGAATGGAGAGCAGAAGAGTTCCAGGACACTTTCCAAATTTATACAAGAAAATGTAAAAGTAACATAACACAAGAAAATTTCACTAACCCAAAAGCTCTTTTGCAAGCTTGAGTTCTAATGAAAATATGAGCTCCTAGAAAGTTTATCCCTAGATCACCTGCTTACTCTTTTACAGGCTGGAATTCAATAACACAATAATGTCAAACACATTCTCACCCCCTTGCAATTCTTCATTTGACAGTTTTTATAAGCATATGTGCACACATGTACACCACAGACCAACTGTACTGTAAAACAACACTATTAGCCATCTATAATTCCTAGAGGAAAAACTAAAGACACTCCAATCACTTTAGAAGATTTCCTCCTGACTAAACTTGTCAGTTGACCAGCCCTAAAATTGTCAGATTAAGACACAAGGAAAATGCAGGTTACCTATAACTTCACAAGAGATATTCAAGACAATCTGACATGACTATCCAAAATGCAGGTAAGACCACTACTAGTTCTGTATGTTGCAGTAAGAACCTACATTATAAGGAAGTTTTTCAACTGCAAGATAGTTCTTAAGAAACTGACAAAACCCCAGGCACCCAGATTCATGTTTTTCCTTTCCCCAATAGTGAGATTAAATCTTAAAAACAAACAGAGAAACACAACAACAACATCATCCTGTGTTCTTAAAAAAAACACAAACACTGCAGATAAACAAATATGACCCAGCGAGGATAAGGACTTTTTTTAGTTAAAAATACTTATTGCATTTCCAAAGTCTGTTTGGGGCAATATACCCATAATAATCTTCTCATCCAGCAGAGTCGCATCAAGTTTTATTCCATTTGATATGAAGTCTCAAATGATGAAAAGGTCACAAGCTAATGAAGGAAAAGGGATGTAAAATGTTTCAGTACTGCATCCCACACCCCTCTCTCAAATTTAGGAAAGGACGTCAGGGTCTTCATTATCAACTCAGAAGTCTTCTGTCATTAAGAAATCCATTTTAATGTTTGGTTGCAAGAATATTAAAATCCATCTGTTTTAAAATATTAACACAGAAGACGGCGCAGAGGTAGAGAAGCCCTTGTTTCCAGGCAACGTGATGTTCTGATCCTTCTGCATTCCAAGCACCTTCAATCATCAGCTCAAGGACTTGGTCCTGGTCTTCAAACCCAATACCAGGTAAGTCGCATCAAAGACCACAACTCTACCTACCATGCACCCCCACCCCCTGCAAAAACCCACCCATCTTTTCTGGGACATGCCACTCACATATGCATACGTGCCACAGATAGAACATTCTTTGTTTAGGAGGACTGGCTGTGGAACAGATCCCCAGAGGTCAGAGAAAATCTCCTGGAATTTTTTTGAATGAACTGCACTTATATATTCAGACAGAAAAGATGATTCCATGAAGTTGACTAGCAACTTTTCTAATTCATCCAGGAAGCTCTTGCAGATATATGCTCTATACAAAAATCATAAAACAGATCCTCCTCCCCAGCTTTACCCAAGCTCAAATACCTAGAGGCTTTTCTATAGAGATAAAATAAAATAGAAAAAAAAATAATAAAAACCAGTATTTGCATAACCAAGGTTGTACAACACATCCTGAATCTGATGTGGCTGCCTTGCTCCAAAAGCCCTGAAAAAAGCTCATGCTGAGATGTGCCTAGTTTAACTCTGCAACAGTTTAGGTGATAAATTAAGGTCATGTTTATTGTTGCCTGCTTTAAAACCATCAGTTATCAGGAAGTTGAACTGGCTCCAAATACAAGTCTAAAAAGAAACGAAAGAAAAGAAAAGGAACCTATCACCACAATAAGGGGAGCTCAGGATAGCTCTAAGTTGGCTGCAAGGTACATGTTCAATTAACCCTGAAGAGCCCGCAACCTGTTTGTCCTTTATAATGTGCTATTTGCTGATGTGCAGACTGATGTGAAGAAATGGATGACTTAATTATATTCATCACATCAGCAATATTTACTCCACAGCACATAACTTTTTTAAAGTCTTTAAAAAAGTAGTTTATTATGAAGTGTATAACAAAAGTGCTCTTAAAACCCATTCTTGTTATAAGCAAGAGCCTGAGAGCATTGGAAAGGAAACACTTGTAGTTTTAAATATACTTTACAAGTTCTATTGAGCAGAAAGGCAGAGCTCCATGATCCAGCGTGCACCTTTCTTATTTTATAGCTTAACTTAAAGAGTGTTACTATGGAATAACAGTGTTAAGCTGGATCAGATTCCTCAGCAACAGTTCGAAAGCTAGAGCCAGAGCTAGAAAACTGACTTTATTTTTTCCATACAAAGAGTGTCATTACTTTCCAGTGAGATAGGTATGCTACAGGTGCTTTGCCCAGATTGAAAGTTTTCCAAGAGAATATCACTTCTCTAAATTTGGGTTTCAGTTGCCACCTGCCTGTACTGAAACTACAAAATGGATTTCATATGACTTTGACAGGAAAATAACTTTTTAAACCATCATACGAGAAGGATCTTTTACAAAACTCATTTTTCTTGCTGTCATCACAATAACTTCCTATTTAGCAGGCTAGACAACAAGAAAAAAAGTGTCACTGGGTTTCTAATTTTTTTTTTTTATTTGTCACTTTCCAGTTTCACTTTCCTTTAAATAAGAAAAAAAACCAAAAGGAAACACACAAGCACATTCCCCTCTCCTCCAGCACTATATTCTTCCTATAGCCTATGCCCATTCAATTAATACAATAAATTAGATATGCACATACTTCTGAAGACACAAGGACACAGAATAAACCCTAGTAAACACAGGTTTAGCTTTGCAAGCCTGATCTGGAGCTTCAACAGTTTGATCAACATAAAGCATGCTGGACATCTGCATCAACAAATAAATCCCTGTACTGCCTTGGAGAGAAAACACAAGGACCCTGCAGTATACTGATGCTGTAGCTTATCTGCTGTAAGGGAATGCTGCCTTGATGTCATACAACATGAAAAAAAGTACACAGCACTGAAAATAAAGGATGAACTTGGATGACCTGTGCATTTCAGTACATTTCTAATGAATTTCCCTCTCAAAATACTCACAGATTCAAATTTCCATTTAAGCTTTATAAAAGGTAACAGCTTTCATTACTATTTACATATACTTCCAGATGTTAGCAGAAAGCAAAAACAGCCAAGACATTTGAATAGACTGGAATTAAAAGGAAATGGGAATGGAGCATCCATACACGATCACAAGGATGGTTACAGCTTTAAAGCTTGAATCACTGAAATCATTTAGATTCAGAAGCACAAAGTCACAATCTAGTCTCTTACAATTAGAAACCTCTGGTCTTTCTTCAAGTTCACACACCTTTGAAACAGACCTTGTTTCCCTTCCTTTTAGGCATCTTGATCTTCGTACCTAATTACAGCCACAATGTGAAACGCTGCAATATCATAACTGGGTCCTTCATGAAAGAACCAAGTCCACAGACTGGGACTTTTTTAGGCTGCCTTCAAAAGACAGTCAGTGTCCACCCCTGACACAGGCAAAGTATATCTGTTAAACTACACTGAAGAACTCACAAATGCAATGGCATTTTCTGTTTCAGTCTTTACAGTACATGCCAGTCTTGCAGTCCGCAGAAGCTAGCATTCACAGAAAAGTATTCAAATCCCTCCAAGATGCTTTCAGGGATTACCTAAGAGGAGTGCTTTGAAAAGTCTCTCTCCGGCTCCCAGATCCAGGCATGCAGAAGCCATTTAACTGTCAACACACAAAGGTGTTGTATACCAAACAGAAAGTTCAGAGGAATCAGACAGTCCAGTACCTTCTGGGCTGATCAGCCAAGCACTGACTTACTCTGTGCAAGCCAGCCAGCTTCCCCACTGTAACACTTGGCACATGGCTCAAAGCTAAGCAAGCTGCCCCGAGCAAGTTTTACCTGGCACTGCCATGCTTGCTTAAGAAGATGAGCGTACACTATTCCAAGCATTCAAAAGCAAGAACTTTGAAAACTTTTAGCAAGTTACAAGCTAGTCCGATTACTAAGCAAGAAGGAGAATCAACCTCCCATTACCAACCTTCTCCAGCCTATGGAGACTTCACTTTGACCTAAACAGATCTCCAGTGTCAATTTAAGCAAAATACATATGGCAACGACAAGTGCAATTTTCACTGGAAGTTCAACACAAGGAGCCAGACACTTTACAGAAGGGTTTGTTCCTCCCGCCTTGAGATGTGAGTGAGAGCAACAAGCCTGCCATTCACCGTAAGAGAAGCGTCATACGCGCCTACACACATGCAGCGAGCTCGCTGGACGGTACGACTGCACGAGAAAGACGTCTTGCGCGTTTATCGCCTCGAAAGCATTGCTGCTGGTATGAACCATCGCCCCGCGGTCACCGCGCGTTACCAGCAAAAGACCCGGCAGTTACATTCGCTCAGTGCCACGCACGGACAGTTATTTTCCCGGGGGAAGAGTTTCTCCCAAAACTTCTGAAAAATCGCCGGGAGATGCCGGAGCCCCGCAGCACGGCACGGCGCATGCAGGCCAGCTCCGCTCCACTTCCCTGCCGGTCTCGGCGGCGCGCACGTCCCAACTCCGGGCCTAGTTGCGAAGAGCGGAAGACCTTTAAAAACCTTCGCTGGGCTCTGGGTTTCGCACCGGAGACGGCTTCCTTCCCCTAGCCCCCAAAACACCCACCGCAAAAATCATCCTCGTTATTCAAAACTTGGCTGGAAGCAGCACTTACCTCCAGGGGCTGGAGGAGAGGCAGGGCTGCTCCCTGCGCCCACCGCCGGTCCTCCGGGGAGGGGGACACGCGCGGCCCACCCCGCCCGACAACAGGTGCAGCCCGCGGCACTCCCCGGGCAGGGGGCGCCGCTCGGCGAGGGGCCGAGCCGGCAAAGGATACTGTTGGGGCGGCTGGGGCGGCAGGGCCCCGATGGCGGGGTG
>NW_017729014.1:22470504-22473614 GCF_001723915.1 Gavialis gangeticus
GCTCAGGCCGCGCTGCTCATGGGCCGCCGGCGGCGGCGGGAGATGTTGGGCCCCCTCCCCGGGGGCAGCGGCGCCCTCGGCGGTGGCGGCTGCGGGGCGATGCCGGCGGATTCTCCTCACTGGAGCAGCGGAGCATCAAACATGGCGCCGCGGCCGCCTCCAGCAGTCCGGGCGCTCGGGCCTCTCCGGAGCCGCTCGGCTCGGCCCGCCTCGGCCCTTTCCGGACGCGCTCGGCTTGGCCCGCCCTTCGGGCAGCTTCGGCTGCCGGCACCGAGCGGCTTCGGAAACGCTCGGCTTCCCTCGGAGTCTTCCGGAAGGAGCCGACCGGAGAGGAGGGGAGGGAGGGCCAGGTGCTCACCTGGCAGGACTCTCCTCAGGGCCCCCTCACACGCCTCCCGCCCCTGCAGCTGAGGCTCTCCCCTTTCCTCTCCCCAAAGACACAAAAAATGGACATTTTTGTTCTAATGTGAGAAAACTACAAGGGCTGCTCAAAAAGTAATCCAGACACATATTATAGGGAACAAAATATTGTATTTAGAGGGGATACACATGGGCATGTGAAACCCCTGAGCTTGGTGGTGCACCCCCTGCAAAAAAGCACCACCAACACTGCTGGCAGTTACCGCTCACCACTCCCACCTCCGCCACAGACACTGCCAGTGGTCTGTGGACAGTCGCTGGGTGCCAGCATCGTTGCCGCCACCCATGGGAGCTCACCACCGGCACTGTTGCCGCCACCCCGGGGGTAGTTGCCAGGCTCCCCCAGCCTCCAGGGGCACGGGACATTCATGCTTACAGGGATTTGGGCTTAATGTCCTTCAGAGTACGCTCCTTTTGCAGCCACGCATTTCTCCCACCATTTCTGCCATGGTTGGGAGCGCATCAGATCAGCAATCTGTGGAATTGCTAAAAGCTGCTCGGTTGCATTTTGTTGTATGGTTTCCACGTCACAAAATCCCTCTCCAAGTTTCCTTTCACTGAGGCTCGCACAAGACCGTATCAGGAGAATATGGAGGCTGAGGCACTTGTGGGATATGGTGCAACATTTTTCTCTTCCCTCAATGAAAGAAAACCTTGAGAGGAAGAAGATTTTGTGACAATAATTCGTCTTAAAAATTTCATGAAAATCCATTTTCATGGATTATTTTTTATTGTATGAGGCCTCTTAAACTGGACATAGCTTGGGGCAGTGGTCTCCAAACTTTTCATGGGGAAGATCACTTTTTGAAAATAAAGGTCACTCCAGGATCTACTGCACCCCTCCAGAGATGGGGGAGGTAGCTGCCCCCACCCCCGGTGCCATTGGAGGAGCTTCCCCAGCTCCCATCCTCTCACCACAGGGCCAGGCCAGGGCCCCACTTACCTTCCCTTGCTCCTGGCTGGGCCCCTGTGGTCAGTCGCTCACCACGGAGCATGAACAACTGCTGCCTCCCTAGCCTGGAGGGGCACTATGGCAGCGAGCGGGGACTGTCCGCAGCTGCAGCTGCCGATGGTGGTGTCAGTGACAGTGATGATGAGCAGGGACCATCCACAGACACTAGCCTCTTCCACCTTTTCCAGGCTCAGTGCTGCTCTGAGGAAGGGAGAGGATGTGGAGAAACTGTCCCTTTGCTTACACAGGGGCTGCTCCAGGCTGCTGGCCTCTTCCTGCCCTTCCCAAAAAGAGGTCAAGTTGCTGGGGGCAGGGGAGAACCCCCACTCCCCCTCCTGCAGCAGCCCCAGGTAGTTGGTCTACCCCAGGAGAGGGTCAGTGCTGCAGGGCTCACTCAGAGAGGGGTCCCACACCCACAGAGCTGACATTCAGCCCGATTTTCAGCCAGGGTGCCTTGAGGGCATGTTGCAGACTGCTGTACGATGTTAGCCCTGCTATATGTGCTAAGACAATTCACGTGATAAACCCAGAGAATTCAGATCATGACAAACAGTCTGTCCTGTTGTGGACTTCCCAAGTTCTTTGCACACAAAAGAATCACTATTATTTTTCCATAGTCAAAAGGCATGTGAATGCTAAGAGCTGGCATTTTCCATGGGATACCTTGACACTAAAAAGGTTGAGAACTGACCTAGATGGCCGGAGTCTCCAGTGTTATGGCCAGCATCCTGCCACGCATTAAAAGAACAGGCAGTGTTGCAGCTGCCCCTAGCACTCCACTTGCACTTGGGCACCTTCTCCCTAAAGAGCTGGAAGCCGACATGCCTCCTCTTCCTCCACACAACTCCTGTTCCATTCTGGTTTCATTCCAGCCCAGCCACACATACAGCAGATTCTGGGACACTCGTCCCTTCGGGTGAGAGATGTGATGCAAAGTAATAAGTCCTTACATTATTTCCCATCTCTCTGTCCAAAAGAAATGAGATTAAATAAGAATGGTTCTTTCAGCTGGCTGCTGTACTTCAAGAAAGATATGGACAAACTGGACAATGTACCAGAAAATGGTTTGGGTTTTTTTTTGTTTTTTTTTTTTGGGGGGGGGGGGGGGGGGAAGAGGAGTTAAGAGGTCTACAAGACATAACATGAAAGCTTGGTAGAATCGAGTATGGAAAACAGCCACCTCCCTGCGGGGCCCCCCTCAGGCCCCAGGCGGGGCACACCTGGGCCAAGGGTTAGTGAGGATTTAGTTAGGGAGCTTCTGGAGGGGCTGGACGTTTTCAAGTCAGCCAGTCCGGACAATCTCCACCCTAGAGTACTAAAGGAACTGGCCGAGGTCATTGCAGGTCCCCTGGCACGGCTTTACGAGCACTTGTGGTGCACTGGCGAGGTGCCGGAGGACTGGAAGAGGGCCAACGTGGTTCCCATCTTCAAAAAAAGGGAGGAAGGAGGACCCGGGAAACTATAGGCCAGTTAGTCTTACCTCGATCTTAGGCAAGCTGTTTGAGAAAATAATTCTGGCACACATCCAGGAGCGGCCAACAGGGGACTGCATGCTTAGGGGCAACCAGCACGGGTTCATCAGTGGCAGGTCCTGTCAGACCAACCTGGTGGCCTTTTATGACCAGATCACCAGATCATTAGATGCAGGGGTAGCAGTGGACATTGTCTTCCTGGACTTCCGGAAGGCTTTTGACACTGTCTCTCACCCTGTTCTCATTAAGAAAATGGGGGGCTGTGG
>NW_017729014.1:22479444-22488693 GCF_001723915.1 Gavialis gangeticus
CTGCCCAGGCCAGATCCAGCCCTTTAAGAAAAAGGGCTCCAAATCAGATTCGGCCGAATCGAATCAGGACGGCGATTCAAATCCCTGTCCCCTGAATCGGCCAAATCCGAAGCAAATGCTAGCCGTTTTGCACAGGCCTAGTAACAAGCTGAAGTTTTGACATAGGACATTTAGGTTGGGTAGTAGGAAGAATTCTCTAAAATTTGAGGGTGGCTAAATAATGGAACACATCATCTATTTTAGAGACATAGTGGGTTCTCAGTTTGTTTGGTTTTTTAAGTATAGGTTAAACAAGCACTTGTCTGGGCTGGTCTAGACAGGGGCAATCCTCCCTTGAGCAAGGGGTTGGATTACATGATCTCTTCAGATCCCCTCAAGCCCTACATCCTATTATTTCATCAGATCTGATCTTGAGGAGGTGCTGAGCACCCCCAACTTCTGTTTCAGCCAACAGGAGTTACCAGTAACATCTTAGAGCCAGGCCCATTAAGCCTGGTCTTTTCTGGAGAAATAAGGCACAATTGAACTCTGCCCTTGAGCTTCAGGTCCCGTGTTCAGCTCAGGACAGGGTAAAGGTAACTTTACTTATAAACATGCCTACTCCCAGAGATAGATAGCCTGCCCTCCCCCCACCCCGCAGAGGTTTGAGCTGCTTCAGGATGTTATGTTTTTCCATTACCTCTTCCCAACAGGTGGGCATATACAGACGCTACAAGACTCCTGCCGCACCATAACTTCTGTGCGTGAAGGCTTCTAGTATTCTTTACACCATAAGTTAGCACAGATCCATTACATCAGCTCCCTGCCACCTGACTATTGTGGCATCTGACTATTGTGGCAAAATCCCCCAGGAACTAGATCAGTGGCTAGAAAGCTGACAGAAAGCTGGTAGAGCCAGCACAAGGCTTTTTTCATTCAGTACCAGAATGGTTCCTGCACATCTGAGAAAGGGTTTACCAGCTTCCTTTGGTCCGTTAGATGCGTACTGCATTTGACACAACCAGCATTTCAGGACAGGTTGAAACCTGATAATGAAAGAATTTAAAATGCATTCCCTAGAATGAGGCCATTAGTATTCCTTATAAATCTCTTCACATTTCTGAGGGATAATTACATTGCTTATACTGTGTGCAGAACTGTGCCTTTTGTGCAGCTGTAAATTTATGAAAGATGATTTATAATAAAATATATTTAAAAGAAGAAAATAATGAACATGACTCGTAAAGTGGAAAACTCTCATTATAAAATAAATGCATATCTAGCTAATATATTCACATCCTTATAGCCTCCCCCCATTGAAACAGCACTTCCCAGTACTTGAAGGATTACTGTGTTTTTGACAGCTTTTCAGGTGGTTTTATCTGAGGGATAGATAGTAGCTGCTGCAGTGGAAACCAGTTCCACTTTTTAGGGTCTAGGTTTGATCACCTGCTCCCTGTTCAAAGCAGTAGGCATTGCAGTGCAGATTCTCACCTTGATAAGGCTCACAGAGCTGATCTGACATGGTTGAGTCTCTGGGGAGGACAATACTTTAGCTGAAGAATGGTAATTTCAGGAGCAAAGGACTTGCTAATTCCTTGGTACTCTAGCCCTGCAGAGAGAAAATAGGATGAAGAAGAACATGCAGGGAGGGCTGCTTGCCCTCTACATTTCTCACAGGACCAGTGCTCTATTTATCTGGGGTGAAGCTCAGAGCAGCATTCAATAAGAGAGAGAGAGGTGGATATTTTTAATACATTTTTCCATTGTCAGTTTTATTTGATCCAGTCCTGTGTATAATGAGACAAGGACTGTGCATTAGCTAGCTGGAAACTTGGATACAATTCACAGCATTGCTACGTGCTTCCTGGGTGACTTTGGGCAAAAATCATTTGGTGAGCAAAAACCATCAATTGTAAGTAACCCAAAAAACAAACAGAGGCTCTAGTGTAGACACAGTAATGCTAGCAAAAACTAGCACTTGTACTGGTGTTGCTCAGCAAACTGGTACAAGAAATACCAGCAGCAGCACTTTTTGGCCTTTGTAAGCTACATACACACTAGGAGGGTTTGCCAGAGGTACAAAGTACAGTGGACAGATCTCCTCTAGTATATGGTAGGCCTTAATCATTTTGTAGCTCAGGTCCCAATCTGTAAAATGGAGTTAATGCTATTTCCATACCTGAGAGGGTGATGCAAGAAGAAAGACATTAAAGATTACGAAGGCATTCACATACAAGTGTAGATGGAAGTCATAAGTGATCCCAGATAGATGCAGTCTCCAAATGCCTGAAAAAAGGGGTGTTTGTGCCAGAAAGCTTGCAAATAATTTTTGTCCAACTATTCAGTTGGTCTAATAAAAAGATGCATCTACACAAAGAACCTTGCTGGCCTATGTCTTTAGACCAGCGTGACTACAACCAACAACCCCAGACAGATTGCATCTCAGATGGACTGCTAACTGCACAGGGTCACAGCTTTAGGAGGAGATGTCTCACATCAGAAAAGACCCATATAAAGAAGTCTAGTACTAGTGTATTTTTAAATGAATGTAGGCACAGCTAGATCTCAGGAGAAAAGCTGCTGTTAACTGTGCTGCAGTTCTTTTGAGAAGCCATGCGTATCACTGGTAAAAAAAAATTATTCCTGCCTTACTCGGACCAGAATAGAGGTGCTATCTACAGGATCACCACAACAAAAGACAAAAATTACATGGCATTAAAAAAAAAAAACAAAAAAAAAAAACAGGAGTCAGCAGCAAAGGGAAGATGACTAGCATGCTATTTGGTTTCTGTTTCCAGCCATCTGTTTTTATTGCACCAGTCATCCATGCTCCAGCGTAAAGATCTTGCAAAAGGAAAATGACTAAGGTTAGTGAATTCTCATCTCTCTCAAGCTCTTCTCAAGGAGCTAGGTGAAAATTGAACTGACTAGGACTGAAAATCCTTGCCAGCTCACTAGGAAGGGATACAAAGGAAATGTGTTAGTCCTAGTCACTTTCCATTTGCAGCAAGGGACAAATATTTAGCTGTAGAAACAGCTATAGTTATTCTAGCCAATTTCCCTTGACAGCCTGTGGCCTTTCCACTTATACAATACTTCTGCTGCCAACCCTAAAGAGGCAACACAGGCATCAAGGTAAAAAGATGCAAAAACCGTGGATTGAGAAAGTTTACAAAGTGAAGGAGCTACAAGAACAAAAGAAGAGGAAAACAAACAACCAGTCCCACAAAAAGAGGTTTGTGCCCAAATCCTTGGGACAGTCGCCATAGCACCTCCTAGCAAACACCACTGCCTTGGAGTCCTTTGCAGTGGCTGTATTTTTAGGTGAGACAAGAGGTGGCACATGCAATTGTGGCACCTGGTGATATATAATGCACTGAGAATGTTTCAGGTTTTCATTCTCCTCTTTTCAGTCATGGGAAGCAGCAGCATGGGGTTGCTAATCACTGCTGAGGAAGTGAGGAAAAGTTCGTACTGGGAGAGATTGGAGCCCTCTGCTGGTATTCTCACAAGCCATTAGAGATGTGGCTGTCTCCAGTTAAGACATCTAGCAAGCTGCAGTTATCTACCTCTTTAAACTTTTGCTGGGAAGAAACATTACTAGGTGCTTCCTCCCTCTCAGCATGGCTGGGAAACAACTAACTGGTGAGATACAGAGGCAGAAGACCCTGAGAATTAAACCATCTGCAGACTTCCCTAAAAGCTGCAGGAGAGAGAGAAATGAAGATCTGGCTTTCCTTCCTCCAGGCAGCTGCTGGGCGATAGCTGAAGCCAGAATAACTAAAGTCAGAGAACCTATGCTTACACTGATATAATCTTATATAAAAACTGATTTTGTTATAGGATATCTATACATCAGCAATAATGGATCTCTGCTGCATCGTTTTCTTAATCTCCAGTCCATAAACAAAACTGAAGATACCCGTCATAGTACATAGTAGCTTTAAGGCTTGGATGCAGCTTGACCATGCCCACTTTCTATCCAGAATGGGGACATCAAGGAATTATGGGAGAAGCAGTGCTATATCCTTGCTCAGGTTGGAGAGACCAGCCGGAATGCCTCCCAAGAGAGCTGGTAAGCTGCCCAGTAGGAAATGTCAGTGTCTGCAAAACACAGAAATAGAAGAAACCTCAGGAAGGGGGCATTGCTTAAGGTCTAACCTAGAATATTAGGAGCCTGGAGGGAGGCTTAAGTGGGTTAAATGTAACAAGGAGCACATGTCTTCTTCACACAGGTGTCCCAGGTGTTTTGCACCTAGTTCTGAGTTGTAGGGTTAATCCTGCCCAAGTAGGGACATCCCCACAAAGCCCTACTCATAGCATTGTCCCAATATCCCTGCCAGATGCGTCTTGCTGCATATTCCGTTGGTCTTTGTGCCAAGACACTCCAGTCTTCTTCCCCAGTCCGCTGCAACAATTACAAGACAACTTGTTTGTCATTTGAAAGGAACTATGGGAGGGCACTGGAGAACTGCCACCACCAAGTGGCTTTGCCTGCATCCTCACTGCAAAGTGAGCGGGTTCCAGCCTGCGGTAAAACAGAACTCGGATTCAAACCTACCCAGGTAAGCACCTCTGAACCCAAGTCGTAGTTCTCGTCTCTTGGGAACATCTTGTTCTGTACAGCCATCTTCAGGAGGACAGTCATCCGCAAGCTTGTTGTACACGAGCAGGCATTTGCTTTTCCCATTACAGTTATTAGTTTGCTCATCAATGGGGTTCTCCAAAGCTGTCCCACTTCACACAGACTCAGGGTGCTGGATTTTTAAAGGTTTTTACAATTTGTGCTTCAAAAATAGTTGCCTCCGAGTCAATGCAAGAATACTTTTTCTACTTCTGTGGGGTGTGCATTTAGAAAGCACTCTATATATATGATCTTATGTGGGCTCATAGTGAGCTGGGCTTCCTATATGCAAGGAAACTGGCTTGTTTTCTCACTCATTGCCCCACCCAAGCCACTTTTAGGTCAGAGTTTTATTCTTCAGCCAAAATAGGTTAAATATCAAAGAAAATAGTGCCTTCACCTACCACTTCCAGAGGCCCTGTCCTCCCCATTCCTTTCCTATATCAGTGGCTACTTAAAAGACCTGCTTCTCTTATTCCTCTGAAGTGAACAACCAATTCCATTCCCAGAAAAGTCTGGTAAATGGGCAGGGCTGGGTCCTACAAAGGCACAGACCATCCTGTTATATGGCTTTTTAGACAGGACTTTTCCCCCTGTTGTCACCACTTCTTCATCTCCACTGGCAAAATGCTGGGAGCAAGGCAAACATGGGCAACATTTCAGGGATCCCCTGTAATGACTGTACTGCTTAGCAGGGTGGGAGGACATGGTGCAGCTACTTGAGGCCCTGTCTATATTACCCATTTGTACAATAGTCTTAGCTACTGGTATTTACCACTGCCCATGCACTGTGAGATAGTCCATGCTCCACGAAGTTTAGAGCAGTGATTCTCAACCTTCTTAGACTCAAGGCACCCATTGAAAAAGGACAGATCTTTCTCCACCCCCATGCCCCTCCTAAACTACAAAAAAAACACACCACTCATTTTTCTGTTGCAAAGAACTCAGAAGGATTGCAACTATGAATTTTGGTTTGAAATCTCTGCATCTGTCTTGTGAATCATGCTCGCCTACCCGACAGTTCTACCCTTACATGACCCCCTGCAGCACCCTTGAAAGGATCTCAAGGCACCCCGATTGAGAATCACCATTTTAGAGTCTAATTGCACAAGACAGAAAAAAGGATAAGAGGGAAAACAGAGAGAGGAAGCAACTTACCCAGGGAATCACAGCAGGCCTGTGGCAGAACTGGAATAGACAGGTTTCTAACCCTCGGTGAATGTCTCATCTATTTGATAGACAAGAGAGTCAGATAGCTTGCATTTTCCTGTTAGTGAAGAACTTCACCTTTCAAAAGGAGAAACAAGTAAGAAATAATCTAACAAGACATCTCAGTGGAACAGGTCTCCACCAGATGTCATATAGTTCTCTCACAACCAAGCTGTTTGCTCCAATGAGGCAAACAGAGGAGGAACAGGATTTTGTAGAGGTTAGTGCCCAATGCAGTTAAGATTGACCACATTCTAAGCATGGCACTTACGCTGGTACAACCCTCTCACGCGGAAGGAAATTGGTACCGAGAGCAAATTGACGCTGATGGCCCTGTCTGTTTTACAAAAATAACTGTCTGTAAAACACAGCTGGGAAATAAATGCCTTGCTCAAGCATCTGATTTTCTCTCTCGCCTGGTTGGAAAAGAAGAGACCTCATATTTTAACTTTGCAGGGTACCTCTATTCAATCAGGTCTCCCAAAGAAGTCATGCATTGCTTTTTACAGCCCCCTTGAGGGCCATATAAATTGTGCTTTTTTGCCACTACCATGTCCCAACATGTTTATTTGCATATTGCACATAGGGCCCAAGGTTCTAGATCCAATTTTCTAGACTCCCCAGGTGTGAGAGACACAAGCAGCAGCAAAGAAATTGGATCCGCTTACCTCGTGGCTCAGGCTGTCAGAGTTTTCTCTTAAAATAACACCACTCCTGCTCGGGGAATGGGAATGGATGTACTTTTAAATACAGCATTTGTAACCTCACTATGACACGTCTGTTGACTGAGAGAAGAGCAAGTGAAAAAAAATGTAAGTCCAGGGTTAAGCGAACATAAGTTAAGTTCCTAAATGATCCCGGCCAAGGCAGTTTCTCTAGGGGCAAGACTTTAAAAGGTGTTCAGGCACCTAAAGATGCAAATAAATACCCAGCACAGTTTAAGAGTAGAGGCACTTCTGAAGAATCCACTGTACACCTGTAAAATATACCTGGATATTTTGCAGATTTGGCCATCTGCTCTTCAGTCCTCCTTTTAAAAGATGAGGCTAACAGTATTTCCTCCCTCTCAGGCACAAGTAGCTCAGACAACATGGTAATGATGAGATCGTCTAAACACAGAAGAGATACAAACCACTACCAAACATTCCAAGTGAAGAGAGCAAACGATCTCATTTTGATGCTGCCAAATATAGGACAACCAGGCACATTACATTAGCTATGCAACTGGCAGGCAGATTTGGATAGTTAGGGCATGTGAAGGCCGCTTGTATCATCTCAATTTTCTGTATATCCAGTTCACTTCCTGCCCACACACACTTTTTGGCACATTTACAAGTGTTTAGAAATCAAATATCTATTTAACTTGAATTTACACCACTGACCTATTGTTTCAGCACATCTCTGACCCTTCTTCATTGTCACTGGCCAGTTTAATTCATCCGTGTGTCCAGATCAACGAGAAGCATTGGTAGGAAACGAGCACAACTATCCACTTGGGTGAGAACTATTCAGTAAAAAAAAATTAGCTACTCAGTAGACATGTACTGCATATACCAACATAGGCTTGCTGTAAAATCTTTCCCTTTCCACGCATACAGCTTCTCTTGAAAAGGGCATGGAAAATAGAGCTCTAATTGTCAAGGTTTAGGGATCAGTTTGATGGCATCAATATAAAACTAACTGTCAAGATAGCTGGGTTAATTTTTTTTTTTTGCCTTAAACAATCACCGTGGCTTGGTTCCTCCCTTAGACCCCATGAAGTAGATGCATTGCTGCCATTAAACTATAATAGGATACAGCACTACAAGCACATCTGTTAAACAGTAAGATTAGGAGCGCAGATAAGAGCAGTTCAGTTGGATTCCTTGCAAAAGAAGTGACCTAAATGCAGCCATTTCTCCATTGCCAGGCTAAGCCCAGTAGCCACCTTCTTTCGTATCTCTAGAACAGGGTGTGAGAAGGAATGGATTTTTCCCTGTTACAAAGGTCACAGGCTTGCCTTCTGTCAAACCAACAGAAGAGTGGTTGACTATACAGATTAGAGCTAATCTCTTTCACTTCATCTGAAACAAAGAAACAGCCAATGCAGTTTTCCAGCCACATTCACTTCTATCAATGGGCACAGCTCCACTCAGGTCCATTACGTTACTTCTACTTGTGTGTGTATGGCAAGTGCCCCAGTCAGATGGCCATCACAAGGTCTGTGATCCTGGCTGCATATGGCATGAGTGGCACATCACTTTTATGCTGGCACAGGGCTGAATCCAACTCTTCAGGTGCAAGCGGTCACCCGTGAGATCCTTTGCTAGGTAAGGAAGCAGCTGCAGCCGTCACCGGTCAATGCTCCCAAGTGGAGCCATTGGGACAGCCTCTTACTTAAACATGTTTAACTGGAAATGTAAAACACGCTTTAGCCGAACAGAGGGCTCTGCATGGCAGGAGACCCCTTCCAGCGAGGCTGACAGTGATGGAACTGAGGGTCAGTGCAGGCCATGCTGCTAAGTCTCACTCGGTTTGCAATCAGAGACAATGCCGCCATCAGAGTCATCTTTCCTGAGACCCTGCAGAGCATCTCCATTGACAAGCTGAATGCTCGTACCCATGGGATGGACCACTTCCCGAGGGAGCCTTGAGAACCGTTGTGCTTCTCCCCCCACCTCCCCCAAGTGTTAAACAGACTCTTTCAGAGGGTTCATACTAATCCTAGAAGCAAAGTCACTGCCTTTTGGTATGCCATTAATGCAAGTCCGTGAAATTACCCCTTCTGACTCAGGCTAAGTTGCACCGCATTGCCTACTAGAGGCATACTCTGAATTGGCTCCTGAGCCAGCCATGCCCTCAGGCCTCCGGAGCTGGAGACAGGTATTTGCTAGCTGATGTCCTCTACTGCAGTTGCAAGGAGCAGCATCACATTGCAGCATGTCATGGGCACTAACCTACTAACAGATAGCTGCATCAAGCATTTGCTAGAAGTTCAAAGGTTGCAATGAACTCTTGTATAAAAAATAGTAAACCCCATCGCTGCTGTCTACAGACATACAGGTTCCATCAAGCAAAGCTCTGTCTGTACTACCGGACACAAAAAGGCTGCTGCTTTCTCCATGCTACCCCCTTCACAAACACATGCTGTGACTACAAGGAAGCCCCCGAGTCAGATGGTTTCATTTTAAAAGGCTCAAGGAAACAATGCAAGACACCTTCCTCCCACCCCCAGGCAGCAGAGAAGCATTATTTGATCTCTCTGCTTGGGCCCATCTGGGAAGAATCACCATTACTATTTAGTAAACCACTTACTGAGGAGGTTTTATCTTGACCCATTGATTTTAGCCCATCTGGGTCCAAAGAGCTGCTTCATCCCAGAACTCTATTATGTGAAGGACCCATGGTGGGCAAGATCTGAAGAAGTGCTAGACACAGAGCCAAGCTGGCGGTGG
>NW_017729014.1:22493693-22505326 GCF_001723915.1 Gavialis gangeticus
TACTATTTAGTAAACCACTTACTGAGGAGGTTTTATCTTGACCCATTGATTTTAGCCCATCTGGGTCCAAAGAGCTGCTTCATCCCAGAACTCTATTATGTGAAGGACCCATGGTGGGCAAGATCTGAAGAAGTGCTAGACACAGAGACAAGCTGGCGGTGGAAGGAGTTTCACCAGGAGCATCTGCTGGAGCTTAGCAGCGATGGTCACCTGCTCTATTTACAGCCTCTTGTTTGTGTCCTGTAAGTACTAAAGGGCTCCAACTTCACCCACTAGAAGCACACTGGACAGTGCAGACTACAGATTTTGCATGGCACATGCAATTACAGTTTAAGGTACAGTACAGCAGGGCACCTCACTCCAGGCTTACCTGTTCTTTCCAACTAGCCACTCAACCTCCAAACTTAGCCCCCGGCCACATAAGTTACACTTCTTCCATATGTAAAGCCCAAAAGGAAAAAAACCAACAACTCTGTGACCCCATCTGACTGACAAATTACCTTTCTAGGGCTCTGCAGGTTGCCAAGAAAGCAAAGGCATCTGTCCTGACTGGATTCAGACAACAGCAGCCAAACAAGGTATATATCATTCCTCACCAGATCTGATAAGATCACACTTCCTCCAGCCCCAGACAGCCCCCAGCTGAACCCGCCTCACCCTTTTTAGCTGCTTCCTTAAAGCTCAACACCTGCCTCAGGGCTGATTAGACTCTCAAGCAGCCCAGTTCCCGACTCGCATGGGGTTTCACAGACACACGAAACATCTCACCAGAGAACTGGGGCAGTGCCATGTGATGTATATAACTAAGCAACAGTTTGAATTTCAAGTATTGGCAGATGGGAGCAGACTTTGAAGGAAGTGTGGAAGAACAATTGGGAAGTTCGTGATCTGCATGCAGCGAGCTCTTCAACATGGAAATACATACATTGCACAGATTAAGAGTCCTTCATTGCTTGTTTGCTCAGTTCTGTTCTGAGGAAATAAAATATATCATGCTGTGAACAGTAGCAGGGACCCCAGGGTTGGCCCTCGCATCACTGACAAGTCTAATCTTCTGCCTACAGCAGTTTTCAGGCAGAGATGTTACCAGCAGGGACTATGGTCCCGCACATGCAACGTTTCCTCTTGATCCGAGCAGAGCTGCTTGGCTCACCAGCTTGGACGCAGCATTTCAGAGGACCACACTTCCATGTTAAGATCAAGGCAGCTGCAATCTGCTCCATTTTTGAACAAAAGGATCAGGCAGTGTTCTAGTCTGCGTGTCCCAGATTTTAGCTGTGTACAGACAAGCTGTAGATCATAAGAGGAAAAGTTTACAGGGGGATTCAGTAGGGGCAGGTAACCCTGAAGCATCATGTAGGAGACTTATCAGAAAGGAGCAATATATAAATCTATTAAGAGCTTGCATTTAGAATGATTTATTCAAAGCATGTAGATCTTCCCTAGTGAATTGGGTAGAGCACCCATGCGCGTTGCCTTGAAAAGCCTTTAGGATTTAGCTGACAAAGATGAACATTGATGCAAACAGAGAGAAGCCCTGTTGACTTACCCAGTTTTCTTTCTGCCAGTACAGCATTGCTTCTTTTGGACAGTGCCTGCTGTTCAACCCAGACTTCCCTTAGGAGCCTATCTACAGTCTGATGTATCTCAGCTGTTTTTCTGCTGTTGATATATTAAACATAAATCTTACCTGTCAAAATGTCATCCCATTCCTCCTAATTATACCCCTTTGTACCATTTAATCATTTCCCCTTCTCTCTCGCACGATTAAAAACCTTCCATTTAGAAGCTCAGCAGATCTATGTATACAAGAGCCCTCACTGCATTATGTGAGCTGATTGCAATGTCTGGAAGAGTTTCTTTTAAGTTGGTTCATATGAGTACATATATATAGGCAGACGAGCTGTTTAGGGAAGGATGGTGCAATGGTTAGAGTACTAGCCTGTGACTTTGGTTCAATTCACTGCTCTGAACTAGAGTGAATTTGGAAAAATTGCTTTTGTCTTCCTGTGCCTCAGTTCCCTATCTGTAAACTAGAGAAATACTTTGCTGCTACACAGCTATGTGGTGAGGACAGCAAGATGCCCAGCCCTATAGTAGCAGGGGCAGTGTTTGATTCATAGATTCATAGATTAAGGGTCGGAAGGGACCTAGTAGATCTTCTAGCCCGACCCCCCGCCAGGGCGGGAGAACAACAAAAAACCCCAAAAAGAGAAACGGGACTCAAATGAGTCCAGCCAGGTAGGCATCCAGCCTCTTCTTAAAGACCCCCAGGGTAGGGGCCAGCACCACTTCCCTTGGAAGTTGGTTCCAGCTCCTAGCCGCCCTAACCGTGAAGTAGTTTTTGCGGATGTCCAATCTATACCTCCTCTCCATCAACTTGTGCCCATTACTCCTTGTTATGCCAGCGGGCGCTAGGGGAAACAGCGTCTCCCCCAAACCCTTCTGGTCCCCCCTAGTGAGTTTATAGACGGTCACCAGGTCCCCCCTCAGCCTTCTCTTGTGGAGGCTGAATAGGTTCAGGTCCCGCAGTCTCTCACTGTAGGGTCTGCCCTGTTGTCCCCGGATCATGCGGGTGGCCCTCCTCTGGACCCTCTCCATGTTGTCCACATCCCTCTTGAAATGGGGCGCACAGAACTGGACACAATACTCCAGCTGTGGCCTGACCAGCGTCGCGTAGAGGGGGAGGATCACCTCCTTGGCTCTACTCGAGATGCACCTGTGGATGCACGACAAGGTCCGGTTAGCCCTGCCAACCATGACCTCGCATTGTCGGCCCATGTTCATCTTGGAGTCAATAATGACTCCAAGATCTCTTTCTGCCTCCGTGCTCTCAAGTAGGGAGTTCCCCATTGTGTAAGTGTGCTGCTGGTTCCTACTGCCCAAGTGCAGCACCCTGCACTTGTCCGTGTTAAAACGCATCCTGTTCCTGTTAGCCCACCCCTGTAACCTATCCAGATCCCTCTGCAATCTCTCCCTCCCTGCTAGCGTGCTCACCTCCCCCCAGATTTTGGTGTCATCAGCCAATTTAAACAGGTTACTTTCCACCCCATCATCCAGATCGCTGATGAAGAAATTGAACAGGTGATAGCTGTTGCCCAAATCCTACTTAATGCCCCACCTGGATGCTCCCCTCACGGTGCTTGGACAAGGCAGGCCAGCCTATCCAGCCAGCCCATCATGTTTGCTCATCTCTGCCCTTTTTGTGTCTTGTCAACATCTCTGCGGTTGTGTGGTAGGACCCCGGGGTAGGGTCTAAGGAGGATGGAGACATTCACAGGAGCTCAGGTTCAGTATGACTGTCCCTCTCTGTGGTTTCAGATACAATTATGTTTCAAGTAACACTGACAGGCAGAGTCCTGTGCCTTCCAGACCCTTTAGCAGCCCATGTGCTCCAAATCAAGAGGATAAAAATCAATAGAAACTGGGCATCTCTCCCATCCTGCTGATTTCCATATTGTGGCTTCGGCTCAGACCCTGGCAAGTAGCACAAGCCCTCCTACGGTCAGCTCAGGTTCACAGGTAATTCCCCAGGTGGGAGCCCTTGCTTGAGCTGAAGTTGAGCAGCTGCCAGGAATGATCTCTATCTGGGGTTTTGGCTGTGCCCATTCTCATGGCCCTGAGGGTTTAGAGGTAAAAGCACTTTACCTCCATCTTGCTGCAGTTTAGGTTGCAGGATCCTCCTCCCATGGATGCTACGGGGTGCATCTGGGCTGTGGGCCTTTTCTAGGGTCACTGATGCTCAGACTGACCAGAGTCTCTCAGCTAGATGGGGGTATGGAATAGACAATGGCAGTAATCCCTCTAAGATGTACCTATGGCCCAGCTGACACAAAAGCTCACTTTCTAATCAGGAAGATATACGTATATTTGATTTAATTCACCTCTGTCACTTCCATGACCTTTTCATTGGCTAACTCCAAGCATTAAAAAAACCCAGCAGCTACCAAGCCTTCCAGAATCAGGAGATGAACTTGAAAAAAAACAAAACCTAAATAAAAAAAGTCACAAGGCAGATTTTTAATTCTCTCTTTGATTAAAGAAGCAATTAAGTCTTTTCACCAGTTTCTGGGTCATTGGTGCTTTATATTTGGCTTCTGGTTTTTGGCCCTTCAGATTAGAGACTTTTTAAAAAGTTTTTAAATGAAGGCTGAGATTTTAGACTCTGGGAACTGAGGCTTTAAACAATAAACCACCACCAAACATCACAAAACTGCGCCTCCCAAATGCTGCAAAACTATCAGCACGTCTAACTGCATTGGCATGAGTGGGCTGGCTGCTGTTTTATCCCAGTTTAACCAAGTACAGAATCAGGTGCCTGGGTTTTTAATTTTTTTATTTCTATCCTCATTTAATTTTAGTTTATATCTGATCTCGTCTCCAACCCCTCCCCCCACCTTGCTTTTTTTTCTTTGCCTAACTGGAGCACCAGTTACATTTTTGAGCTCATGCTGTCAGGGTGGCTACAGACTGAAGCAAAATGAGCTCATCCAGGCTTTGGTTTATTTTACCTGTTTGATTAAACTGCAGAAGAGGAAGTAATCACACTGAAAGAAATTCCTGCTTTGACTGAATGTACAATGAGCCACTCTGATCCAAACCTAACATTTCTAGGATGAACGTTAATAATACCCTATCACTCATGGCTCTCAGTCTCAATCACTGTGAAAAAGCAAGGCCACGGAGCAGACTCTGGGCTACATTCAGATAGATTCCTTATGCATCTACAGTTAGGTGCTGGGACATCTAGGTATCAGGCACCTTGAATCAGTTTGGCAGGGGTTGGTGCTAGCCTCCCTACACAGACGGTCAGAAGGACTGACAGTACTGAAGAGCAATTGAAACTTAGGTGCCTAAGTGCCCTAACCAGACAAAGAGGGGACAGGCTCCTCCACAGTGCACTTCAGAAAGCCCAAAGGCATCCAATGGGCAGCACTAAGTATAGGGTAATGTCTGTATTCCCTCCTCTCAGGAGCTTAGATGCCCCACACCCCTGCACATTAGGCATCTCCAGTCACTTGGGACTTACTGTGTCTAAGCCCATGTCTCTGGAGAGTGTTTTTTTCCCACCAATGACTAGGCCACAGAGACACGTTTCTTCTTTTCCCCTCTCCACATCCTATGAATCTTAGCTGCGCAGCTTCAACAAGAGGGGTGAAGCATCTTCTCACCAACCCAGCACATAGCCTGGTGGCTTGGGAGTATGGGGTTGCACCCCCCTCTGGCAAGAAGGGCCAAGAGCTCAGCTCTCCCATTTTCTGCAGGTGTGCTATAACCATTAGGCAACTGGGCAAAACATGGGCACCCCGCCATCATTTCCGAGTTGAACTCAGTGCTGTCAGACCAGACCACGGCTCTTGGGGAGAGGCAGCTAGGGGGGTTTGTGGCTCCTGGCACAGTTTAAGCCTCAGTTAGGAACCGGCTGAACCTGGCCCCATGCACCCGTGGAACTTACTTGATTGCACTGGCCTCTAGCGGGCTGCTCTGGGCGTTGCAGCAAAAGCACTTGGGATTTTCTAAAAAGTGACAGCAGCAATTTTGACGTTTTTCATAGTTGTTAGGGGCTGGCAGGGACCTTACAGACCATCGGGTCCAGGCCCCCTGCACTTGGGCAGGAAAGACTTCTGGAGTCAGATGATCCCAGCAAGGGTCTTGATACATCCACTTTAGAGCTGGGGACACTGAGTCACAGGGGCCAAGTGACTTGTGTGACACTGCGCAGTGGATGGCAGTCCTGGCAACAGGATCCAGGAGATGCGACTCATAGTCCGGTGCTAACAAACAAGCGATGTGCAGGTGCCTGCTTGCTAACCTTAGCATATTCACTTGGTGTCTTCTGCCTCAACGCCACCCAGCCTCAGTCTTCACTAATAGATTGTAAGAGCAGAATCAAAGGCATGTAACTGCTTGAAGCCCTTTGCAGATCTGGGCAGGAGCCCTTGCGGGGAGGATTACCTACTACTCTGAGTTTATGCCATGCCTGGTACAATGGATCCTCATCTTGCCTGAGCCTTTTACTATCAAAAAAGGGTCAAAAGTCCTCCAAAGTCTGTTAGGTCCCTATAAGGCAGATCACTTTCTATGGCCAACATCACAGGAGAGAAGGATGTGTCCAGTACCATATGCAGCTGCTGTAGACTCCCCAAACTAAAAAACCAGGGGTTCATTTACAGCTAGGCTGATTAGGACAGCCTTTGCTGTAAGCCCAAAACAAGACATGAACTCACCTCTGGGAGCTGCAGCAAGATGCCTCCAGTGAGAAAGCCTTTCCTTGTATCCAACCTAAATTTCCCTTGCTGCAATTTAAGACAATCGCTCCTTGTCCGGTCCCCTGCAGCCACAGAAAATAGTCTGGTTTCCATCCTCTTTATAACCATCCTTCAGGTAGCAATCCCCGTTCTTTCAGCTTTTCCTTATCAGTTAGGTTTCCCAGAGCGCTTGTCGTTCCTGTTGCTCTCTGCGTGCTCCATCAGACAAGGTCCACACAAACTCAGGAGCTGCACTGATATCACTACCCAGCCTGAAGGACCATCCTGTCCAGAGGAATTCATAATTTCATAGTTTGTAGGGCTGCAAGGGACCTGAGCAGATCATCGAGTCTGACCCCCTGCCATGGCAGGAAAGAGCACTGGGGTCAAACGACCCCAGCAAGGTGTTCATCTAGCCTCCTCTTAAAGACCCCCGGGGTAGGAGCCAGCACCACTTCTCTTGGAACAGGACAGAAATCTGGTAGAGACAATATACAAACAGCAACGATAATAGGATTGTTGCAGTTACCTCTTATATATCCCTTATTATAAGTACACAACAGACAGTTTCTACCCTGATGAGTTGTATGGGGAGAGGTATTTTAAGGCCGTTGCTGGCTGCAGATTCTATGATGTCTGTCTCTTTGGCCCAAAAAAAAATAAATAAATCCATGCTTGGTGGACTTTCACCCACAGGGATGGTACTAAGGAACTTCTGCTTCCTAAAACAGCAGCTTATTAAGTTCAAATGGCTGCCATGGTATTAAGGTTTATGGTGCCTGTAGGCTGCAGCCAGTAGAAAGTAACATTGGATCCTGCTCTGAACCTTCCACGTGCACCCAGTGCCAGGGCCAAAAGCCAGTGATAACCTGGAGCGTGCAACACCCTTGACTTTCTTGCATTCATTTCACTAAGAGAAGGCTGCTGCCTTGGCTGGATTACAACATCCTTTCCCTTCCAACAGCCTGCTAGTTGGCAAAAAAAAAAAAAATGAATATGAGCAGCACTTCCTGACCTCAAGTACCTGAGAGCACAGCTGGAACAAGAGAGGTTGGTAGGCTATGCTTCACCGTGAAGGGTTTGTGCGCTTGCATTGCCATTCCAGTGAGGATCAGGGGATGCAGGGAGACTGCCAATGTAGTCTTATTTGCATCATGCAGTCAGCTGAGCCTCTGACTTGGCTTGTTTTGCAGAGCTAGTGTCCTGGCGTGGATGCTGTTCTGCAGCTGGAAGATGCAACAAGCACACGAGAGTGCTAGGCTGCACGTGGAACAGGACAATGGTGTATCAAGGCCCATACACTGGTTAATATATTGGGTATGATGAAGGGCAGTTTTCCTGAAAGCTTGCTGATCCACGGACGGCATGCAAACTCGTCTTAGGGGCAAAGGCACAAATTACCACTGCTTCACCCACTGATCCAGGTTTGGAAGAGTATGTTCCTCTGATAAGTGGGACCAAGAGGAGTCAGGTTTCTGGAAGGACCCAATATGGCATGATACAGAGTTCAAGAGTGGAAGCCAGAAGCCAGGCTGCAACTTGACAAATGCAAGCCTGCAGGACCAATAAAGATTTTTTACCTGCAGTTCCATCTGTCTGCTTCTAGCTAATGAAATAAAGATCCTTCTCCACCAGCTGCATTTGAGGCAGCTACTCAGAGTTAAGAGCAGCACTACCAATCCCACACATGCAAAGATCACTTATCAGGTGCCCCACATTAACTAAATTAGATTAAAAAAAATTAAAGAAATGTAAAGATTGAAAAGAAAAAAAAAATGCACATGAGATTTTTTTCCTTTGCCTTCTGGGCATTTTAAGTGTTCAAGTAAGTTATGTGGTCAAGCTTTCCTCCATGGCTGAGGCTGAACACTTAAAAGAAAAGAAAGTTGAGATTTGCCTGTGATCACCAGATTCCAGGAGCTGGCGCCTGAAGCAAGAACAAACACTGTGAAACCTGTTATAAGATTCCTAGAACTGGAAATCCTGTGAGAGACCCTGTCAGTGCTACGCCCAGAACCTGCATCTGTGTCCAGATTCTCCCTCTCAGTTATGCCCTCTCCATCTAGAATTGCCCCCCTTCAGCTAAAACCACTTCTAAACTGGCTGCCAGACTCAATGTGGATTGCTATGTGGATACTCAAAACCTGATTTAAACCTGGTTTATATTGATTTAGCATAAAGTAGCAAGTGAATTAACCCAAGAGGATTCAATCAAGTTTAAATACATTTAAGAGTATCAACACAAGGGTTTGCATTAGTCAGACTATGGCTATGTCTACACTGCAAGAGGGGCAGGGGCTGTGCTGAAGTCCGTGATGTTGCATCTGCCCTGCTACTCCTATGCAAGATAGCTAGCTACCTAGAAGCTAATGTAGCTATGCCTACTCATGCTGAAATGACCCCTCTTATCACAGGCTAAACTTAGCCTTAATCCACATTAAGAGCCTTGTTAATCAAACTGCTCTCATCTGCCTTGGTATAACCCTTTGCCCTCTTTGAGATGTCTGTGCTCCTATAGCTGCTTTCCTACAAGGAGCCTAGGATATGACAAGGCTCACCACCACCTCTGCTACAGCTGGGTAAAGGGGACTTGGGAAGCCCACTGGGTTGTCCAGTGGTGAACAGAAGCTGGTAGCTTGGCCTGCTGCATAACCCCCCCAGTCTTTTTATGTAGAGGCAGGTGGATGTTATCAAACACACCAGTCATCATCTACGGTTGTATTGCAGCAGTGCCTTGGAGCCCCTGTCATGGGCCAGGGTCCAGCTGTGCTAAACTGTATACAAACACAAGAGAAAAAGCCAACACGTGGGTCAGACAGACAGGGAGATAAGACAATGAGATGGATTGGTCAGTGCAACAGGGAGCTCTGTTCTCAAACATGTTGATCTGATCACTTCCTTGACCCTTTTTATTTGCTCTTCTCAACCATTTCCCCAGTTGCGTTTGTTCCCTCAAGCATTTGGGAAGTGGCTGTTCTTCCTGCACATTCTCCTTTTGTTGAAGAAGTTTAGACAGGAAATAAGGGTTTATAGTACACATCACTCCCTTCCAGTCATCCAGCCAGGCATCAGAAACAGCCCCGTAGGCATTAGATCACCTCTCCCACACCAGTAATAACAAAGAGGTGCTCAACTTGTGTACACATACACACACACACGTGATTCCTGGATAGAAAACATCCATCAGTGAGTTTACTTGCAATGAACAGGCTGAGCAGCTAGGCAGGCCCATGTACACTTCGGTGCCTAGAGAATCAATACAGATATGGTTATCACGTTATCTGAATGCTTACCTTGCACAGAGACATCTTAACCCACCCCATGGGAGTCAGTAAATAAAAGGCAAAGGCCATGTCTACCTACCAGGGCTCTTCCAGAATAAGCCAATATTGTTACCTAGGGCTCCTCTCAGCTGTAGTCCAGCCCCATCCCAGAAACACCGCCAAGCTTCAGGGCTGGGCATCAAGCATCTCCTAAACTCTTCCACCTCTTGGCATGTTCGAAACTCACCAAGACCCTGCTGCCTGCAAACACTGCAAGCCTTTCAACAGCAATGCAATGACTGCCTGTTCCTGAGCCCTGGCCCTTCAATGCTCACCTTCTAGTGATACTACCCGTAAAAGACCAAGCACAGGAGAAGCAAGCTGTGGGGAGAGACTGTTTCCTAGAAGGATTCCACTCAAGGAGCAAGGCAGCCAACATACAGCAGCTGCTAATTAAGTTGCAGATGGGGCAGGGTGGCTCACAGGATTTGGGTTAGCTGAGAACAAAGCAGAGGGCTAAACCTAAGTAGCAGGGTAGATATAGTATTGCAGTACAGCTCCCCAACCTGTGCACATGCAGTTCTATCAGTGCAAACGTTTGTAGTGCCACGAGAACTTGTGAAAGTTGTCCTGGAATAAGATAGTGTGAATTTAAGGCAGACTAGCTATTCTTGAGTAACTCCATATATAAATGAGCACTTGCACTGATAAATTCATTTCCTGCATGGGAAATTAAATAATCTCCCCTGTATACAACTCTCTTATATTATAATATTTTATATGAACCACATTCATGCTGAGAATTGTATTGGTAAAAAAAAATTAAAAAAAAAAGTCATCTCCCCCAAACAGCATCTGAGTGTAGACTGGGTCTAGGGCTGAGAAATTGGAACAATCTTGGGGATTTACCCTACCTCTTCTATCTCTAATTGATGACAACGGAGCAATGCCAATTTATACCAGCTGAGGGGTTGATCCATTGTGAGTAGCAATTAGGTTCTGATACAAAATCTGAGGAGTTAAATCCAACCTTTAGGAAGGTCATGTGTGAACCACGATTGCTGTTTTAGCTAGCTTGCTTTTGGTATTGATTTACACCTGGACTCCCTTCACAAATTTACTGACTTAACTAGGTCCCCCCCACTATCTAATGTTACCCTATACTGTTCAGGTGGCAGTAATCTATTCCAGCCAGCATTATAAATAAGAACATTTAGGGAGAAAATTAGAGACAGATTTCCCAATGTCATTGAAGTTATGAGCCATAGATCAAGCTGGAAAAGTTAAACAGAACTTTAATTAAGTAGCAGATGGACAATTTAATGTCTGGAAACATCCAGGACTGGTGGACTATAGAAGAGCATGGGGGCCAGGGCAGAGCCAAGCCTTAATAAGGGACACAAGATGTTTTGCTTTGGAGCCAATATAAATAGCAATAGTCTGTGTTCAGGACAAGCTGCCTTGTGTGGGCAGTTCAGGAAGTTCCCTGCTGAGAGTGACTTTTTCTCTCCCTTGAGCCAAAGCACAATATGGGTTCAGCTAGTGATGTAAGTCTGGCCTTGCAGCCAGGAGCTTCTGTCTCTAGAATTCACTTCCTCCAATGCACAGGGAGAGGCCATGGTTATTACATCTCCTGCAAAGCTCATCTTTTCTCAGCCAGATGAGAAATAGGTAGAGGAAGGAGACCAGGAGAGCCGGACGGGGTTTGGGAGCTTTCTTATAGGAACCCTGGGGCACATCAATGTTTGCAACTCAACTCTGAGATCTTTCAGCATGAAAGATGCTGTGGCTGATACTGGCTGAACCTCCTGCAAAAGGTTGCTCTTGGGACACAGATCCCAGCACACAGGGAGGCTTGTATGGTTAGAGACCTGTGCTGGGACTCTGAGTTCGGTTTCCAGCCATCCCGCAGGTTCCCGGAGTAATGCTTGATTTCCTTGTGCTTTAGTTCCTGTCCTGCATCTAGCACAGCAGGACCTCAGCCTTGGTGCAAACCGTAAATACAGTTAATGAATACAGATGTGTCTGCATCAGAGCTGAGAGCAGCACTGTCCACCACACACATTCAAAGATCATTTATCAGGTGCCCTAACATCATTATATTAGTTAAAACATAATTAAT
>NW_017729014.1:22510326-22521524 GCF_001723915.1 Gavialis gangeticus
GCAGAAACAAGGGGTATTCAGGACACCTTTAGAGTATCTCTCTCTCACTTTTTGATTGGATATTTCTTGAAAGGAAATGACAAGAGGCACTGGCACCGAAATACCTTTGAGTATCCGAGTCTAATGCTATTGGCAGATACTGTGCAAACACCATCCCACCCCCACCCTCCTTCCCCAATTTACTTTATTGCTTCTCTCCTGTGAACAAACAAATCCTCCCCTGGGAATATTTATCTTTGGATCAGGATAGCTCCTTCTCAAGTGAGGTCAGGCCAGTTCACAGGTCCTTCAGACATCCGTGGAGTTTAAGGCTAGAAGGGACCGCAGGGCCATCTAGTCTGACTGCTTGCACAGCACAAGACATTACATTTGATCCAGTTACCCTTTACTGAGCTGAACACCCACTTGGACACAGGATGACAAGAGAAATATCCCAGCAGCATGCATTTGGGACAGCTGCTGTGCTCAGGAGAGCAGGGTGATCTTTTTTAGCTAAAACTTCTGTGAATTTCTCTCCATGTTACTCAGTAGCTTGTGCAGGCAAAAATACCGCAAACAACCAAGAAATGGAAAAAGCCAAAATGTTTTGTTTCAACGTTTCCAACCTGCGTCATTTGTTCCATTGAAAATGTCATTTTGTTTTGAAATGTTTTTCAATTCTAGTGCAAGATAAACCCTGTAAAAACACTCCAAACCAACCTACAATGTTCTGGGTCAAAAGAAGCATTCCCTTTGAGCCCAAATAATATATATATATATATGTATTTTTTAAGTTCTTCCCCCTTTTTTGTTTCATTTTTCTGTCAACAAGTGGAAAGGTCAATGGCTTGCACAGCTTTGCCGTGAGTGGTTCCACAGGCCACCACAAAGCAAAGGCAACCCGCAGCTCTTCACGGGATCCTGGAGCCCATGTGACCAGTGTGTAAATAAAAAGGCAAGTTGGGACTATTCTAGCGAGAGGTTTTGTACCCTTCTGCCAGGTGTCTGATGGAGGTGGCTTGGCCAGAGGTGAGGAGCGTTTGCAGCTCCTGTTTAAAAGGCAGCTGGAGGAGTGATTCTCAACCTGGGCTGCCATGAGATGCTTTTAAGGACCCTGCAGGGTGCCATTCAGCATAAGGACCGTTAGGTGTACAGACACCTACACGCGATCCACAAGATAAACCCAGAGATTTCTTTTGGTCATCCAGTGTCGAAGCCATCCCGACTCGTCTTTCGGAGTTCTTTCCAACAGCACAATTGCTCTATTATTTTCCCTAGTCCACGAACAAGTGAAAGCTGAGAGACGGCATTTTCTGGGGAGGCCCTTGAGTATAACAAGGTTGAGCGCTTGACTGGAGGGATTTTAAACTGTTGAATGCTGGGCTGCACAAGTGCAGTTACAGGGCTGGGAGGCAGCCGCGAGATCCTGCTAAGGACAGAAAACAACAAAAGCCTGGAGGCCCTTCCCGGGGTACTGCATGACCTGGGGCCAACGTGCGGTGCATTCGGAGCTCTGCAGGGTTACTGGATACTAGACTTACAAAGCAGGGACGGTCTTTTGTCCATAAAACCTCTGCCTGGCCTGGGACTGAGTCTGCCCAGAGCTGTGCACAGGGAAAGGGATTTTTTTTTCGTGAGGAAAGAAAATGATAAGTTGGAAAGGAAAAGAAAAGTGGGAGCTTTTCTCAAGGCAGGTTGATATATATATATTTTTTAACAGCAGCAGCAGCTGTCTGCTTAGAGGTCTGGAACATCCAAAGTCAATTTGGAGGAGGTGGTGAAAAGGTGTGAGATAAATCAATGGCTATGTGGCTTTTAATTCCCCCCTCCCATTCTCTCTTTATCCGATGCCCCAGCACTTTCTGGCTTCTTTATAGCTGCCCTTGCAATGGGAATAGGAGGCCTGACCCCCGTGCAGCACCCACGATGCAGTCAGTGCCTCCGAGCTACTCACCTGGACTTGGTAAGCAGGGAACAGCAGTGCCTGTAGGACAACGGGGATCTCAGCACGTGACATGAATGCTGACCTTGCTGGGATGATGGATGCTTATCTTGTTGGGGTGATCTGACCCCAGCTGACTTCCTGCCCCTGGGGCAGGGGGCTGGACCCGATGATCTCGCGAGGTCCCTTCCAGACCTTATGTCTATTAAATCTATGAAATGAAAGGCAGGGACAATGCCTCAGGCCCAATAGAAAGTATTTTATTTCAATTACAATAAGCTCCACAATGAGGGGTGAAAAAATAGTTACAAAAAATTCCCTCCTTTTACATATAAATATTACAAGTCCCTCCAAGTCCTTCCCTTCGTCTACAATGCGATGCTGCCCCTCGTGCAGAAAGCAGGCTGGCACCCGTGACTCTCAGTGGTTTCCTTTTAAACCTGGGAGAGAGGGACAAAAGCCCTGGAAGGCCCCCAGTCTCCTCTGAACCCCTCTCAGGCAGCTCCCCAAAAGTGCCGGGAGCAGAGGCTGGGGGAGCCGGATCCCTTCCTTCGCTCCCAGGGAGATGGCTAGTCTAACGCTCACAGCCCGGACTGCCCCTTTCTTCTCCCCCAGTGCTTGGGCCCTCTCAATTGACAGCACATCTTGAAGCGATCACGGCATTCCTCTCCCCTCTGGTAACGAACATCAGATAGGTTCCAGCTGTGCGACTAGGCTACCTATGGGAGGAACATTTAGGCTGACATGAGAGAAAAAGCAAATTTACACAAAGAGGAAGGGAGCAGCCCAGGGTCAGCGCCGGGAGAGATACCGAGACACCGCCTGTCGTCGTGAGGCCTCAGCCTGTCTCGTTCGCCCGCGCAGAGCATCTCTTTGGGGTTTCAGCAGAGGTCAGTTTGCTTAGGTTGGGCCTCCCTGACTTTGCAAGGAAGGAAAGGGGCAGACATGGACACACATTCCCTTAGCAATGCCAACCAGCTACACCCAAGACTTGAGATCCAGCCATGGCACCGCACAGCTGGCAGTGGGGACCGGGACCACAGGATAACATGAAAATAGCATGCAATGGCACAGCAATCCCCAGACCTGGAAGTAGTGATTTCACTGTTTGGAGCCTGCATCAGATCACAGCTTTTAGGACAGAGGGTGAGGACGCATGAGCAGAAGAGCGGTGCTGTAGCAGTGACACTGCTCTCCCCCAGATAAACTTGCTGTCTGGGAGCAGCAGCTGATCTTCACAAGTCCTACCGCCCCGGGGTGGCCTGAATGTCAGAAATGCCTTTGTGCTGGACTGTGTTGCAGGTTCTTGGCTCTTTGGACTGCCAGGTCATAGAAGGCAGGGTAGACATGCACCTTACAGACTAACTAAGTCAGGCCATAGGCTGTTAGCTTTGTTCCCTTATTTGAAAGATGACCAGCCACCTTCCCCTGCACACCCAGGAGAACCAGCGTCCAGCCCCTGCTGGGTCTCCACTTAGAAGGGAGATGGGGTCTAGCACTTTCCTTTCAGACAGCAATGGGAGAAATCTGCAAGCCTCTACCACAGGGTCAACTCTCCCAGCCTGGGGGGTACTTGGGGGCTCTTCCATAGATTTCATAGACGTTAGGGCTGGAAGGGACCTTGGAAGACCATCGAGTCCAGCCCCCTGCCCCAGGGGCAGGAAGTCTGCTAGGTTCAAAGGATCCCAGCAAGATAAACGTCCAAATGTCTCTTAAAGGAGGCCAGAGTAGGTGCTTGCACTGCCCCCCAGTTCCCTTTCTCTCTCACATGCAACAAAGGCTGGCAGCCTATAAAGCGAGCCGGCATCACAACTCAGTGCTCCCAGCACCAGCCCCCATGGGACCATGCCATGGGACTCCAGTGTCTCCATGCTCCCAACTAGAGATCCTGCAATGTCCCTTTCGAGAAAGGAGGTGCTTCGATATGGCAGCATCCAAGGAGGCTACAGGGGTCAGTATGCAGTGGAAATACAAAGGAAGGACAGAGTGAAGAGCTGGGGGGCATGGTACTGAGTGCCCCCCTCTGCTGCCTTCTTTCCAGCCAGGGCTCCCTGCCCCTCTGGGTTCCTGGGGGATTGTTCCTTTGGGCTTCCCTTTCCTCCATCCGAGACTGGGATTGGAGCAGGGAGATTTGAGCTGAACTCTGCAGGAGCAAAACGCATGCACACTCATGGCGTTCAGCCTCCGCACAGGTCATTGCCCAGCCGAAGGCCAGTGGAAAGGGCTGCTTTCCCACACACAACTGCTGTTGTAAGGCACTGGGAAGTCTTTGACTCATGCTGTCGTCAGGCTCCAGGCAAGGTGGTGCAGAGCTCACGCCCATCCCCTTTCTGCAGGAACGGCCCCCACGAGGCAGGCGGGGGTGGGGAGAACAGTGTTGCTGGGCTGGTAGAGGATCATTCAAGGAACAGCTGCATTCCCCATGATCTCCACCAGCCCAGGGACCAGGCGGTCCTGTGGTTTTCCCTCCATCTTACAGAGCTGCCCAAAAGAGATGCTGGTGGTGTCGCTACCTGGTACCGGGGAAGGGGTCTCAGACTCCACAGGTTCATGAGCTGTGCCTGAACACAGCCGTTCCCCCAGCTTCAGTGGTCCATCCTGCCAGCCAAACACAAAAGTGACACACCACTGCGTGTGACACCAACACTGAGAACTAGCATGTAAAGAGGGCTGGGCTGAGCCTGGGCTGGCCCAAAACAGCAAGACAAAGGAAGAGCTCATCACACAACTTGCCCAAATATTTCATTAACAACATCTTTGGAAGGGGCGGAGGGTGTCTTGAGGGATGGGAAGCCATGGACTAGCTGTACTTAACACTGTACAACAAGCAGGCCTGCCTTCCCTTCCCTTGACATTCAGAAAGTAAAGCTATCCAAGAAGGCTTAAAGTTGCAATGAAGCCTTTGCTAGAAGAACAGCTGCCTCTTCTGCTCCGAGGGACAGTCTACAGCAAAACCTGTCTGCAAGCAGAACTTAGTACGGCGTCCAAGCCCCGTTGGTCTTGGCTGGAAAAGAAAGTGCTCAAGAGAAGCTCAGATTTTGTCGCCAAATGTAAGCGCTCACAGGGCAAAGGGCATCTCCTGCTCCTCACCCACAGCTCCTTAATGCTGCGTTCCCAACCCACTAGCTAGTCCGCAGTGGTCGCTGAGGACTAGGAGGATGGTTCCCTGAGCCGGTTAGTGAAGCCAGGGATTCAATAAGAATCCCGGCCGTTGGGGATGAAAGGTCAATTTGCTGCTCCGGTGACCCTGCAGGACCCTCCCGTCTCCTCTGTTTCAACAGAACAGGCTCTTCTGCAAATCTTACATCTATAGCCACGTTACGTAAAAACAAAAAAAAGGTAATAAATACACTAATCCTTTGCTTACAAAAAAGGCTTCTAAATGCATTATCCCTGAAATTTTCCAGTGTATTCCACAACGTTCAAAAATATTTTCCCAAAAATATATCTTAAAATATTTTACATATTTATATATGCATGTGTATCTATGCAGATAAGTGGATGTCAGACATATTTAGACCCAGTCAGACCGGTTATCCCTTTTGTCTGTGGCATTCCCTTTATGACTTTTAGCAAGAAAGAAAGGTCTTCAAACCTGGCATATGGCAAGGACTGAACTGCGTAGGTGTGAATAGGGGTTAGTGCATACAGACACACGCATATACACGTGCCCCATTCAAGGTGAAAAAGTCATTCACAAGTGGGTGAGAGTCCGAGGAGGCTTCACAGTGGATCCAATCTCAGATGATGCCGTGAACCTAGTGCTCAGGGGTCCGTTCCTGCCGAGAGCTTGACAGTTCGCTGAAAGAAGAAGTAGTTGCCCTTCGAGCAGAGGGTCAGGGAAATTCAATTCTTGATGAAGGACGAATAAGCCAGAAGCTGGTTCCACTCTTCCCCCATCCCCTTCTCTTCACCAGACTTCGCACTTCTTTTGGGGGTTCATGGGAGCGCCAGGAGGACAGTGGAAGTGCTCGGAGAACTCCTTGGAATTAGAGATAGTACCAATGACGCGGAAACGGGATGGGCTGTGGGGATCGGTGATGAGTCCTTCGTGGGAGCTCTCGGGGGTGCGAACAGAACACCAGACCTACAAACGCAAGGCTAAGAGAGTTAGGTCAAGGTCTTCTTTTTGGCTGGAAACGTGCTCCCTGTGCCAGCCCCCCGGGCATATGAAAATACAGATGTTTGCAGACGAGTTGTTGATCACAAAAAACTAATCACAGTGGACACAAACACAGGTGGAGTCCCAGCTTTGTCTCCCTTGTTTACCAGTGCCCGTACCCTGCTCGATACTGTGCAGAGAACACGTGTCCAGAAGCAGAGTAAGGCGCTAGTTCACAAGGACACCCCCCGGGCATTTCTTTAACGGAAGAGGCCCTATCAGGAGGGCTGGGCGTCTTGCTTTACTGTGAGCAAACATCAGACCAGTCCCACTACACCGAGGCTCAGAAGTGGGCAGCGTTATCTTGCAAGTCACACAGTGTCCCCAGAAACAGAGGGACAAGGATCGTACCCACGCGAGGCAGGGAGAGGGCAGAGACGTACCTGGGCAAACCCCACAAAGAAGAGCTGGTGATTGGTGAGCCCCAGGGTCGGCAGCATGTCCTCGTTCCCATTCTTCTTCAGCCAATTTAGGTAGGCCTGCGGGCAGGAGACAACCGTGGGTAACTGCATCCTCTGGTGAGCTAGTGGCTGTACTTACAGCATCAGCAATGTCTCCCTGCCCTGGGAACCCAATATACTGGACCAGTTAGAGATAGAGAAATTAGCCCCTAAGGGACTATACCTCTTTAGTCTCCACAGCATTTGCTGGCGGTTACAAAAGTCTTCCCCTCTGCCTGTTCTGAAAGAAACACTCAAAAGGCCCCAGGGCAGTGGCTCTCAACCTTTTGAGACTCCAGGCACCCCTCATTTGACTCGAGAGCTGCACTCAGAAAATGTCAGCTCTGAGCTTTCATTTATTTCTTGACTACGGAAAAACACTAGAGCAATTCTACTGTCGCAGAGAGCTCAGAAAGACCCCAGAGGAGCAGAATGGTTGTGACACCATGGATTCCTCACCGAAATCTCCGGTAGGTGTTTGCACATCTCAGTGCTAATACCCTGCGGCACCCTCAAATGGATCCTGCTGCATCCTAGTTGACAACCCTTGCCCTCGGGACTGGGACGGGAAGCACAAAATAAACTCGGGATGCCCAGCAAGAGGTGTGCTCCTTCCAGGGGCTGTGGATTCTCAGACCTACCATCTCCTGCTTAAGGACAGCAGATCCCAAGCTCAGGAGTCACCTGAAAATCTGTTTTTAGCTGTGGCCCGCCGTAGTGGTCCATGCCTTCACTCAGAAATGACACCAAGAACCGACGCTTGGTACCTTATCCTTTATGAGAACAGTGTAGCCTAGTGGGTAGAGCTCTGGACTGGGGGCTCAGGAGATCTGGATGCTATTCCTGGCACTGCTACTGACCGGGGCATGGCTTTTCTCTCTGTGTGTAAAATGGGGAAGATGATACCAACTCCTCTGCAGAGCACTTTGGGATCCACTCAGGAAAAGTGCTCTGTAAGAGCTAGGAAGTGTCCGTGCGGTGTTATGCTCATTGCTAGGTAACCAGGAATGTCTCCAGCTGCTGCATTCGATGAAACAGGACGAGCGCTCTGCAGTCCGCGAGTACAGGATACAACAAAAGGGAACAGGCGGGGGCCTGGACCCCGTGCTGGGCTCTTACCCGATAGGCAGCTTTCAGGCCTCCGTTGTCGGCAATGTTCTCCCCTAAGGTGTGTCTACCATTCACCGCCTCGCCGTTCACGGTGTAGTTGCCGTACTGCTCCACCATGCACTCTGTCTTATGCTTGAAGGCCTCTACCGAGGAGTTCTTCCACCACGGACGCAGGTTCCCATCTTTATCATATTCGCGACCTGTAAAAGAGCAGCCCGAGTGAGATGCGGGAACGGGAGCACACGTCACTGGGAACTCCTCCCAGCACAGTGACGCTGAAGGGCACCGGGCGGTTGTTTCAAGCTCACCAGCTTTCGTCAGTCACCAAGGCCACTGGAAGGCAGAGAGCACATTTGCAACAGCCAGGACTTTTCAGAAGGAACAGATACACCGTCTCTCTATTTTATGGGATCAGTGCAATTCCTACTGGAAGAGACTGCAGACATCTGTCTGTCCCATGCAACAGATCGGCACGGTTGCTTCTGAAGGTAACATGCTCCCCTCCACTGTTTGTCTTTAAGATGCCAGGTCTTAATAAGACCCAAGAGCATGTCCTCATTTTGCTGCAAAAGCAGCTCAGTGCATTTGCTCTTGCACCTCAGAGACTAGGCAAAGCCTCAGCTGCCAAACAGATGAACCTGCTAGGAAAGACACAGCCCTGACATAACTTCCTTCAGGTCCCTGGAGCTAGGTCAGACCTATGGCCAGGAGATCCCCATTCACACAGCCTCTTTCATCTGGAAGAGTGCCATCGACTGTCAGTACTATGTCCTGGCATGAGAAGCCTTTCAAGGCCATGTAGAAATGAGCCCTGTTGGGAGACTCCAGACTGCCCACCTTGATCATCAAAGGCGTGAGTCAGCTCATGGCCTACGACAACGCCAATCCCACCGAAGTTCAGCGACCTGTGGGAGAAAGACACGGAGCTTTAGGACACCTGGGCTGGACCCACTGTCTGTTCAAATGCTGCCCTGGTCCTGCATGGCAGGAATGGGAATGGGCTAAGGGAGGTGGATGCTGGACTCAGCAATGAAAGTGTGCTCCTCCAGCAGCCCCTCGCACATGCTGACAGCACTCACTGCCATGAAGACCTCTGGCATCTCCTCATGCAAGTCTGGCAGAGCTGGGAACCCCTCTGGACCCAACCCCCCCGATGCTATTCCAGCCCATGGCTCAACCTTTCATACCGAAAGCTGCAGCTGGTCATACACAGCAGCAAGAGACGTCTACCAACCTCCTACCAAGCGTTTACCATGGGACCTCTCCCCACCCACTCTGCTGGATAGCCACATTGAGGAAAAGCCAGGTCTTGTCCATTGTATTGATCCTCTCTCCCCTGCTCTGCTGGAGAGGGAGAGAAGACCAGCAAGAGGGGGCTCCTACTTGGGTGAGGTACGGGTGTAGAAAGGAGCCTGCAGGATCCCGGCTGGGAATACGATCTCGTTCTTGGTTGGAGAGTAGTAGGCGTTCGCTGCCGGAGGGGTCATGCTCCATCTGCAGGAAACAAGGGAAGGGTCATACCAGCAGTGAACATGCACATCTTCATCTCCCCCACAAACCCTGAGTCTCCAAAAATACTCGTGACTACAAGGGTGTGTAGGACGAACACAGCCATGAGGAAGGACTTCAGGATTCATTGCCACAGCACCGGGGAACAGCCCAGAGACAAAGAGCCCCAAAGCCATCAGTCACTGCAACTGAAGACAGGTGACAAAGATGCAAAAAGCTGCAGGAACAAGACTACGATACGACTCCATGTGATACTTCCATTGCCCACGAGAGGGAACCAGAGCCCTAAAGTAATCCCACCGGCTGGGGACAGTGAGGCTGCAGGACCACACTGGCTGTCTCCAAACAACACACAAACAAAACAATACCCCGTCCTGCTGTGGTTGTAGCACTCCTAGGTGGGAAACCCTTTGTGCAAGGTTTCTTGCTGAGCAAACATGTTGCACCACCTCTCTAATTTCCCGCTCGCTTCTTCCAAGCAAGACGGGCAGGGGGATTGAAGACGGGCAGGGTCTGGGCTAGGACTGGTGCCTCACTCTGCAATCTGTACAGCACCACGCACAGCAGGGCCATAGGTCTTGACTTGGACTCCCAGACACTTCCCACAGTCATAATCCCACCTTTTCCCAATGCTAGACCAAGCAAACATAGAAGGGAGCTGTGCACGTGTGCATATAGTTTAGCCTGCATAGAGCCCTGCTCAGGTGACAGGTAGTTAGGTGGACACAGTTCTTTGAGTAGATGTGATATCTTTTATTAGACCAACTAAATAGTTGGAAAAGTTGTTCGTTGCAAGCTTTCAGGCACAAACACCCTTCTTCAGGTATAGGGAAAGTCTGTTCTTTGGTGGAGGAAACAGGGACCTGCGCATGCTACAGCCTGGAGATTCCAGGAATGGGCAAAGACCATGGTTGAGGAGGGGCTGTATCTGAACTGCCAAGGCCCTAAAGGATGTGAATCAGACCCCAGTATTGCCCTATTTGCTGGGGCGAGAAGGGAAGTGTTCAAAGTGCTCCTCGGAGACTGTTGGCTGTTGGAGGTGGGGGCAATTTTGCTGCTAGTAGCAGTAGCAAAGGGGTTGGGCAGCAGAACAATTCAGGTGTCTTATCACCCTTCCAGAGGTATGAGCTGGAGCCCTGCTCCAGACCTGTCAAAGGCTGCTAGACCCACTTGGGAATGGCACCTGGCCATTCAGGCTGTGGAGTCGATGGCAGCTGGATGATGCTGACTGCATCGCTCCCTTGTGTGTCGGCATTAGAAACTGGGGTGTTGTAGCCACACTGGCAGTATAAGCCACTGGGCTTGGAAGGAGCTTTGGACAGTAGCAACCCCCGAAGCACCAGAAGTGGTCTTAGGTGTCCTCACTGTGCAGTGTTAATGGACCATCCATTCATGTGTCCTGAGAACAGGTAATGAAAAATGAGGAAGGAGACTGGAGTGGGTCCAGAACTGGACTCCAGAGACATTTCCATCCCTAAATCAATGTCATTCATCTTCATTATGGAAGAAGTCAGACTTTTTACTGGTCAGAGCTGGAGCTACCCAGATTGTATTCTCAGGTCTCCTGGCTGTTGTGCCAGCTTGCTCAAACTGTATAACCTATGGTTGCTCAGGTATCACCGTGCACCAGAGGAAAAACTTCCACCCCAGTCACCCAGTAGAAAAAACAAGGCAGGGAGGACTTACTGGTCTTGACTGGGAGGTTTCCGGAGCTGGTCAGCAGTCACTCTGGCTGAGAAGTTATAAAACTGCATGACGTTCTCGAAGTACAGGTCAGACACGGCTTCATACTGCAAAAACCAAACCGCAACTCAGCGCAGGAGAGGAAGCCAGGGAGCTGCATCCTTCCTGGTATCATGTAGTGGTCTCCTGAGGTCCTCGCAGGATGTCCACCTTGCATCGTGGATCTGCATCTATCCCTTGTACCCAGGCCCCAAAAGTTGACAGGCAACTGCTCTTCTGTCCCTAAACAAGTAACTCTGGGCCCTTCATATTAAATCCTGATATTCAGCCACACAGGGAGGCTACAGTTCATAGTTTCATAGTTTCTAGGGTC
>NW_017729014.1:22522086-22549510 GCF_001723915.1 Gavialis gangeticus
CCCACCCTTGTAACCTGTCTAGGTCCAACTGTAGCCTGTTGCTCCCCTGTATTGTGCCCACATCCCCCCACATCTTAGTGTCATCAGCAAACTTGAAAAGGGTGCTTTGCACCCCCTCGTCCAAATCACTGATGAAGACGTTGAACAGGGCGGGCCCAAGGACCGAGCCCTGCGGGACCCCACTTCCCACGTCCTTCCAGGCCGAGAAGGACCCATCCACTACCACCCAGTGGTACCAGTGAATTACTACAGACTTGAGTGCTGTCCACATGCAGCTCCTCTTCCCCTCAGGCCCTGACCAAGAGTTCACTTATCTGACTGCACGGACATGGAAAGACTGGCCCACAAGTGGCCTAATTCAATGCAAGACAGAGATGTTGCTGCTTAGGGAATGCCAGAAGCTTCTACTGAAGGCATCAAATCGACTGCAGTCAAAGCATCTCAATCTCTCACATAGTTACTTCTCCAGACAGCTCAGTCTGGCACAGGAGATGAACACACCTCTGCCCAACTACATGGTACCTTAGACCAGGGCAAACAGATGGAGAGTGCAGCAATGATCCTCGGGCTGGTCACCTCCAGACAGGGCTGCTGCCACGCACTCCTGGCTGCCAGGACTGCACTGGGTCTATTTCTGGCTCCCAGTCTTACCCTACGTAGCCCAAAACAGACACAGGACCAGCTCCTCTCAGCAGCATTGCTCCCACAGAAGATACAGGCGTCCCAGTAAGAATCAGGCTGATGGAGCGCGTTACTAGCAGAGGCAATAATCAAGAAGCCTTCATTTTGCAGCTGGTCTATACATCAGGGCTCCTACCTGTGGGCACCCCTGGAGTTTTCTATAGCACAGGGTGAGAGCAGCAGAAGACGAAACATCCAACTTACATCATTGAACACCTTGTCCAGCTCCTTGGGGTCCATGATGAACTTGGGATAGCCGATCATATCATAGATCGCATCCACCTGGGTGAGGTCAGGGACAGGAGAAGAGGAAATGGCGAGTTTAGTATCGCACCCTGCAAGGGTGTAAAAGCACTGATGCAACGTGCCTCCCCCACGCTCGCTCTTCCTGCAGAAAGTGTTTAGAGTAGACATGCAGCACAGTGGAACCAAGAAGGGACTTGCATCACGGCTCTGGGCTTTTTGCACAGCCACTCCATGTCCCCCATCTTCTCCATGCACTGGGTCCCATCTGTCACCCACTGGGAACCAGCCTTAATAGGCTGAAAGGTAGAAGCCCACTTACGGGATCATGCACCTTTGGCCATGGGGAGCTATCAAGTGAACTGGCAGAGACTGAAAGATGGTACCATCAGAAAATGCAGCTGTTGAGAGGCTATCCCATGGCACAGGCCTATGAAGTTTACATTTAAGTGATTGAGCAATGGCCTGTTGTGCTAGTTTCTAATAAGACGCACCAGGGAAATCCCTAGATCTATTTAAAACCCACTGGAGTCTCAGGATGTGAATGCAGGGGCTGGGATGATGCCCCCGACAACTGGGACCCAGTGCCCCCCATGCTTTGCTCTTGCCTTCTCCTTGGCAGATTTCCTCGTGTCTTCATCCATCCAAGACAGGTTTGCCAGGCTTTCCTTGAAGGCCATCTTAATTTCTGTAATCATTTCCTCTGCCTAGAGAAAATAAGAGGCCATGGGGTCAGCCGGAAGCCCAAAAAGTGAACCCTGCTCTGCAAGTTTGGAGACATAAGTAAAAGTCTCTTGAAACATCTGGAGGAGCCCACGCCTCTCGGCTCCAGGCTGCAGACAGGGCTCAGGCGCTGGCGGTGCTGTCCAGCAGCTCCCTGATAAGGCCCATGACCTATCCAGGGAGATGGCAACAACAAACAATGGCTCGTTGTTGCAGACAGCTGTGCTCCGTGTGAAAGCAAGCGCCCATCCCAGAAGGAGCGCTGCGGCCCATGAGAAAGTCTCACTGGCTGCAGGGCCCTGGTGTGGGGGCGGAAGTTGGGCTTTGCCAAATGGAAGTGGGCAAAGAGAGTAAAGCACTGCCCTTCATATCCATGTGGGGTAGCATCAGCCGTCCAGGCCCGGGCCGGAGACACAGCAGCCCCCCACGTCAAGCAGAACAGCCAGCCCCTCATTATGGGTAGGAGCCTGGATGGCGACCCACCAGGTCTGGGCTCTGTTCCCAGCTCGGCTGCTGTCAGAGTGACCCTGGGCAACTCTTGTGCCTCAGTTTCCCCTTGGAGAAAATGGCTTGAATTCCTGCAGAGGGGCTTAGAGAAACCACAGGGCTCTTCGTCTCCCCCATGACGGAGCAGCTTGTGTTGTGCCAGGGCACAGGCAGCTGCTACTTATTAGAGCCGCAGCTGGTTTGGGGTGCGGCACCTCTTCCCCCCCCTTGGGAGTTTCCCAGAGGCCTCTCTGCCCCCCCACGGGGACAAGCCCTTGAACCCGTAAACACCGCGGTTTTGGGAGCTTTGCTTTCACATGCAACGTTGCTCTTTGCAAGACAGAGACTTAAACTGGCTCCAGATTTGCTCCTGGCCAGGCTTCCCCAGCCAGTGGAGCCCAGCCAGGAGGCCACGTGGGAGGCCGGGGAGAGCGCAGCAGGGACGTACGATTTTCTTGCTGTCCTCAGCGAAAGTGGCTTTGACAAACATGGCTCCCAGCGCAAAGCCCAGGTTGCTGTCGGTGTCGCTGACGCAGAACTTCCAGCGGGGCTGGCACGTCTGGAGGGAGAGGGAGAGTCAGCGACCGGACCCATGTGCGCTCCGACGGGAGTTTTCCCTCCCTTAGCTGGGAGAGCCTCGGAGCCACGCTTGGTACTCAAGCCAGCGATGCCTCCCTGCCCAGGTGCCAGCCAGAATCAAGAAGCCTTAATTTTGCAGCTGGTCTATAACTCAGGGCTCCTGCAGTGGTGCTTCTGGTGGGCACCCCTGGAGGTTTCCTCCGGGCAATGCCGAGCCTCACCCCATGGACCAGCTCCTCGCACCCATGAGTGACAGCACCAAGGGCAAAGGGGAAAAACAACCCCAGCGCCTGCAGGCAGAGCTGGCTTCCTGCAATTCATGGGCTGCTCTTATCTCGCCCTGATAACCGGCAAGCTGGGATGGCTCAGTGGGGGTGAGGAGACGACAGGGATTTGACTGAGAAAGAATGGCTTCCCTTTCCAGGCGTCTGCTGGGGAAGAGCTGCCTGGGAAGGGGATGGGGTTTGGGCTGGGTCATTTCTGGAAGCCGTTTCACCGGCTGGTCAGAGGATGAGGTGGCCTTTCTTCCCAGCTTGTCTGCAGCAGCCACTGGAGCTGCGAGTCCCGGGTGCAGGGTTCAACAGTCAGGTGCAGACTCCATTAGCCGTGGCCAGGTGGGGTGTTTCTGGTGGCTTCAGCTGGGCCCAGGACAGCCTTCAGCAGAGGCAAAGCAAGCGGCCACTCGGACTTGGCCGACCCACTCGGTCTCTGCAATGCCCGCAGCAGAGCTCCTGAGAGCTGGGCCCTCTGCGGGGGAGCTTCTGCCTGCCTACCTCCAGGCTGGCAGCGTGCGATGCTGCCAGATCACAGAGGCAGCCCTAGGTGAAGGCAAGGCCAAGGAGGAGCGTTAGCTCAGCCTATGTTTCTTCTCACCCTTTGGGGAATGCGAGCACTTTGCGGGGACAAGCTGGACTGGAGAGTAACCGGAGGATTTTAAATGGGATTTAAACACTGCCCTGGCTAGAGACATGCACTTGCCAGGTCATCAGCCCCCGTTCTGTCCCGCACGCTCACCTTCTTCATCCCATACATGGCTTCCATAAACTTCTCCTCTGCATCCTGGAAACGCTGGTCCAGGAAGGAGCTTGTTTTCCTCACCAGGTTCCAGATCATGTAGTTGTTCAAGAGGCTGCAATGGAAGAAGGAAAAAAAAAAATGCTTTTCCACTAAATATTGAAGTTCTCAGCCCTGCTCTCTGGTGGAGCTCCCACCTCTCACACGACGGCCCATGGCAGGGACCTTTTGTTTGGTATCTTACAGCCTAAGGTAGAAACTCAGCTCCTGCTGAGACCAGGTGATATTGTACTCGAGGCAGTGCAGGAGCAAGGGGAGGGTGGGGGTGCAGAAGAGAGAAAATCCACAGCAGTAACCACAGTGGAGGCTGAGGCAAAACTGGTGCGGTGGGGCTGAGAACAGGCCCCATCCTATTCTACCTGTCAGGCATCTACGTGGCCCTTAGAAATGTCAGTGTCTACATGCGAGCCTATTCCCCTTTGCTTGAGCTCCTGAAAAACAAACGTATCTACTCCTATTAGTGCTCTCATCTTAGCCTGCAGACTGTAACAAAAAGCTAGGAGGAAAAGGCATTTTGCAGGGCTTCAGGGTGGAAGAGGCTCACACTTAGATATCTAGATAACTAAATGCCTAATCGATGAACAGGATCCAGCCCCTGGAGCCTTTGCAGTCTTTCGAAACAGGAACTCCTGGAACCGGCCTTCCCCATCTCCACACCCGATCTCCCACGCACGCAGCGGCCAGGTGCCTTAGTGCCTCTGCAAACAGCCGTGCAGGACACCTGCGAGATGCGACCGGCAGAAAGGTTGCGCCCGTCTCCCGGGAGTCGCGAGAGCGTTGTACCCTAAGTGTCTCTTGGCACGTGGACCAGAACCGTTTTAGGTGTTAGCTGCTCTCACCATTTGTCCGTGTTGAGGATGAGGGTGGAGACTTGCTCCAAGTACTCTTTGGCGTAGACCACGACTGGCTCGGACTCGTTGAGCTCCACCGGGTAGAACACGGTGGTGAGGAAGGGCATCCAGTCCACAGCCGGCGCCAGGCTCTGGAAGAAAGGCAGAGCTTAAAACACCATGTCTTGCCCATCTGGCGAGTCCCAGGGCACAGAAGACAGGGCCAAGTTACAAGATGAGCCTACGAGCCTAGGGGCCGATCTGTAGGACAGCTGTAGGTCTAAGACTCCCCGCTACTCTTCCCAGCACGACTTCATTACAAAAGCCTGTCTACCTGTCTCATGCCTATTGATTCCCATCACCTTTGATCTTCACTGTCATGCATTTGCATGTTCACAGACCTGCCTTTTGTGTACTGGCTTCTGTTCCACCCATGAGAGCACACAAAACACCAGCAGATTATGCCTGACGAAGGGTGTTTGTGCCCAAAAGCTTGCAAAGAACAATTTTTCCAACTATTTAGCTGGTCTAAGAAAAGACATCACATCGACCCAGAGAACCTTGTCTGGGCTAAGACCCGCATTGTAGGTTCAGCACCACCAAGGTGCGTCTGAGGCTGGGGTGGATGGTGGGGGAAGGAGGGGCTGTATCAATTCAGCGAGGCGAGAGATCATCATGAACATGATGTCCTGCGGGTTGGGGCGTATGGACGAGCTTCTCCACTGTTGTCCTCCGAGAAGACCCTGACTCACAGGGCAGGTTCAGTAAGAGGTGGGAAGACCCCTGGTCCTCGCGTGCTGGCCTTGCTGGCAGGATCGCTGTTTTATCGCCAGCAGCTACTGCCGTACGTTCCTTAAGCGGGCCTGTACGTTCGGACTTGGCCAGCCACCCGTCCTCTTTGGGAGCCATTTCCTTTCCAGAGGGAGGCAATTACATCCCTGAGGGTCTAACGAGTTAATCGGACTTTGCCGACTCAGGTTCCCATGACAACTCCTGCCTCTGGAGGTCAAAGGGGAGAGAATGATTTCCTCCCTTGATCCCTCGTGAAAATGAAGAGTGAATAAATCCAGGATTGCGTAAAGGGGATGAGCAAGGTGATGAATGGGGTGAGCTGCTGTCAGTCCTTGGAGGAGAGACATGACGGTACGGATATCGCCAGCTGGGCTGTCTGAAGGGGCTCGGCCTGGAGCCTCTGCATCACGACGCACCGGCCTCTGAGGCCCGAGTTCAAGGACGAGCTGTGCCGGCCCAGACAGTGCCGGACATAAACCCCTACAGGGGCATGAGGCCCTTGAGGGGCAGCGTTGAGTGGCAGGGGCAAGAAGGAGAGCATCACAGCACTTGGCACCTACCCATTTTAGCTTTTTATGTGTGGTCATTAGTGATCATTACTCCCCTTCTTGAGATGGGGAAACTGAGGCACGGAGCTTTGCATGAGGTCACGCAGTGGGTCAGGGGCCTGGCTGGGTAGACAGTCCAGGTCTCCTCAGTCCCTGGCCCCTGGAGGAAGCGATTCCTTTTTCCCAACTTAGCCTGTCGACAGCTACGACTGCCCAGGACCAGACCTGTCCTAGCAGGTACGGGAGCCATCGCTGTCCTTACCTTGAGATCCCTGGCTGTCATTTTGTGGTAGATCACCTCCTCGTCTCTGCGCTTCTCCTGCGGGATGGTGATGTTGGCCAGGGCTGTCTCGAAGTCCAGGATCTGTTGCATCTGCTGCCGGGTGGACTCCTCGTCTTGTCCCCCCAGGAGCATGCCCAGCTGCACCATGTAATTTAGATACCCTGCGAGCACCTGGATATCAGAGCCAAAAGAATAAGGCGAGGGCTCAAGCTGGCAGGGAAAGGCCTGACTTCTCTCAGTCACCGGTAGCGTAGGGACTATAGATCAGTTGAACACTTAGCAATAAAAACACTCCCTGGCCAGCCCATTTTCCCCAGCAGACTGCAAACAAATCCTCCTCCACACATCTTTGCAGCATTCCTTCCTGCTCCTCCTCTGGCCACCCCCGTTCCCTCTCACGGCATCTATGGTATTATTTTCCATGTGCTTTATATGCCGCCCTTCCCTGCAGAGGTGTAGTAGTGTGCTGCCTGCTTCTCCCCTGCAGCCACAAGTTCTCCCCCTGCGAGAGCTCGGGAAGGCAAGGAAGCGATTCAAGCCTCCACCCCAGCATCTAGGGGGATCGTTTGCTCTCCCCAGCGAGAGGAGCTGGATCAGTCAGATTCCACCTGATCAGAGAGGTGGAATTAGCTCCTGAGGCTGCCCTGCGGGAAGCTGGCCTGTGTGCAAAATGGGAATGCCTCCCAGATGCCTGCTTCATGGCAGGTTTAGCCACAGAAATACACAGCTCCCCTTGCAGCAGAAAATCACTGCAAGAGCTACTCAGAGAATAGCAGGCGTGGCTCCGGGAGCTTGTATCCTCTCCCTTTTCATCACTGGCAGATGCGGCATGGTGTCACGCATGCGTCTACGGCTCCTGCTGGAAGAAGGCTGAGCACCTGCTCTGGCTAGGACTGCTCTATGGCTGAGCACCTCCAGCCCCACCTCCAGCGCTGTGTCCCTTTGCGAGCCGGGGAGTGACTGACCCTTGTTTCTGTGCTCAGCAAAGATTCCTAAGTGCCACGAAGGCAGATCCCGGGGGGCAAGCTCGAGTTTAAGCAGCCCACGTCTTGCACTGAGCCCACCCTGCAGATGGACATCAGGGGAGGGACGCCTACCTTTTCATTCTCCGTTTTGTTCAGGTAGTAATCCCTGGAGGGCAGCGCCAGCCCTGACTGATCAACCTGCAAAGCGAGCAAGAGCAGGAGTGAACCCAGCGCATGGCACTGGCAAAGCAGAGAGCTTGGCTACTGCAGAAACCAAACCCATCCAGGAGGGTGCCCTGGGTCTGGCGCGCTGCTGAGCCGTCACCCCAGCCGGAGCCACCCCCAGAAAGATGAGGGGTCTGCCGGGGCCATTAGGCAGCAGTGGCTGCACTGGGTGAGACGGGCACGTTTCGCTGCCGTGCTCACCTGGATGACGTTGCTGTTGGAGTTCTTGGAGTCGGCGCTCACATAAACGGAGAAGAAGGGCGAGACGTGGTAGTGCGCCGTGACCTCCCGCAGGGTCTGGTTGAAGTTATCCTTGTCCCAGGGGTCTGTGATATTCCAGCCGCCAAGCTGGGGAAGGAAAACCCAGAGAGATGCATAAGACAGGACAGGTGAGCAACTGGAAACTCCTTGGAGCCTGGGTCAAAACCGAGGCGGTGAAACAGGTTTTTAGTGGGGGCAGGTGGCTGCTCTGTGGTTTGTGGCTCTTGTCCTCCCCGATCCTTCTACCCAAGGCAGCTGGACAGCAGCAGATCATGGTGAATGACCCATCTCTGGTGTTTGCTGAGCTGTCTTAGTGCCTTGGCCACTTTCTGGGCCAAAGCAACCTGGCATTGTGCCTCCATTGCATCTGGACACTGAAGATTTAACAGATTGGATCTCACAGTGTTTCCATTCCTTAACTGGCACAGTGGAAAAACCACCGCAGTCACCCATGGTGCCTGTACCCATGCCCATGCCTAGGCCCAGGCTTTTCAGCACTGCTTGTACCTGTGGCCTTGGGGGAGATGCTGGCAGCAGGAGAGACTGGACAATTGAGAAGGCAAGACCCGCTTTCTTTAATTCATGCACTTCTGCTGCAATGGTAAAAGCCACTTTACTACACCAGCTCTGTGGACTGGTGGCACCCACAGACCCTGCAGTACAGCATCCACATGGGTAAGACCGGGAAAAATCCTGGCTTTTGGTTAGATAAATGTCCTGTTAGGGAGCAAGGCAGGGATGTAGGCATTTAGGAGGCAGATGCTCGGTCCACCCACTGGCTCCCAGTGTCGCATCCCAGAGACTCGGACAGGATGGGGTACGATTTGCAGAGGCACAAGTGCAGCCAGGCACCCAACTCTCCCTGACACTCCCCGAGACCCTGATGCCCAAATGCCATCTGTGCATTTACTATAAATCCTCCAGAAAATAACATTCAGCCGAGGTGAATGGGGCCGCAGGGACCTCAGGCCGGAGTTGTGGTTGGGTAGCCTTTAAAAGTGACCTCAAGCTGGGCAGATCACCCACGTGGCCCAAGGACTCCACCGGACGCAGCGGATATCACTTTCTCTCCGTGTCCGTGATACAGAGGAAAGACAGACAGCCCCATGCCAGGGCACTCACCCTGCACAGCAAAGCGGCTGCCTCTGATTTCCCATCCCAAATGGGACTGAGGAGGCAGGGTCTGGTAAGGGTCACTCTAAGGGAACCAGTAGGTATGCCATCCCCAGCCAGCCGGTGGGAGCTATCCCCGCCCATCCTAGCCACCCGTGCGGTGCGAATGGGAGCAAACCTTAAGCTCTGTGGGCGCTACGGGTGGACAGGCCTTACCTTCTTTATCAGCTCCATCAGTGGCTTGGCATTCAGCTCCTCGATCTTGGTCTCGTTCATGCAGGACTGGTAGTAACGCTGGGCCTTGCGCTCAGCCTCGCTCGACACGTTGGCGGTGGTGTTTTCTGCAAGACAGACCGGGCGCTGCGTGAGGGGCTCTGTCCGTGCCAGGAGAGGGACGTCGATGCTTCAACCTCACCCCAGTTGGCACTAGGCAGGAGGGATGAGGCTGGCTCTGCCTGGCCTGCAAATCAGTCTCCTCCACACCAAGTCCCTCTGAGGGGCTCTTCCAGCCCCAAGCATTTCAGTGGTACTTCAACTGCTCCCAGGACCCCCCCACGCATAGCTCTCCAGTGCCGGCATGTCTTCCCCTTCCACCTCCAGAGATCTGTCTTGGGGGAAAACCATCCCCAAACTCCTCCCAGAGGCCTCGCTGACAGCTAAGCTTTTCCGACACCCCTCCTTCTCCCCACCCCACTTGCCCTGGGAACCAAATCCCTTAACCTCTGCACACACCCATTTTCAGGCTGTAGATATCAAGGAAGGACTTTAGGGGTAAGTAACTGGGTCCCCTGCAGCCAGCAGGCTTACACGTGGCTCCCAGCACTCCCTCCTGCTGAAAGGCTGGTGCTGGTGTAGCCAGATTAAAAGCTATTCTAACCACCAAGGCTGCTGCAAAAGCTGCATCGGGACTGTGTTGTCAAGTCTGTCTGCAGACCGCCGGACAACTGCCTAGGAGAGCACGAAGCTGCGGCAGGTTGTCTATCGGACTGGGAGATGCTCGGTGGATGCCCGCGGGAACAGCACGGTGGCTTGCTGTATAGAGAGGAGGCTGGGGCGACTCCCAGGCCTCCAGTTACTGACAGACACACCGAGCCCTCCTAACCCTGGCACGACAGGCCATTCTTGCCTGCTCTGCCACGATGCAGCTGTGCTGAGGATATGAAGTCCCTCGGGAGACTCCCCCTCCAGGGTCAGAGGCAGGAGCCAGTGCATCGGGATGGAAATCCCAAATGCAACAGATGGTAGATTGCAGGGCTCTGAGTGATGCAAGAGCTGCTTTGGAAGTGCCCCTTCGGGGGGAGGAATGAAGAAACAGCAGAAAACTCAAGAGGCTGGACGCTGAGGTCTGCTGACGTCTGGACTGATGCAGTGGTCGCCCCAAGCAGTGAGGGCACGCACTGTGGCTGGCTTGGCATCGGTCCTACAAAGTGCTGCACGTGCACGTGGGAGTGGAGGGCTTGGGCTGTGATCCTAGCCTATGTCCCACTCCTGGCTGTGGTTGCCTCCTCCTTTGGCTCTGGCCATGAACCAAGGTCCTAGTATTTGTATTAGAGCAAGCCAGGCATTGCAGCTGCTCAAGAGGTTTCTTTTGGGACTGCATATCCTGAGTAGAAAGCAGGGTAGATATGCCTCTCACGGACTAACCAGAGTAGGTATGAATGTATATATCTGGCTTCAGATGCTGTGAAAGTACATGCACAAAGCAGTCCATAAGAAAGAATATATCCTGAGACCTTGGGATCCTGTTTTTGGAGATAATCTGGTCCCAAAGCCAGAGGGCATCTCAGAAAGCACTGCGTGAAAGCTGCCCGTAGACCGGCTCTCACCGTCGCAGCAGCTGAAGTCCCTGCGTGCCAGCGCAGCGGGCCAACTCATGGCTGGAGCAATGGCAGAGGGGAAAGGCACAGAGGAGGCTGTGCCAATATGTGCAGCCCCCTTACGCTGCACGTGGGCCCGAGCAAGGTCTCAGCTCTCCTGAGCGGGAAGAAGCCAGGCGAGGAGCAGGTCCCCAAGGACCGGGCAAGCAGATAGGAGAGGCAGAGAGGGAGTTATCAGGGCTCCAGCAGTGATGAAGCTCTCCCGGGGGAGGAGGAAGCACGAGAGATATTAGCTAATAAACAGTTGCACATCTGTTGAGTATAAAACCCAAACACAACCCACTTGGCCGAGCCAGATGCAGGAAGCAGTCTCTGAGCCCAGGGAACAGAGCCTCTGTTGCTATGGGAATCTCTCCAGCTATCAGGCTTCATTGCCCTGGGAAGTGGCAATCCAGAGAGAAAACCCTGCAGGAGGGAGCTCCGGCTGTATTGTTCCACCTACCGCCGCTCTGGGGCTGGCTGCCCGGAGGACAGCGATAAGGGAAGAAAAACAGAAGCCATTTTTCAGGAGCCCCTCAAAGGTCTGCAAATCTCCTGGCTCCACTTGCTGCCCTGCCCTCCGTGCTCCCAGGGCTGGGCTTCTTCGATCATATTTATTTGCAAATCAAGAACCGCAGTGCCTTGGAAGAGAAATGATAAACACTCCCACGGCCAGGGTGAGAGGCCTAGGGCAGGCAGCTGTACACAGGATGGCCTTTCTCATTGAAGGTACATCCGCTCTAAAGTGCCCTATCCCTTCGGAAGGCAATCCCACACGCTCCCTTAAGGTCTTTTGATAACCCCAGCATCCAAATACTCAAGGCTTTAAAGCAAGACCACACTCTGTAGGGGCTGGCTTTGCATCCGTCCCCCCGGCCAGGCAGGAGAGCATGACCCGTAGATCATGGCCGCGCTGGGATCCGATGAGGTTTCCCTTCCTAAAATGCCACTGTTCTGTCATCTCAAATCCTCCAGTTAGGAGAAGAGGCTGCTTGAACTTGCAAGGCAGGATCTGCCTGCTGTTGACCCTAAATCCCCTATCTAGCGAAGATGCACAAGCTCTTGGAAGTACAGACGGGGAAGCAGAAGGGAGAGCATTTCATCTTTGTAGGGCAAGGTGGGACCACTCCGGGAACAATGAAGCCACATGGGGTGCTCGTGTTTAAAAAGAGATTTGATGGATTGAAAAGTGTGCAGAAAGGAGCCACAAAGAGGACTGGACAAATGCCTTTCGTCAAGAACCTGAAGGCCCTCGATCAGTTAGCTAGAAACTCCAGGAGTAACTTCATCAAAGTGAGGCAGTACTTTCAGGGACAGAAAATACCAAGCACTGGTGAGCTCTTCATTTCCACAGAGAAAGGCAGAACAAGAACCACCGCCGGGAAGTTAAAGCCAGACTAAATCCAACCTGCAATACGGCACGATTCTCCAAACAGGGAGGGCGACTGGCGGCTGGAACGAGCTAGCAGGGGAAGTGGCTTGAAGTCTGCAGATGCAAACTGGAAGCCTTTCTGGAAGTGAAACTTTAGCAGAACTCAGGATTTAACCTCACTACAGTGCATAATTATTTGACCTGTGCTACACGGACTAGATGAACTGCTGACCCCAATCTGGTTTCAAATTTCATGCAGATAAGCGTGTTGGCCAGCTCGGGAACCATACTAATAGCAGCAGCACACACAAAAGTGAGATGCTAACACTGTTTTGGTTGCCAGTCCTTTAGAAATCACTTCCTGCTGTAGTCCCAATAGACAACATGGAGAACAGTTCAAAGGGGGTGCTAGAAAGGTGTCTCACAGGGGTGTGGAGCCTGCAAGTGCCAGGCAGTGCTCCTGGCAGCTGAGGAGATCGCGTGTGCCGGACCTGAGAATCAACCGAGGAAAGCAATGCAATGAGAACAAGGGGGCTGAGGAACTGGGGGCCCTCCAAGGCACTGTTTACTGCTCGTATAGTCCCGAGTTGCCAGCTCGGAGGGGTCCAGCCTGCAGAGATCAAGCTGGGTGGATCCCAGGGCGCTCCCACTTCGGATGGGTCCACTAGATCCCATCGACCCTTAGGGGCTGTATCCAGCACAGAGGCTCTCGCGTGGCTCTGCCCATGCCACAGCCGCACAGTCACGGGGAAGGCCGGACCGCGTGCATGGCTACAGCGAGACAAAAATGCTGGGGCTCAGCAGGAGCGGAGTCGCCTGATCCTCAGCTCTCCCCCATCCCCGGCAGGAGCTGCCTTCTGCAGCCTAGCTAACTCTTGCTGGGCCCCTTCGAGCTGGGCAGCATGCGAAAACCACCCGCTACCCGGGCGCAGGGACGGGTTCCTTAGCATCTCCTCGGAGCTGCAGAATAGGTCGCCAGGCTCCCTGCTGCCACTCTGAACGCGTTTCACTGCTGCACACATTTCCCCTTCACAGCCGGTAGCTAAAACCCAACGTTTTCTTCACCAAAGACCCCAGAAGCGCGGACCCCCACGAAACGCCCTGGAAGCCGGGAGCGGCCGTGCTGGGACAGGGACTGGAGTCTTGTCTCCAGCACATGTGTTTGTCATCAGCGCTGCCAGTTCGGTGCAACATGAGCAGGTCGGGTTTCTCTGCCGGCTGCAACCGCCGTGTAACGTTAGACTCAACGTTTTGCTCTGTTGTGTAATTCAATTTTGGTTTAGATTAAAGATCTGCAGAGATCACACAAACCCTGGAACGAGGCAGCTGGAACCCGCCTGCGTGTTTTGACTGTCCCTTGGCAATAGCCAATTTACAAAATTAAAATCCCGCGCAGAGGCGCTCTCCTGAAGTTAGACAGACACTTGGCTGGGATGAACCCCCTCAGGGACGATCCTGCCTCGAGCAGGGGGCTGGACTAGTTGACCTTGTGAGGTCCCTTCCAGACCTACTTTCCCATGTGCTCTATTATTTTCAGTCAACTTTGGATGCACCGCTTCCATTTGGGCCCTGACATCAAGCGCAAGGAAATGGCAGGAACACCCCTCTCCTACCAAACAAAGGCCCTCTTCCCAATCTCCTGCTTCAGATAATTACACCCAGAGCCTAGCGCTGTCTTTTGAGTCAGGAGCGCTGATAAGGAACCCCTTTGTTTGCTCCAGGGCTGCACAAAAAGGCCCCGGGGGCTGCTGCAGCTGTGCAGACAGCGCTGACCCACTTCTCCTTTGGCAGGCAGACATTCGTGCGGGTCTGTGATCAATGCCCTGCCGACAGCGGCAGGCGGCTGCAGGGAGCTCTCTGCTGCTTGCTTGAAAGTTATTTCCCCTTCTCGCCCAGACAGCCCTGCTCTCACACCGCTCAGAAAGCTGCAGCTGGTTTGTATCAACAGCCAATTCGCAGGCAGTCCCGAGCTTGGCTTTCTGGGTGGCTGCTGCGAGCCAGCCAGGCCCATCCCATCCCTTGCAGAGCTTAAGACGCACATCACCTTCCCCGAGAGCATCGCCCGCCCTGCACAACTGCTCCCACCCATGCACCAGGAGCATCCTGCTGAAGTGCAACCTGGACGGGGGGTGTCTTTGCATCCAGGGCACGGCATGTCCACCTCCCTGAGCCAGTGGTGCTACCGCTGCACAGACACGTGCTCCTTGCCTGCGGGGCTGGCTGCGCTCCTTAGACCACAAAGGTGGCTCGGGTAGAGTCGCCTAGCCCACTGCAGAGTTTCTGCCCTTGCTTAGGGTCTGACGTTTCCTGCTCTCCATCCACAGCAGATGGCAGAGGGGGGTCTGCTCCAGCTGCGGCTTAGAAGTGCAGTTTCTCCATCCCCTGCAAAAATAACTGGGGTTTGGGGCCGGTCAACTGGGGCAGAGCCACGGAAAGCTGGCCTGCTTCCCATAAGCGTGAGAGGAAGCCAGGCCTGGGCATTCAGGGAAGCACCAAGACCATCCAGCAATGGGAGCCGCAGGAAAGTGGCACAGACCCCTTGGTCTCTTCACTGGCTTTCAACCCTCCCCTGGCCGTACACTGGGGGGGCTTCCGTAGCCTACAGCTTTCAGCAAGGCCTGGCGATCCTCGCCTGTGCTGGTAAGTCCCTCCCAACAAACTGGCCGTGTCCCCAGCTGGCTCCCTCTGTGACTGGGAGAACAAAGAGGCTTTCTCCGCGGCAAGGGGGAGCGGGAGACGCGCTCGCTGATTCGCTCTGTAAACTCCGAGTTCCTAGACAAAGCGATGAACACAAAGGTCAAAAATCCTGGGGGCATAAAGAAAAATAAATAGCGGAGAGATCTGGTTTCCTGGTTGAGCCCACGGCTGCCGCCTGGGAACGGTCGGCTCACATCCTGCCCCGGCTGCAGCTGGCACCGAGGACCGGCCAAGGCCTCTGGGGCCGCAGCACGCGGCGTGTCCCTGGCACACCCCAGGTGGGGATATATCTGAATTCCTGGGAGGCCACAAGCCTAGCAGAGTGGCCCCAAATCACTTGGGGTTGAGCTCACCCCAGGTCCCTTCCACCTCTGCAGGTCCCAGTCTTCCAGGCAAAGGGTGATGCCTCCAGAAATGCCTGCCTCTTTCTTTGGGCAGCTCATCTCCCTTGCCTATGCCATCTCTTTGCCTTCTGCCACCCCAGGGTGTGCTGCAAGCTGCTGTGCAAGGGTGGGGGAAGATTAGAGGTAGGAAGAGACGCGTGTTTTCTAAGGGGTTCAGCTCCCTGAGCTCCTGGGGAGGGAGGAGGGAAAAGTAGCCGTGTTATTTGTGTTGCATGTGTTGTGTCGGGGTACTGAGCTCTGGAAGGAGCAAACAGCTTAGCCCCTGCCCTTGTAAGCGTGCGTGCATACGGCTGCAGGTACCCTCTTCCACCCCAGCACATCACCCCACGCCACAGCCAAGCTGCCCGAGAGCCAAGTGACTGCCAGGCCGTGTCGGCTCACGATGGCCCCGGGTAATTACTGCTGCACGGCCGGCTCCGACCAGCTGCAGGATCTGCCCTGGAAGCTGGACAGGGAGCATTTTATCAGGGCTTGTTTCATTCCTGGCTCCAAGCTAAAAGCAGCAGTGAGGAGCCCAGCCCACAACTGACTGCTCGGGGAGCGTGGGATCCTCATCTTTCCAAGAGGAGCAGGGAAGTTTCTACGGACCAGCCTGTCCAGCGGCTCAGCACATCGAAAGCCTGTCTCAGGCCAATGCCCCAGCTCAGGTCTGAGGCCGGAGGGCACAAGCACCTGGCTGCCTCTGCTGCTTCTCCCCGCCACGAGGCAGTGAAGCAGCCACCCTCCGTGCCCAGCTGTGGTGTGGCACAGGCATAGCCACAGCCAGCCCTGTGTACTGGATCTGGCCCATGGGCTGCAGGGTGCTGATGCCTATCTTAGGGCATTTCTCCAGGGCCTGGGCACTCGCTTGCCTTTCCCAGCGCCTAGCAAGCATCTGCTTTGTCTCTAAAATGGGTCTGTGAGAGGAGACTCACCCAAAAGGTGCTTCATGATGGCCTGATTGTGCTCCCAGAGCTTGTTGAAGGTGCCCCAGCGCGAATGCCCGTCAGGCACGGGGTTCGCCTTGATCCAGCCTCCGCAGGCATAGCTGAAGAAGTCGTCGCAGGGGTTCACCGATCGGTCCAGCGAGCTCAGGATGGAGCTGGTGACGGAGACGCAGGTTTCGGTCAAACACACCTGGGGTGGCTCTGGAAGGAGAGGGAAGACTATCAGGCCCCATGTCCCGGCGGAGGGGAAATCCCAGCAGGGGAAGAATCAGCACCGCTGAGACAGGAGAATAGCTTGGCTTCTGGTGCAGCACAAGATTTCCTAGGACAGGCCCTGGGACAACCCCAGTGATCCCCAGACCCCGTGAATGGGCCTGCTCCACAGGCAATGTGCGTAGATGCAAAGGAAGGACTTACTGGCTTTATACTGGAGCACCAGGGCCAAGACGCAGGCCAAGACGCTGACTGCCAGAACCACGACCAGTGCCAGGAGCCGCTTCTCAATGTGCGTGCGCTCCGCCCAGCAGCTCTTGCCGTTCCCAGAGCCACGGAAATTCACCTGGAGAGGAAAGAGGAAGGATCCATCCAGCTGGCGAGAAAGTCTGCACCTTCCCACCAGGCCGCTATGGCTCCGACTGGGTCAAGAAAGAGGTCGTTCCCACCGCCCCGGCCTCCTGCCCCTTACAGCCCAGCGTTTTTGGTAAAGATTTTCCCTGCAGATAGCACAGATGCCAACGATGAGGTGTAACTGGGATAGTTTGTTTAAAGTGCCATCCAATTGGGTCTGAAAACTCTTTGCTTATTTCTCATGCAACGGGAGATGCGAGCTTTGCCGTCGGCAGGCACGGCTTCACAAGAGTTTGCGGTCAGCCCGTCACGCCCAGGTCAGCAGAGCGCGGGGACTTCGGGGAGGAACCCATTTGAAGCTTGCGAGCTGGAAAGGACTCCACGCTCACCAGAAATCCTAACAGGAAGGGAGGTACAATGAGAGGAAATGCATGCAAAACACTGCAATCGGAATAATATTTCATGCTCCCGCTATCCCACAGCCATCACCTGTTCCCAATTAGTTCTTGGAAATGTTTTCATGGAGGAGAGGTCTTCCACGAGCTTGACTGATGGACATGGCTCTTGGAAAGGTCAGGCCTATGGCTTTGGCCAAGCAGGTGCTACAAGCCAGCCATGGAAGCACTGACGTGTTGTGCGTCCTCCCTGCCGCTACCTAAATGTTTCCGGGTGGCTGGAAGTGGCAGGGAAGACGTGCAAATGGATGCATGCGATGCCTTCACAGATGCTTGCTCATGAACAGACCTCAGCAGGAGCCGTTTTTACTTCTATTACATAAAACTGTGGAGGAACTGGACATTAGGGCCCCAGGACTGCACCTAACTCCCACCGATTGCAATGGATTTAGGCACTGTGTTATCAGCTAGGCACTGGGCCTAGTGACTTAGCTTCTTTTCAAGTTCCTTCCGTGTATAAACCCCCCAGAGCTTTGCAAAGGCACGACAGGGTCATTATCCCCCTTCTTAAAAGTAATTCTAATAATTTTGAATAATAATACCTAGAACTAAAGAAAAATTTCACAGATTGAGCAAAACGCCCCATGCCCATGTGACGACAGCGTGAAGGCAGGGTGCGCGTGGAGAGCACAGTGCGCTGGGTGGGCAGCGAGCTCTGTCAGGCACATCACCTGGTCTGGGTTTATACAGAGCCTGGTGCTCATTAGCAACCTTTTGTATCCATCACCTAATGGTAATCCAGGCCAGAAGCATGCTGTGGTTACCCCAAGCTCAAGCACAAAACTAAGGAACCCACGGAGTTAAAGTTATATTTGCATTTCTGGTTTGTGGACCTTATCCGAGGTTCCTGTGTGTTGTTGCCAGGATGATGCCAACCCCCCTGTAATGTGTGTTACCCTCAATGGAGGCACTTGGCTTTACCTGTACTGCAGGGGAACACACTGCACGCAGCAGTGGAGGTACGCGCTGTACGGGCCGGGGCAGCACGCGAGACCTGCTGTACCGGAACAGCCTGGCAATCAGGCCAAACCAGCATCCAGCCCCCGTCAGTGGCTGAGGTTACTGATTACCTTCGTCCTGTGTACACATTGCATGCCAGTGCCATGCCCGCGTCCCTGCTGGAGGCCCTCTCCCCGGTTAGACTTTGATCATTGAAAAAAAAAAGACCAGCAAAACTAAAACAAGTGCACGGCGCACAGCTCCTGCACCCACATGGAGCCAGGATGTGAATATATGGCTGTAGTGCCTGCCCTCCTTCTCTTCCCCGTGCCCAGGGTGGGGCCACTCCTAAGATACCATGCATGCTCAAGGTCAGGCTCTGTTTATGCCAAGTCTAGACTCAGCCAGACCTCATTATTCCTGGAAGAGCATATTGCAGCTTTCCTGGTGTTCAGCTTGGGGCTGGGAGAGAGCAGAGCAGGAAGCAGGCGAGAGACAGCCAAGTCTACCCTGGAAGGCTGGCCTTTCGGCGCTGCAGACACCCACTCAACCACATGAAGCTGAGATTGTATCACAAAGAGCCACAGCCCAGCCACCTTTAACCCACCAGCCAGGGGAGCAGCAAAGATACGGCAGCCCTGGCTTCACTGCTAGGTTAAAACCAGCGCACCTATGGCTGCCCACATGAGCACACACCTCCACGGGCTGGGTGGACACCCCCATGCCAGAGCACAGCACTATGTGACGTGCGCTGATCTGTCTCCTCAGTCTGATGCTCCCGTCTCTGCTCCAGCCAGCCAGGATTTGGCCACAGGTGCCTAGTGCTGAGAGGTCTGGACAGTGGCTGGCTGCGCCACTAAACTCCTGCCGCCATCCACAGGCATGTGCATGCCTCCACGAGCAGCAAGAAGCAGTACACTCAATAATTATGTCCCTTTGATTCAGAAGCATGAATCAACCAGCTGCAAGGCTGTGCTCTGCCTTGCCATGGAGCAGCGATTCTCAGCCTGTCTAGACTCAAGACACCTTTCCGTAGACTCGGGGCAGCCCTGCTTAAGACCCTGTGGCAACCTGGTCAAGAATCACTGTCACAGAGCGTAGCAGGATGTGGCATTACAGCTCCCGGAGACAGAGAGCTCTCCGTCCCGGAGCCTGGCAGAGGCAGCGATTCACTGGCACAGGGAAATGTCCAACCTCTGACCACAGTCCATTTTGGGGAGTAATTAGAGTGAGATTAGCATAATCCCCCCTGCTTTTGAAGGCAAGGGTGGGTAGATGGGGCATGAGAACAGGAGAGCTGCATGCAGAGGGACGGGCAGGAGAGAAGGCAACGCAGCAGTGCCTGCAGCGAAGAGAAAGTCAGGTGCCAGAGTACACTGTGGGGTCAGCAGAAGCCCCCCAGGCCATCGAGCCTGGTCCTTTGCCTTTGCATGCCCTAATTTGCCACGTCAAGTCCTCGTTTGCAGCTACAAGCTACAAAGCCAGGGACACAAGAACACCCTGTAGACACCACAGGTAAAAGTAGCCAGGAAGGCCCCGTTCACGCAGGACACGGAGGATAAAAAGGAGTAACAGGAGCAACCACACGCAAGGCACTGACAGCGATAGCAGGAAACGCTGCCATGCCATTTGGGGCTGCAGTGCATGGAGACAGCAATGCAAGCACAGGCCCGAGTAACCCTTGGCGGGAGGCCTAAAGACCAAAATGCTGCAGAGGTGGCACTGGGTTAATGGTCAGCAGACAGCTGGAACCGAAACAGGATGCTCCAGGGCTAGAAGCACAAGTGTCTGGAGCTGGAGCCAATGAGCCAGGGTTGCAGGGGCCAGAACAGACTCACATCCGCTGGGGTCAGGCACAGGAGGATGGAGACATGTAGCGCGGCGCTGAGAGACGGTAAGGGTGGGAAGGGGACCAGGAGGTCACAACCAGTCCACCCCCCTGCTCCAAGTAGGACCAGGCCCAACTCCATCGTCCCAGGCAAGACCCCACTGGGTGTGAGGAACCACTCAACCTGCCATCAGTTGGTCGAGGGCTAATGTAAATGGTAAATTTATGGCTAGGGAAGGAAGCAGGGAGAAATCCAGGACAGCAGCATGGAGCCCCTCATGCCAATGGATCGGGGAGTCTCTGTGAGCCTCTGGCTGTCTCAGCCACTCTTCAAGCAGCCCTACAAGTGTGAAGACAAGCTATCATCAGTGAGCTGGCTTTTCCGGTGGGTCCGGGCTAGCTTACACCCACTGAGCCTCTGGCCCGTGCTATTGTTTGAAAAACATTCAGGTTTTCACTGCATTTGGCCAGCTCTAGTAGCTTTCTGCTGGTCCAAGCTCCCTGGGCAAGGGTCTGTGGGCTGCTGTCTGTCTTGCCTACCATAGCACAGAGAACCCGGCAGCTCCCCTATGCAGTGTTTAAGGCCTCTGGTGTTCCTCCCCAGAAGTGGCCGCACTGCAGGATGAAGGGATTTCTGAAATGTTGATGTTAAAACAAACAAAAATGAGCCAAACAGGACTTTGCCATGGGCTTGATTAAGTTTCACAGGCTGCTTGCAGGGGGGCAAAGGAGAGACTTTTCCAAGTTCAACTACCAAAGCCGGCAGTAGCTGTCTTTGCATTTGAGCATGGCCACAGCTGTTCTCGGCCTGAAGAAGATTAACTGTTAGGTTCCTCGAAGCAGGCGACTGGATGCATCTGCCTCTTTCTACACAGTCCTGCTGCACAGGTCCACGACGCTGCATGCTTAATTGCACCTGACTGACAGCGATTAGCGCTCTACGTTGGCAGGGGAGGAACCATATCTCCGTGAACTGGAAACCACCAGTCCATGAACATGCCCTGGCCCTAACACCGTCTGCCGGCCCTCCCGAGGCACTGCACAGGAGCCAAAACATGGTGTCGGGCACACCTGAGTCATATTGTAATGCAACGTAAACCTTCTTGGGAGGTTTTAATAAAGCTGTTTCTGGCAGAGCTGCCTTCAGAAGGCTCCTAAACGCGTGGCTAATAGTGGCTAGGCTAAAGCGGATCGCATAAGCTGGCAGACTTTGGACAGCGGGCCCGTGTCCAGTTACGGACACTGCTGGGAATATGTCCCCCCTGGGCCTACAAGCGCTTGGCCAAGCACTACTCTTCTAAGCAGCCAGTAGCTTTTCGCTGGGTCCCCAGGGCATCATCCTTGTAGAGACGAGTGGCTCTGGGTCTTCCAAGGACTTGAAAAGGTTCTCATTGCTCAAAAGTCACAGGCTACCTCCGTGAGCGAGAGGCAGGCCCCTTGGAGGCTGCTCAGCAGCACGTCATGCCAGCTGGATGGAGACAAATGTCTTCTCCCAACAGCCTGGGACTTTAGCTTGGCAGGTGCTGCTGCTCGAGTTGGGAAATGGGGTGCTTTGTCCCTCTGTGCCTCAGTTTACCACCTGGGGGACTGGTGCTGCCTGGCGAAGTGCTCAGATACGGCAGCGATGGGGCATATGAACACCTTGGGTGGGCAGGACGAGCTCCGTGACCCCTGTGAGGAGGATCAGGGGCTGACCTGCTGCATGGCAGGCCCTGGCTTCTACTGCGGTCCATTCAGAGCTGTCTTTGAGCTTGCTCTGCTAGCCCCAAAACCACTCACACATCTCCTGGTGTGTGCTTGGGTGCTCCACCAGCTCTCCCTCACAGCTTTAATAGTGGAGCTTGGCTTAGACCTGCACTGGCTTGTCTGTTCTTTACTGGAAGAAACAGTGGGGCACGGGATGAGACGCTGGGCAGAGAGCTGCTCAACTCCGTCTAGACCAGCCTTGAGGACCCAGAGCAGGTCCGAGCTTGCTGGGTCCTCCAGACATTGCACTCGCCCCCTCTACTGAGATAAGGTAGAGCCCTGCCTTGCCTTCTGCCTCCCTTATTGAAATAAAGGGACCAGGGATGTCAGACTGGACCAGTGAGAAGGCAACACTCATGCAAGATGCTGTCTGGTGGGACAGGACAAGCTAAGAGGGACCTTGAGAGAGTCATGCAGGGCTGGTCTGCCCCTGGAGTTACAGCCGAATGGATGTGGCACTTCAGACACACGCCCTCTTGGTCCAAACCAATTTGCAAGTGTAGAGAAACCCCTGGGCCTCTTGGAGAGGAGCTCTAGGACGTTCAGGGGCAGAGGGGCTGCAACTCCCTCCTTAAAGCTCCCCTTTGCCAGCAGCAACCTTTGCAACAGCAGTCCCAGCATACTGACAACCTACTGTATGGACCGGCGATGCCTTCTTATTTCCCCAGACTGCCCCACGGATCCACATCTATCCATTGCCTTTAATTGGTAAGACTATAACCTCCCTGGGATACCACTGTGTGTCCAGACAGTGCTTTGCACAGTGCTGCAACAGGGCTCCTATGGGCTCTGGTAATACAAATGAACAAAAAATGCTGTTTTCATCGGGTTTTCTTTTTCCCTCCAGGCCACAAGGCCCGATATAACATGACACGGCCACCTGCATCACACAGGCAGTAAAATCCCACCTAGCGATTCCTGCTACAAGCCCAGTCATTTGTGGCTGAACTAGAACATCTCTTTTATAACAGCTGGGCTCAAAGGCACCAAGTGGCAGAGAATTAACCACATCCCTTGGCAGGCCGTCCCAATCATCCTCGCTGCAGAGGAGAAAAAAATCCGTGCTGGCTTCAGCTGCTAGCCACTGGGTCTTGTTTGTCTAGCAGATTAGAGGGCTCGGCAGTATCAAGTGTCTTCCTCCTGCTTATGTAACTCCAGACAGTGGTCAAACAGGATGAGACAAGGTTTACCTCCCAGGCTAATCCACACTTGGCCTGTGGTCAAGTTGAAATTCAGGGCTGGTGGGATAGCTCTCGAGGGCGCACACCCAAAATACACCCTTGGTGTTTCTGCTGCCGGCCAAGGGCCGCTGTGCTCCTCGCAGCGTGTTGGCTGGGGTGCCCAAGGTGCACGTCACCCCTAGGAGCTGTGAGTGGTGACGAAAGGAGCAATGGGGGGGAGGGACTGCCGGGGAACCCAGCGGTGTTACAGCAGGGGTAGTCGGCCTGCAAAGGGTGTTGCTTTGAGGCCGCTGTATCCAAGGCTATGGAGCAACAAGAACCAGAGCTCTGCGCTAATGGGGACAGGCGAGAGGCATCGGCTTGGTCAAGAGAGCTCATGAGACTGTCTGTCAGGAAACCTGGAAAGCCCAGGTGGCTTGTCGGAAGCAGTCCTAGCTCAGTCTGCAGCTGCTGCTCAAGTTCAGGGATACTCGCACGTGTCCAGCCTTGTGAGAGGGGAGACTGACCCTGCGCCCATACCAGAGGCCACCGAGACCTGAAGGGACTTCCACCAGGTCTAGCACCCAGGCCACGCGCACGCGCAGGCCTGAAGAAGGGTGTTTGTGCCCAAAAGCTTGCAAAGAACAACTTTTCCAACTATTTAGTGGGTCTAATAAAAGAGATCACATCGACCCAAAGAACCTTGTCCACCAAAGAAGCACATTTACGACCTGTCACTCGAGCCAAAGCACCCCACCTGCTTTGGGGGTGGAAGCTGCCTTTAGGGGCACGGGCCTCACTCGCCTCCCCCAGCTCAAAGTGCAGAGGGGGACTGACAGCAGCCGGCCCACCCTGACCGCAGGCAGCACTGGAGCGGGGCAGCTCCTTCCTGCCTACCAGGGCCCCATCCTCCACCTTCCCAGCGTGGTGGCAGGGAAATCATACAAGGCGACCCCGCTGCAAGTCATGTCCCCCTTTGCCTCTGGCTGGCAGCTGCATCACGTGCAAAGGAGAAGGTGTTGCGGGCGCGAGCACCTACCTGGATCCCATTAGGGTAAACTTCTCCCTCCCCGATGGAGTCCACCAGGTCTTCCTCGTCCAGCGTCGCCCGCTTGTAGGTCGACATCTGAAATGTCAAATGGAGAACAGATTCCCTTAGCACCTCCATCGTCCGGGGCACCGACAGGCGCCTGCCCCCCCAGCCAGGCACTGCTCTGCGAGCCGGAAAGCTGGCGCATCAGCTCAGGGCCTCCTGGCTGGAGCCCCATCGTGCGGGACCTCTGCTCATGATACCGAGCCGGTGGCCCCAGAGCCGGCAGTCCCAACTGCTACCAACGGAGCGGCTGAGCAAAGGTAACTGGGGGCCACTTCTCCTGCTCGGACTCGCAGCGCCTTCCCGGAGAGTCCAAGTGAACCAACGCCCGGGAGCGTGAGATGGGCTGGCACGGGGACATCCGCCCAGCCACGTTAGAGATCCTCCACGAGACTTCGCGCTAATGCTACCCAACACGTCTGAGCTGGAGGAACTCGGAGAGGCACAGGAGCAGTCAGCCCAGCCTCTGCCAAGAAAACCTTCCCCGTCTCCGCATCTCTCATGCAACCCTCCTGTTAGCCTGAAGGAAACTTTCCCTTTCAGCGGGGAGGTGTCCTGCGCAGCGAGGGGCCGCGGCAGCCCGGCCCGAGAACATCAGACGGTCACGTTTCAAAACACAGGATCGGGGACGGAGCCAGGGAACAGGAAGTAAAATAAAGGCTGCCTGCGTTTGTAAAGCTACATTCCACAGCAGGAGCCAGAGGATCGTTGCACAGCTTCAGACGCCACCCCTCTTCCCTCGGGCTGGCTCCACCCCTGCTCCAACCCCATCTCCCACTTATCGCCCAGGAAGGATGGCGAGGAAGCGGGGACCAGCAGGCAGGGAGGTAGCGAGGGACATGCTTGAGGAGCCGTCATGGCCCAAGTGCCAACGTCATCCTCGCGGGACCTTTCCCCCTGCGCGCCAAGCGTGCCGGGGTCTGCGCGTGGGGCGGCTGGGCTCTCCCACCCAGTGGGTCCAACATCTGGGGAGCGTCTGGTTTCTGTGACATGCCCTACCCCTCTGCCCATCGCGACTACCACCGCCTACCTCACTGCCGCTAACAAATACCAAATCCGGGGGCTGCTCCGGCATCCTGGCCCCTCTTGCCCCGCTGCCTGCCTTGGCCCCGAGCAGAAGCTCGGCGTGAGGCCTCTGGGACTTGCTCCTGCTCCTGATAAGAGGGTCTCCCTCTGCCCACCCCACTCACCCCCGAGCCCTGGACTAGGGACGGGGCTGGGAGAGAGCAGTTTGCCCAGGACACAACAGACCTGGACTCTCTGCTGCCTCCCCTCCCACCCAGGCATCGCTTCCACCTGGGCCAGGCAGTGCAAGGCACTCCTGCTGCAGTAAGCCAGGGCCAGACTCCCAAGCCAGCCCGCTGCTTGTAGCCGTGTCAAGCCCAGCCCCAGGCCCTTCCCAGTCTGTACAAGCTTGACCGCCCAGCCCTCAGGAGACGCGACAGCAGCACAAGGACTGGCTGGTGCAGGTCCCCGTGGCAGCACCGCAGCTGTACCGAGGGCCCGCTCAGACCCAGGACGCTCACTCACATCCCCAGCATGATAAAGATCCTGCCATTGGTTTGAGAGCTAGCTCATTTAAAGCTGGTGTGGCTGTATCTACCCCTGCTGCAGTCGCACCTCTGTCTGCAATGTGGACATAGCCTGGAGCAACGTTAACTCCCAGCTGTGGGCTCGAAACGCGCTTCCCAGCACGCAGGGATTTGAACAGGCCGACTGCCAGGATGCGCCCATTCCAGCCCTGCTAATAAAGCGTTAACCTGGATCTCTGGCTTTAGTAGGCTGTAGTTATTGGGGGTTTAGGGCACTTCGTCCCCCCCACCCCACATGCCCCATAAACACTCCCTTGCCAGCTTAAACGGAGCGGAGAGATGCAGAGACACGCGTTTGGTATTGCACAACACTTGCCTCCGCTCTAACAAGCCTTTGCTCAGCCTCTTTAAATGTCCTGCAGGATGTTGCACCTGGAGTTAATTCCTCACTCAGTGACTTGGGCTATTACTTGTCCAATTCCCCCCCAGCAACAGCACCGATCATTCCCCTTTTACAAGACTAATAACCAGGCACCCCACCAAGGTCTGTTCCCTCCTGGCTCTCGCACTTCTGGAGCATGTTATTAATATGCTGCTACTTTTAATCAGAGGGTTGTCTACATCCATGCAGTTCACTTAATCCACCTCTTTAAAAGCTGATAAATATTAAGACCAGGGTGTAAATAGGAAATAGTTGGAGATCAAAGGAAAAGCTCTGCTGGAAATAAGCGGTAGATTGTCCAGGTCTTTGATTTATGATACAGGAACAGGCATGCCGCCCAAAACCAGCCACTCGTGGAGGCAGAATCATCCGATCTGCGAATGCTTGCTGCTGCCATAAATCCCACAAGCTGGTCCACGCAGGTGGGGCTAGTCAAACTGTCTGCCGAGGCACGGGATGCCCTGCAGCAGCGCGCAGGATTGGGGCTACAGAGGGAAATCCTGAGCACAATCCGCCGGATGGAGCGAATGGCAAGATTCAATCCGAAAGCATAAGTCAGGGACTCCACACGCTGTAACCTGTTTTCACCCCCCGTCTTGCCATTCAAACGCTGCACCAAAACTGTAAGATGCTTATACTTCAACAAACAGGACTTCTCTTCTAGATCCCCGGTCCTCCAAGAAGCTCACTGCATTTCCCAGCTCCATGCACAAATCCCCAGCCTGGAGTTGTACCCCCTGGGGAAACGTCGGCACGAAAGCCTAAGTGATGCTCCCAGGGTGAGAGACTGAGGATTACAGTCAATGACAAAAGCCAGTTGGTTTTTAATAGCAACAATTTTGAGCCTGGATCTGTGTGAGAGGCAGGTGCAGGATGTGGGTGTTCCCTACCCAATGTGCTAAAAGCCACAGAAAACTGCCTCCGCTTTATGTTTTTCAGTATTTAAAGCTCCATTTGGATGTTGTCTCTGCCCAAGTTATGGCATCGCTTTGAATTCAGGGAGGAGCAGGAGGGTCAGCTCTGTGCGACCCGGGGGCAGGCAGGGATGGTCTCAGCACTGATCCAGGTGCCCAGGACCCCCAGTCCTGTGCCTACAGCCCCTGGCCACTGCTGCAATGGAAATCACACTTCCGCGCATGCACGGTCTCAGCTGGTGCCTCTTCAGGGCTGCCACTAAATAACCATCTAACGAGTAGCTAATGCTATTAGGATTTAGTTCCCAGCAACATTTCCGGCCTGCCGCAGAGCGAGTGCCGACGTGGAGAAGGCCTGGGCCTGGTAGCACACAGACGTGCCAGATGCCGGCTGAGCAGCCAGCACCCAGGTGCAGCAGATGCCTGCTGCCTGCAGCCATTAACCAAGCTCGAGTGGAGCCAGCTGCAAGGAGAGAGGTCAGAGGCGTGTGCAGAATGACTCAGGGTTGGGGAGGCTGCCGGGGTGTATTTATAGCCCCGCAGCTCTGCCAGTCAAATGCCTGGTGCAGACACCCTAGTCTGAAATACAAGCGAGAGGAGCAGGGCCATTTTGTCAGAAGAAAGTCTCTTTTCTTGGAGATGATGGGATCCAGGCAGGCAGCTCTGCTGGCCCAGCTACAGAGAGTTAAT
>NW_017729014.1:22554510-22560903 GCF_001723915.1 Gavialis gangeticus
GCCGGGGTGTATTTATAGCCCCGCAGCTCTGCCAGTCAAATGCCTGGTGCAGACACCCTAGTCTGAAATACAAGCGAGAGGAGCAGGGCCATTTTGTCAGAAGAAAGTCTCTTTTCTTGGAGATGATGGGATCCAGGCAGGCAGCTCTGCTGGCCCAGCTACAGAGGGTTAATTATAGCGCTACAGCTCTGCCCCTCAGTTTCCCCAGGCAGACAAACCGTGATTCTGCATTAAGATGCTGGGGTTTGTTTGTTGTTTTTTTTTTTAAAGCCTAAAAGGCCTTTTCTTTCACAGAAGGGAAGCCTTGTGCTTTGGGGAGGGCTCAGGGCAGAATATCAGCCGGGACCTCTACATATAGAGCTGTCTAGAAAGTGGCTTTGCCTCTGGTGGCCATGCCAAACCGAGAAGGACCTGCTGACAGCCGGAAATAGATATATTAGCTCCTATATGCATGAAGTGAACTAAGGTGCACCGTTGTAGCCCTTGCAGGCATGTCCTGCTCCCGTGGGCTGCATGCAGCCTCCTGGTCCACGGGGGCTTCCACCTGGCTGCTCCACTCCTGGGCCGTATGAGCAGGCTTAGTGGGCTGATGTCAGCCCTGCTGCGCTCTCCGGCCACTGCCCTTGTCCAGGTCTCCCTTGCGGGCAGGATCTGCACTGGGCCTACTGACTTGGGGGGGGCTTTTATTACCGAAACGCTGCAGGCTCCATTTCCAGAGGTCTTGCTTTGCTATCTCCCCCTGACTTCCAATGTAGAGGCTCTGCCCACCCAGATGCATCGCTGGGCTCCTGTCAAGTGAGACATCCCTGTGATGTGCAGCCCTTCCCAACGGCCTCCTAGAGAGAGCCTCTTGCGCCTCGCACCCAGGATCCAGGCCCTGAACCAGGCAGGTTACACCCCAGGAAGCTGGAGCTGGGATTGAAATGTGGGAGACTGGTGAATGCAGGAGCCGACCAAAAAGGATGTGCTCCTTCCATCTTTCATTTCTACCCAGGAGAACTGTTACAATCTTTTCTCCCGTGCCTGATGAAGGGTGTTTGCAATTAAAGCATTTTTTTTTTGTTGCAAAAATCTTGTTGGTCTAATAAAAGATATCACTTCTACCACTGAGTCCTGATTGCCTTTTCCAGCTGACCCTGATCACTGAGGCCAAAACTGAGAATGGGAGAGAAGTCGGAGAAGGGGAGACGGCTCCTGCCGGAGCAGGCCTCTTCCAACCAGTGCATTACCCCAGCTGCATCCCATCCCATCCGCTGACAACTGAGGACGTGGCAAATCCGACCCTGCCCCAATGGCGCAGCACATGCCCACCCCAGCCCCAGCGTTGCTTGGCAGACGGCCCGTTTCTTATCACTTCCAAAACAGCCCGTCTCTCTGTAGCGCGCGCTGCCTCCCCGGCGTCCGAGACGCCTGCCCTTGAGAGCGCTCACCACAACAAGTGGAAATCTCTTGCGTTCTGGGAAGTCTCCGTCGCTCTGCTCCCATCAGCTGACATGCAGCAGGGCTTATCTGTCCCTTCCCATTTCCTTCCCTGAACAACACGGCGGCTGCTCAGGCTTCTCGGCCTGGCACCATCAGGGCAACCAGCGCGGCCGAGCATTGTCTGCGAGATGTGCGTGACTCAGAGAGAAAACAACCCTGGCGATTGCTGCAAAGCTGGTTTTCCTCCGAGCGGCTCTTTCTGGTACAATGAGAAACCTAACACTCGGCTTCCTGCCTGGTTTGCATAACACTGGAGCGGTCCAGACAGGAGACTTTGTCTGACCGGCCCAGCACAGTCCTGAGATCCATCTCAAGCAAGACATCAAACAGTGGAGTTGTTGCTATAAGGCTTGGCAAATCCCTGCCGCCCACCCATGACAAAGAAACCAGCTCAGTCCTGCCCACTCAGCCCCACAAAGAGGGATCAGCCTGGTCTACTGGAGGGGGCTGAGTTTTGCTATACTGCTGCTAGCAGAAGAGCTTTGTAGGTAGCCCCGAGGACTGGTGCACCCTGGTGCTGCCAGACCGAATCAGGTCCTGGTGCTAACCAGCTAAAGCAGCCAGGACAAAAAAAAAAAAATAAAATAAAAAAATCGGGCAGGTTCCCGAGAGCCCCCTGCACCGGCGACAGAATTGCACTGAATAGGAAGCAAGGATGAGCTGGTCTCGGCTTTGGCTGGAGGGGAAGGGAAGGCCTAGCATTACCCTCCAACCTTCTGGCCTAGACCCAGAGACCTGGCATGTTATCTCCGGTGGCGCCAGGGTGTCTTGACATGTCCGCTGGGCTGCTGAATTTCGGTGGAAACTGCTGGATTTTACAAGATGCCCCAAGGGAGAAAGATACCGTACATGACAGACAGCTTCCAGCTAGGAGACGGGCTCGGTTCCAGCTGGCCCGGCCCAAGGAAGGTAGCTCCGCTGGTGGGTGCACTTCTGCCCTACGTCGCACTCCTCTCTGGCTGTGGGTAATGGGATTGGGTGCAAGTCACCTCCAGCCTGGAAGCTGGTCTGTGCCTCCTTTGCTCCAATGTACACATGGGAGAGAACACCAGAAACAGCCCTGGTTGTACATACCACCCGCCTCTTTTACACTAGCCATGCTGCCATAGTGGGACTGATCACGTTATAGCCATGTCCACAAACCATGGTTTACTCTTGATATGTTATACAAGTATAAGTACTTAGCCCTCATCTTCTATATATGGGGAGGTGGAGAGTGTTGAGTGCCACTGCTCCCATTCTACAGGTGGGAAAACTGAGGCACAACAGGGAAGAAAGCAGTTTTCCCACCACTCCATAGCACAGCTGGGAACAGACCACGAGCCTTGTGTGTCGCAGTCCAGGGCACGAGCTCAGGACCCTGCTCCCGCGCTGTGCAGCAGGCCGCGGTCCCAGCACCGCCACCGAGCTCTGCCTGTAGCGCAGCGCAGTGACTGTGCTCGTTCTGACGCATCCACTGGTTATGTTCCCCGAGCTGGTGACACAATCCAGGGAACCTCGGCTCGAGGCAGTGACAATGGAAACTGAGCCCAGCCGAAAGGTTACGCACTCCCAAGATTTGGTGTCTTCCTGCCAATTTCCTGCAAGCTGGCCGTGTCCTCCAGGATACGCTGTACAGAAGCAAACGGAGCGAAAGCCAAGTCCCTTCCAAACCTCCAGCAAATCAATGCACTCATGTCTGGAGGGAGACTGAAACAATAGCCAAAAGGAGGTGGGAACTTCCCTTCCCTATCTCGGTGCCCTGATAAGCCCCAAGTTGGATGTGGTGTCAACACCATTAACCTCTTCACCTCCAGTCACTGTGTGGGAGAATATGAATGATTTTGATCTGAAAACACCACCCCTGACCTGTACTTATATTCCAAAGTTTCAGTCAAATCCCAGGGGGGGGGAAAAAAAAAAAAAAAAAATCAGTAGCTCCATTTTCCTACCTCAACCAAGGTCACCCATTCAAACCAACCCAGGCGTAAGCCCGCGTAACTACGAAAGTATGCACTGGGGTGTTGGCAGCAGCCATCGGCCAAAGGAGAAAAAGAAACTGAGAGTGTCCATGCCAGCGGACTTGTCAAGAGATCTTCCTTCCCTTTTCCAGCTCAAGGTCACGTCCCCGTCTCTAACGGGAGAGATTTTCTATGCACTTCAGCAGAAAGAGTCCCCTGGAATAAACCCTCCTATTGTTTATTCATTTTGCATTACGCTGATTTTCACACTGCTGTTGCCTTTCCAACACGTTCCAGATTTCTGTCCTGACAACGCCCCTGCACGGTGGGATCCTGGGAGAGGGCTCGAGACTAGGAGAGGCCGGCGTTGCGTACGTAGCATGACTAAAGCCAGTCCGCTTGGGGAAGCTGATGGGCAGAATCCGAGTTGCATAACCATCCTGCTGTGGCCGCCTTGGTACAAGGTCTGGTGCAGATGCCCTGCTCTGGAATAAATGGTCTTTGCATGTTCTGCACTGCCCCCAGGTCCACGCACTGCAGGGTTTGGTACTGGCAACACGATGCAGGGTGGAAGGAGGGATGTAGTGGGGGGAGCAGAGGGCTGTAACTTAAGCCCTCCATGCCACCAGTTGGACAGCCCAGACACAGAAGAGAATTTCCTGTGGAGGAAGGCAGCGGGTAGCCTACTTCATCGCGTGCTGGCACCTCCATCAGAGGCCAGCAACCTAGGGCCCTATGCTTCCATTAGTCCTTAGGGTGCCACCAGGCCCTGCCTAACTACCTCTCTCTCCCAAGCCGCCCTCCCAAACCCACCTTTGAAATTCAACCCAAGACCCCTTTGCTCTTCAGAGCACGTCTGCTGCAGGAAGCGGGGGACCCTGGTTGTCCAGCAGGTCAGGCCAGGGTCCTGCAAAGGCCCCCTCCCGCCTAGACCCATCGCTTGCTGGACGGCTGTCACGCCAGGGGTAGGAAGCTCCAGAATGAAGCATCTCCGGTCCGGGTCTCTGCCGAGAGACGTGACGGTTGCAAAACAAGGAGACACCTGTTACAGGAGAAACCTGAGCCTCGTGCAGCTCGGGCCAGAAATTGGAGTCCAGAAATGGGAGCCGGCGTGGGAGGGCGGGTGTGGGATATGCACGAGCATCAAGGAAGAGACGCACACAAGTGGAAGGTATGATATGGACAAGAGAGCCAGGAGACGGCAGATAAAAGAAGGGAGAAGGCAGAATCTGCCCCTCCTCAGGTTTTCTAGGGAACAGTACAGCTGAAGTGGCACCAGCTTTCTTCCCCTCGGGCACGCAGAACTGTGACTCACCCCCTCGCCAGCTAACTAGGCTGGCTCTCCGCCAGCTTTCCCCTTCCTGATCTCAGGTGGGGAAAGGTGAGGGGGGCGTTTCTCCCTCTGCTCAAGCAAACCAGCCCTGCCAGCGGTCACTGCAAAGGGAAGGAACGAAGGACTGGATGCCCAGGGAGGGCCGTGCGGCTGTCACCCAGCCGGGCTGCTTGTAGCACTTACAAGCGAGCTTTCATACCCAGCCAAGAGAGACATTCCTGGCTCTGGCTTGTTGCACATTATCATTCCTTTGTACATCTTTTGGCTCCCGTTCGGCCACTTGCTCTACAGAAGCCAGATTTTCAATTGCACAATTAATAATTGGGACGGTCCCTGCAGATCATGAAACACATCCTGGACCCTGGTTGTAATTAGCCAGGGGCAGGCATGCGATGGTGTGTTCGCAGGGGCCCAGTTCTTGCTCCTCCTTGTGCAAGCTGGCGGGTAGCCACGCTGCCGTGTGCAAAGCACAGCTGCGCTGCATAGTTACAGCAGTCGCGCGCACATCTTTTCATCCAGACCTCAGGCTTCCTTGCTGGAACATCTGCCCCCCAATTATCAGATTACTTTTATTTTCTAGGGCAACTGTAATCCCCAGGCATGAGCCCAGCAACGCCACGGAGCTGCGAATGATCTATTGTTTCTTCTCGGCATCTCAATACAGAATGAATTTGGTGCGACGGGGCCACACGAAGGGAAGGACGACTGACCCCTTCCAGTGGCGACTCCCAGGAGAAGGACGAGCCAGGAGCAAAGCTCCGTCTGTTCTGGGAGATGAAGAGCACCCGGAGCCGTGACCTGAAACTGCCCATTCGCCTTTCAGTGGCAAGGGGAGGAGGACAATGTCCAACTGTATCGCAGGCTCAGCTGGAGCCCGGCGAGGTTTTCCATTGAGAGCTGACAAAATGCATGCTGAGCACAATGACTATATACAGATGTCACTGCTCCTTGCCAAAAGCCATAATAAACGGATCCAACACGGGCTAAAGCACGCCGTGTGATTTTTGCACCTCTGGGGAAGAAATAATCTAGCAAAAACACAACACAAGACCTCCCCACGCCACCGCTATCCACCAAGCGAGATGAAGGCGCTCAGTGTATAGACGCGCAAAGACGGGTGCGAAATGGTAAACCACACTGACCTCAGTTGAGAGGAAGGCTTAGACTTTCCATTCTTCAGCAGAACCTCTCAAAGCACATTGCAAAAAAGACGGGGCCACAGGTGGGGAAACTGAGGCACAGGGGGGGAATGTACCTTTCAAGTCACCCCTTAGGAGAGCACCCTGGGGTCTCTCACGTCCTTTAGCTGCTGTATTCTCCGCTCTATCAGCCAGCAAAACTGCAGGCCCCTTGAAGCTGTCTCTTTGCTGGCTGTTGCAGTAGTCTCTTAAACGTCTTACGGCCCAGTCTCCACAAGGCAAGAAGAGCTCGACTGCAGGCCACAACCTTGTTGCTACCAGAATGCTTAATTAAAAACAATAATAAACCTTCTCATTTCTTCTTTCTTCCCATCGATTTGCTGGATCCAAACTAATCGATGAGATGCTCCACATGTACAGAGTCCAGCAGCAGCATGACGGCATTAGTATTATCCCATTTGCAAACACACACAAATGAATCAATAAAAAAAAAAAAAAA
>NW_017729014.1:22561034-22576300 GCF_001723915.1 Gavialis gangeticus
GAATCAATAAAAAAAAAAAAAAAATGAGATTAAAAAAAAGAAGATCAACCACTGGGTTGTACTGCTGGCGAATCCTTGCCAACCAGCCGGTACATTGCATCCAGCGAGGAGGAAGGGAGTTTAAACAGCTGCTGTTTGCAGAGCTGCTGGAAGGACAGCCATGGGCCTCCCGGTCAGTCACCTCCATTGTCCGGGTCGCTGAGTTGGCGCCCCACAGCAGGCCGGGCAGCAATGCTAGCGTTCAGCACTTTCATTGACACTGGTGGCTAAACCCACATCTTACCTTGCTATCTCCTGCGTGGTGGATGGAGGAACGAGATGCATCTTGACAAGCTCTCTGCAAACGACGGCATGAAGCCCAATGCCTGGCAGGCTGAAAGAGAGCTGCGGGGTCACTAGCTTTGCCTATCAGCATCCCACCTGATCATCACCCACGTGTATCAGGTCTGATTTCTAAGCATTATCTTCCACCCAGCCAACTAGATGAACATCCACATGTCCTCAGACGGGACGAGTCTCCCTTTCTCCCGGGCTTTGTGCTCCGTCCCTTTCCATTCTGTTCTCTGGCCAAGACAAAGGATGGGCCGGGCAAGCTGGATTTCATGGAGGGGAAGCATCCCATTGAAGCTTTAGCACCGTGGCAATGGAGTTAGGCCAACACAGCCCACTTCTGAGAAACCTCACCCATAGAGCTAACTGGCCCGGGTGCCAAAGCAATCTTTGAAGTCCAAGCATGCAGCTAACCGTGGCTGCGGGGGCCCAGATTTCACTCAGGTGGGGTCCACTCCATGTAAAGAAGACCTCCAAAACCGGCCCAGGCAGCTGCAGGACGTGGTGACGGCAACGTCTGCAATTCCATCGGCTGGTCCCGATTCAAACCCCCACCCCACAAAGGCCTCACTCGCACTGAAGCTGCTGCTACCTGAGCCTGGATGGGGCTTATTGCCCCCCTCTCTCTTCTTCTAGCTTCGATTCACCTCCCACCCATCTTTAAGCGAACCCAACAAGTCCAGGCTGTGGCGGGGAGCCCGAGGACACCATCTCCCGGTGGCTGGCAGAATCGCAACCGATCTGACTCAGCCCTACGTGCCCCGAGGACTCTCCTCTGAAACTCTGCCAGAGTTAAATGCGTTTTGCTTGCTTTCTAGCTCCAAACCACACACCCACTCCTGGCACCTGGCTTCCCTAAAGAGCTCTCAGCAAAGTCTTTGGAAAACATGTGGAAACAGGTCTCGAGCCGGGGTACTCGGCCTTGGCGGGCCGAGAACTGTACCCAGGGCCTCGCGGCAAACAGCAATCGCACCCGGGGCTGGGATTTGAGCAAAACCAGCTTCACGCCAAGGGGTTTTGCATGGCTCCAGGCATGGCTCATTGTGAGGAGGGGAGGCGAGGCGAGAAACGCCGACCCAAAGAGCTCCTGTCATTCTTGGCACAGCCTCTTGTGTTGCCTTCTCATGCGTGGAAGGCAAGGGTGGGGAAACCGGGTTAGCTGTCCCAGGTGCCAACTTCGGGTGGAGAGTGGGGCTGGGGGCACAGGTGCCTAATCATGGCAGTGACAGTAACTGCTCCCACCGACGGCAGCTGCCCCAGGCGCCTGGCCACGTCCTCGCGCCTCTGCTAGGAGGTACCAGCCCACTGCTGTAACCAGGGAGAGGGCCACAAGTCTGTGCGGTATTTTCCAAATGCAAAATCTCTGTGGGTGGCCACACGTGCCTGCCACATTCGCAACTTTACCTAATCCTACCAGGAGCACCTTTGCGGAGCGAGCCCGGTAGCAAGAGACACGGCTGCTGCAGCACATGGCTCGCAGAATGGAGCTCAAACGCTTTCTGGGTGGGAAGGGACCTGCCTGCACTTTCTCAGCAGATTTATTAGGCGCTCACGACCCTGGACAGCAATGCCACGGGTTGTCGGAGAAACACAGCCAGGAAGCCATAGGGGAAAGATCCCTTTTGGAAGGAAGGCTTTGATTCTTCTTTGCTTCTTAAAATTGGGGAGCAGAGTGAAGGGAGCCTCTCCTGTCCAAAGACGCTGGACCTGGCTGTGGATATGGTCTAGACAAGCCCCAAGTTTCACTCCTTGAATTCCTCAGACACAAACTATCTTTGGATTAAAGCGTTTTCCACAATTAAAGAACTTCCCACGAGCTCCTGGGAAGGCCTCTCTCCAATGCACCACTTTTCACACCTGTTTCACAAGGGAGGGCAGGCACAGCAACATCGGGGTTTTAAGCAAGGGGAAACTGAGGCGTAGAGTCAGGATGTAGCGAGACCAAGGGTACCTGGCAGGTCAGTGGCACAGCCAGGAACAGACCTCTGCTCTTCCGACTCTGTCTCGTGCCTTATCCACGAGCGTGGAAGGATTAAAAAACAGGGTCTGAGCACTTCTACACAAGTTTGGGAAAAGGCAGGAGCTCTGCTAGGGGAATTCAGTGTCGTGCTTCAGGTCACGTGCCAGCCTGCAGCTACTGGGGGTCAAGAGGAAACATGCCCTGGTCCTGGTGAGCTCACAAGCTCCTACTGCAGCGTCTCTTCCTCTAAAGCAGCTGGTGCAGACAGGCCTATGCATCATGCACCGACAAGGAGCCTAGGCCCACCGGGCACTAGCAGCACCCGCAATGGTCAGAGCAAGGTCTACAGCAACTACTTCGAGGGGACAAATCCATGGGCAGCAGGAACAGGAGTGCAGGTCATGGGCTCCGTTATCAGACAAGATGCCGGAGGATACGGACTCCTGGTCTGAGCCAGTCTGTCTACACCTGGCTTACAAGTGAACTGGCAGCTGGCCATGCTTCCAGGTAATGGCAGTTTGGCTTAGGGTTGGGGATTTGACTGGTCAAATAAAGTTCGGTCAATTGACTGGTCAAATATCAGTCGAATATGGTAAAGAATTGCCAATTCGTCCAAAAAATACACAGAAAAAGCAAAGTTCTCCATTAAGAAATGTGTCAAAAACCAATAAAAATCGTATTTCTATGAAGAAAACTATAAAAAACGTAGTATTTCTTGCAAAATTGTGATAATCTTTGATGGGTCAAAAATATGCCGCCAATTAACCCGTCCATTGACAATATTTGACTGGTTAATTGCCCCGCTTGGCACCCCTAGCTTGGCTTCACGATCCTTCCAAGCCTTGGGGCCGCGCTGCTCTGGTCTCACAACCCCTGCACCCCGGGACCCCGCTGCTAGGGATTTGGAGACGTGTGCTGCCGTGCGATGGAGGGCTGCACCACAGGAACTAGCACCACTGCTTAGCAGGTGTGTGTGGGTGGTGGGCACTTCCTGACCCGGCATCACATGCTGCTAACTGAAAAACACTGGAGGAAGCATCCAAAAAATGCTGAGCTCTGCTATGACTGAAAGGAAACCCTTGGAGTTTTTGCTGTGAAATGGTGTTCAAAAGGGAGAGGCAGCAAAATGTAGCATTCAACACAGACCCCATTGCTCCCCGCGAAGGAGACCCACCCGTTTTGGCCGGACCCCAAACAGTGGGCTGTCTCAATGCAGCAGACGGACTAGTCGGGGGCTTGCGCCGCTCAGCGCAGCGCCCGTCCCACTGCATTAGTAGCCCGGGCATCCGCAGCAGACAAGCTTCCACCCACAGCCGGCTCCAGGTTCACGCGCCGCCTGCCTCATGACGGCTGTGATGAAAGTCATCTAGTCTCTGCAACACGTGTGTGAAGGAGGGCAGAGCAAGGCACTGAACTAAAGGTGTCAGCTTTGTTTACGGCACCCTCGTGCCACGTCACCCCTTTGCTGCATCATCACTAACGAACTACCAGGGCCCGGTTCAGGTTTGCTGTCAAGTAGCTGGGCAGGCAACTTCCTGACTCTGCATGATTTACATTGCAGACATGCGTGAAGGCCCCTGTGTGCCCTGCACGGCAGACAGACAGCGCTTCTAGGCAGGAGTTCGGGCAGCTGCCGGCCACACCGGACCGTGCAATCGTCTGTGCTGCTCTCTGGATGCTGCTACGGCCTGCTCACGTCGGCGTGCATCATGTCCTTGGGGGAAAAAGACATCTTCTTCTCTGCAATTCATTAATGCTATTAAATTACCGGGGGGGAGAAAAATGCAGAGACGTTTCCAAGCGAGCTCACGGAAGCTAACAAGCAAGGCTGGCTCGTCAAGCTTAGTTCCCCCCGAGTTAGTTTGAAATGAAAGGAGTGGGGAACAAATGAGTATTTCCAGCCCCTCCTTCTCTGGGGGAGGGAAGCCTGGAGGCCTTTGCTGCAGGAGTGTGCAGCAAACTAGGGTGGGAGGGTGAGCAAGCGTCTTATGCAAAAGCAGTCTCAGCAGGAGTGCAAGGGAGGTCACAGGAGAAGGGCCAGCTCTGCTGGCCAAAGTGGGGCTGGTTCAAGCGTCAGCACACATGATGCCTGATCTTCCCTGCACCTTGGACACCACACTCGTGACCTCTGACGCCTCCTGCAAAACGACAACCAGCTCCAGGCAGCCTTGCGTGACGCCTGTCCTGGCTTCCACGCAGCCCCCCAACCCCAAACAGGGTCTTCCCAGCAATGGACTACCCTGCTCCTATGCTCACTGAGCCACCAATGGACCCAGATGCCAGCTGTGCCCACCATCAACACAGACCCCACCACCACTGGACCAAACAATATGGCTTGCAACATCTGGGCTGCACACATCTGCTTCTCTCCCACCATGGCCGCCATCACCTGCTCGCAGTGCCCCTCCGCCGTCTACGCTGGATAAACGGGGCGATGCCTATGTGGAAAACGAAGAACGAATCTGGCATCAACTCCAGAAAGACACACTGGCCAGCGGCAGAACACCTGACCATCCCTGGACTGTCCACGGCTGATCTCAGAGCAGCTGGGCTTAGACAACAACTGTTTAAAAACTGACTTGCAAAGTTGTGGAACAAGACGTCACCCGCAGCCCAGACTGCGGGAAGCACGGTCGCAGAGGCTCTCGCGTCTTATCAGATTACCTGGACTAACTTTTATAACCCCAGGTCCCTCCAGGGCTTAACTACTTTGTTTATTCCTGCTGATCTCTTCAACCCACCTTCCTCTCCCAGCAATGCGGCCCCCTTTCTTCCTCCTTTCCCTATCTCTGTATCTAAATAACTTTATTCCTTTCTATTAGCATCCCTGCTCTCTGCAAGTCCGAGGTGAGTCTATGCAAGCATAAAAAGTGTCACCCTCCCTTGCCTTTTGCCTATCTCCAGACCAACACAGCTAAATCTCTCTTTCATTTGTTCCTGTTAATGCCCCCCCAGCTAAAAACCCTACTGCTTGCGTGCAGTTGTGCTCCCAATCGGAGTTTGCTGCTGCAGCCAGGGTTTGCATCCCGCCAGCTGGCTGGCCTTTTAAGGGGAGCTGGTTTCAGCCATGCCTGGGATAGATCATCTCCCTCCCGCCTGACTCTCCCTGGCCGGGGACCAGATGGCTCGGGTCAGTTATTAGACCCAGCTGGGTCCAACACAGAGGCTGGGAGAGGTCAGCGGGGCAGGGGGAGCTGCAGAAGGGTCTTGTTAGAGGCTCCCGGAGGGGGGGAGCCCCACGTCAGGGCTGTGGGGCAGACAGCGGGGGCCAGGTCGGGGTGGAGCCCCCTTTGTTTCAGCCATGCTGGGGGCTATTGTCCAAGTCTCCTGCCAGCGGTTTCCGGTGGCGTGAGAGGCCGGTGCTGGGAAAGCAGGCAGGCCACAGGCAGCGCGGAGGAGACCAGGGAGCGGGGCAGACCCAGGGCCGCGGGCCGCGTGCTGCTGCAGGCTGGGCTGGCCCATCCTCTGCTGGCTCTCTTACTCATGCGTTTCTGGTCACCGGTACCCAGGAGGCGGTGGGACTCTCGGGTGCCAGTTGGGACGGAGGCAAAGGGAGGTGGGGAGAAGGGCCCAGGTGTGGCACAACACTTGCACGGGCAGTAACAAACCCAGGTTAACCCAGCTACCTACTCACTCTCCTTCCCCGAAGCACCCGGGAGCCAAGAGACTCTCAGCCCTCTTCATCCATCTGCCGTGGTCCCATCATCCATGAGACCTCGCACCACAGGAGCCTACCAGCTCTGCATTTGCAGTGGTTATCTGCCCCTTTTTGCCTGTCCTCAGTCTCCTCGCTGCCCACTTCCCCTCAGCCCCAGCCTTATCTTGAGTCCCTTCCCCAGCTACCATCTCAATTCCTCCTTTCGTTCCCTGCTTCCTCAATGGCTTGCTGGTTCCAGTCTCTTGGTGCTCACACAGCTCCTGGGGGGGTTTCCATCCTCATCCCTGCCCCTGGGTCTGCGGAGCAAGCTGTGGATTTTCTCCCGGTCTGGGTTAGGAGGGGGGAGGCCACAAGGTGGGAAAGGTACCAAAGCAGAGCAGGAAACCGGGGGTGAATCCAGGGCGAGACATCAGTCAGGTACTATGGGAGCTGCTACCACCGCCTCGGCTAAGGCTGGGGCAGCAACGTAATGCTGCATTCGCCTGCTGCCCTTCCCACTGCGGCCTACCGCGACCCTGCCACAGAGCCGAAGCCTGGTGCCGCAACTAAGCCAAGCTCAGAGAGACCTAACAAACCAGCCGAGCAGAGAGGACAGCCAGCATTTGCCCGCCTTGGCCTAGTTCTCTGAGCCTGGACGAGCCTAACATGAGGCTGTTTTCCCTATCGCAACAGAGTCCCTTGTTCAGTACGAGCAGAAAGTGGCTCTTTTTTTTTTCTTTCCCCATGCAAAGGACAAGAGCGTCCGTAACGCTTCCTGCAGGGCTCCTTGTGCCACCGTTCACCAAGGAAGCGAGCAGGCAGAGCTGTTCCTCTCATAAGCGGGGAGATGTCCCAAAGGTTCGCAGGTCCATCCGTAGCACAGCCCTGGCATGTTCTGGGCAGGGTGTTCTCAAGCACCTCTCTCAGTGTCGTGTACCTGCTTCCAGCCTAGAAACAAGCTGGTAAAGCATCTTGACCAGCACCAACCTTTAGATCCAACCTCCAACTTGGAGGGAAACCATCTCCCGAGACCAGCTCCACTGCAGGACTCCAGGGAGAACAGCCAGCCCTGGCCTCAATGCACGGGCTCCCAGGCCTCCAGTGCCCAGCTGGGACCCAAATGGCTGCTTCCTTGGGCCAAAAAACTACGGTTGGGATCCAGGAAGGTCTGGTCCCCTCACCCACTTCATCTCCTCCACCCACCCTTCCCTTCGTACCACAATGCCTAGTCCCAGGGACCAAGCACAGTCACTTTTTGAGGAGACGAGGGTTAAAACCCTCAAGGCTCGGACCTCACTGCAATTAGAGATTTATATTTAGGGTCATCAGTGGAGACAGGTGAAGCCTCTCTGAATGAGGCAGGGAGAAGAGGTTGGGTCACCTAGGCAAGGAGAGTGTCTACACACCAGCTCTGGAGGAAGAAACCGAGAGGAATAACTCGTATCAGGTGCTTGTTGACTCCTTTAACTAAACCATCCTCATCGTCCTGCCAGGGCTGCCTGCTGAGCTTCCTGAAGGGAGGCAATGTTCATGACTGTCTAATAAGGCCCTGATTCAGGTCTGACCCTAGTCAGCTTAAGTCACATTGACATCGGTGGCCAGGGAAATGCTCGCTTAAGATCAAAAGGATAAGCTTAAGAGCCCAGTTGAAGAGGGATACTCTTAAGCACCTGCTGAAATTTGGCACTTCAAAGCCATAACCTGAGAGATTATTGGGTTTGTTGGGTGGCCTGTGAGGGCGATCCGAGCCCTCCAGGGCCTTGGCATCTACCAGAAGATGAATCTTCAAAGAGCTCTCGTGCACCCCGACTCCTTAAATCTCAGCATCACGGAGTTAGATTCAGGTTGCACCCTTTTCTTCAGAGCCCAGCAGCCCAGGGCAGCAGCAAGCTCATTGCAACCCTCGGCCAGTTGCTGGAGGGCTTATTCAGCTGAACTAACCCAGGCCCCATCTCCCTTCCACTCGTCATCCCAGCGCTGCCCCAGGACATACGCCTCCCACCCCGGGTCAGCTGGCCCGAGAGAGCGAGAGCGGCCCCTGGAAATATTTGTTTCATGCGGCTCCAGTTCTCTCTTCCCCTTCTGTTTTCCTTTGAAATATTTAAAAACAAAAGGAAAACAGCTTTCCCACTGCCGGCGCTCTGCTGGCCTGCGGCTTGAGAGAGCGGGCAGCGCTGGGGACCGCGGCGAGAGGTCAGGCTGAAGAATTCGGAGGTCGCAGCCCCCACCCCCGGCTACAACAGACTCTCGAGAAGAATTCGGCCGGCGCACCACGCAGCTCCGCAGCCGGAGACGAGCCCCTGGGAAAGGGGCAGAGCTGCACGGCAGTCTAGGACTCACAGCATCTCCCCCAGAAGCAAATCCTACTCCCAAGCGATGCCAGGAGGCAGGAAGAGCAGGGCCGTGCCATGTCGCAGCATCCAGCACAGAGGTCTTGCGTTTCCCCTTTCCCGCTGCCATCCCCTGCCCCTCCTGGAAGCCTGGCCTCGCTTCTGCCCACATGCAGTGCCACATCACCGTCGCCCCATGCAAAAGCACGGATGGCAAATGAGAGGAGGGTATTTTTAGCTCCTCTTAATGCCTTTTAGCACTGAAAACAAGGAAGGAAGAGTTTCCATGATGAGACCACTGACCCTCACAGATGCAGGGACTTCCCCTCCCTTGCCAAGATGCCTGCCTGCCAGTTAATGACTCTACACCCAACCTAGATCCACCTGGCAGTTTCTGCTTGATGCAGCTGTCCCCTCCTAAACACTGCCTGCAGCACTGTTGTGCACCGGTTGCTGTTCGGTCGGACCCCAGAGGCTGCTGCATTTCACTGGTAGCCAAAGCAGCTTGCTAATCTCTTTGCCAGGGGGACTACTGTGTGCCCAGGGTAGCAATTCCTATTTCGGTGTTTGGGCCCTTTGGTTCTGTTGAAGGGAAATGCCAGACTGCGGCTTGCATTGCAATCACTGCCCAGCTGGGCATGCATATCACTCCACTGCTGGGGTGCTAGGGTGAGGGGGCTGGATTCAGCTTGGGTGCAACTCGCTTGATTTCCTTAGGGAAGATCCAAATCGCAGGCACTTTTACATGTCACCTCCCAGACACTGACTCTTGGAGATTTATGCTCCAGTCACGCCTGGGGAGAAAGTCCATTCTGATAGAAAACCAGTCTGTAATAGTGTTACGCTGCAGAGTCAGCATGCGGGCAGCTACCTCTGGTTAGGTTTGCTCAGAGGACTAACACCAGCCCATACTAAAGCAGACATGGGAGTGCCCTGCACCGGCTGTTTCAGGTCCCTTCCAAAAAGTTGTTCCTTCTTTCAAGCACAGCCTCCGCGCTCTCTCGCTATGGATTTGCACTTCTGCTTTTGCAATGCCTGTAAATTACAACCTGAAGTCGCATTCAAAACCACTGCTGCAGGGAGGGGAGGTGAAGCACCAAAGCCTCCTTTCCTCCTGCAATGTTTAGGCTCTCAAACGAGCTCCGAGTGCCCCACTTTGGGGTGGGGGCACATGGAGTGGGGAGGGGAGTCCATGCACATCCAAGGCATTATGATAGGAAATGATAGGAAAGATCCTTCCCTGTCTTTTTTGGGAACACGGCTGACAGACCCACCTGGAAAGAGACCCCCGATGGGTGCTTTCACCAGAGGAGGACTCGGCTCATCAATGCTACGTGGGAGTCCCAGGGAAGCCAGTGAGAAACTCCCCTCAACTCCAGAAAATCACTGTTTGGCCCTAAATCTCCATGTTGAACTGCCTGCCTGTTGAATAACCCATCGTAAAACATCACTCCTGCTGCTTCCTGGCTCCAATTCATAGGGAATCAGATCTCCCGTGGGCAAAATTCCCGTTACCTTGTAGCTCCCATCCTGTGCCAACTGATACTCTCCTAAGGAAGGGGAAGTCACCGTGAAGCCCCAGCCCCCACGGTTATTAATCTAATTGACTTTAGTAGTGCGTTGTGCAAAGCCCTCTAAGGACAAGCAGCAGGAGATGGTCCCGACCCAGGAGAGCTGACCGCTTCACTGGCCTGGACGGAGGAGGGGGGAGAGGAAGGGGCACAGCGCATCCCCTACAAGCCCAAAAGGGGGGTGTCCAGAGCCAGGGGCCTGCGGGACCAGCGCCTCCCTCCAGCATCTCCGCACAGGACACCGACCACGCTGCACGGGGCCAGGCTCCAAAGCAACCCTCCCACCTGCTCAAAGGGACCCAGGCTCCTCTCAGCACCGGCTCCCCCTCCCCAAATCCTTTTCACAAGAAGAAGTTAACAAGAGGGATTCAAGAGCAAGGAACTGACCTCTAATGGACTCGCTCAGGCAGTCAGCAGCAGTGCCGCTAGGCAGTAGAAAGATCCCCGGCTCTTAAAACGGACTCCCCGTCACCATCCCACGCGTGCAGCAGAAATGTCCTGGCTGCCGCTTGCACAAACAGGTCCGACACCCCGCCCCGCAACAGGGGAGTTTTGCTTCCACTGAATCACTTCCTCCCCTCGCTTCCCCGGTAAGGCGCGGGCCTGGGGGCTGGGCTGGAGAGATGTCACTGCTCTTTGGAAATCTTCTTTGCTTTTGGCTGGAAACAGTCGCACAGAAGCTGTTTCCGTGGGAAGGCAGCCTGGTGTCGACGGCATCCAGCACCTGGCAGGGGCTCAGCACCTGGCAGGATCCTGCTCTCCAGGGTACAAAGTAAACAACATTCCAGCTGTCTGCACGGGTGCACTTAAAAGGTGACTTATGAAGGCGGTGGGGGGGCGGAGAGTCCTCTACGGCATACAAAAGCCATCTGGAAAGACTATAAACAACGAACCGATTCCGGTATTTTTTGGCCCCCGTTTAGAAAAAAAAAAAAAAAAAAGGAAATTCATCCTAAAGGAATCTATGGTGAAGAGCTGAAGATGGAGAAAGCGGAGGTTTTTAAAGCAGTTCTGCTTTCTGGCAGTGCTGATTTAATTGCAATGCCCAATTAGCCCTTAGGAGAAAGGAAGTCCTTGTTCCAGGACAAACCCGCATTTTCATGATGTTAGTCAGAAAGAAAAACCAAGCAGAAGGAAGGAACGTACCCAAGCGCCCACGGCTTATTTACATATATGAAAATGCAAACGTAAACCCAGCCTCGGGCCAAAATATTCTTTCCCTTGCAACCTCCTTTGTTTTCACCTGAAAATATGCCGACGGACCAGAGTCACACACGTGGCGCAGCTCGAGTGGCAGCCGAGGAGTCAGAGCGCGAGTTCGGTGCTCTAACATGGGAGCAAAAGCCCCCGAACCCGCCCGGCAGCCACGTGTAATCGGTCTGAGCAGCTCCCACCGGGATTCAGGAGTGTTTTGCTCTGGCTGCAGCTCTGTACAGGGAAGAGCCGTGGCACGCAGGGCACACCCTTGAACGGGACATGCAACGGATGAACCGCAGCAAGGCTCTGCACCAGCCTGCTTTTGGGTCCGACGTGACCGTGCTCCACTACAGCTTCCCCTTCCCCCTCAAGGCACGTTCCCAGTACCGCAGTATTTACGCAGTGGTGAATGTGCGCTGGCTAAGGCAGAGACCATGAGAGAGCTGAAGAGTGAGGTACGCCCGCCTTGCACACTCATATTCAACGTGAAAACTGTCTTGATGGAGATACAGCTAATGAGAAGGGCTGTGAAGTTCACTCAACTTGAAAGCAGGGACGTCAGAGCCCCACGATGGCCACGGGCAAATGCTGTCTCGCTTCCACAAAAAAATCAGCTTTCAATTCTTCTTTCACTAACAGACCTATGCTGAACTCAGGTCTCCACCCAGAAGTAATCTTACATCCAACAGGGTTAATTATTGCATATTTACCAGACCTATCTGCTGGATCAACCAGCTGATACAACTGCTGTCTTTTCTCACTGGCCTGTTTTAATTAAAACAGCAATAGATTATTGTGCACAGTTGAGATTGGACAGGTAATATCTGTCTGGATTAGTCACTCAGTTAATGGCTGTTTGCTCAGCCAGCTGCACTCCTGATCCTACTTGAGACGGGGGATGTTCAGGGTCTGCAATACTCCCGGTTACCAAGATTTGCAGAGGTTTTGCCACCACGACTTGTCTGGGTGAGGTCAGATGAGGCCTTCACATTTATGACTCTATGAACTTTGGGTGCCATGCTTAACTCCCTGGGGAAAAAAATAAATCAGGGTCTTTGAAGACAAGGTGGCCAAAAATAGGGGCAACCAAATCAATCACGAGGGCCACATCTTAAAGCCCGCAGAGCTTCTGCTCAGGTCCCAGGTGAATTCACCACTGTGGGCCTCCTTGCTGGGAGAGCCCAGGCCACAGGGCAGGACTTCTTGCGGCATAAAGCAGAAGGAACTGCTGACCTCTGGGCGTTCGCATGTTGTTTCTCCCACGGCCGGCTCTGGGCTCCTGGCACAGGCCCCGACCTCACCACGCCTTGGCTCTGGAGGTATTTTGCTGCCTGCTGGGCCTCCTTACACATGTTTACAACCACGTGCAGGAAAGCGTGAGCCTGATCCACAACATTCCCGCCAGCAGGTGCCGAGCAAAGGATTCAGTTTTTAAAAATAGCGAGGCGCGGGGGAGCTGCTGCAATCAGGCAGCCCGGGATCTCCGAAGCACAGACTGGGCGGCAGCCTGTCAACTGCCCCTAGGTAATCGGCCACGCTTTAAAGCCTGCCAGATGTTTGAGCACCAGCCCTAACGCATGTGGGGTTCAAAGGTAGCCTAGGGCCCCCCGTCCAAGTACTCGTCTGCCCCCCGAGAGCTCAGCAGCCAAGACCTGGGGGCCTCAGCCTGCCCCGGTATCGGGAAGCGACTCTAGCATCACTCCACTGAAACACGCGGGGCTGGTCCAAACTTACAACCGCGTGAGTCAGGCAGGATCCTCCTACAGCCGGACTGCTGGCCTGGGGCAGGGAGCGAGCTCCCTGCAAGATCTTGGCCAGATCATCGAACTTCTCTACGCCTCCGTTCCTTCTTTCCAGGAATCAGGGTCACAGTCTCTCCCAGGCTTTGTCCGTCTCATCTTTATGTTCCCCAGGGCCAAGGACTGCCTCTTTGCATTGTGTCACCCAGCTCCACAGACCTCTGATCTTTAGGCGAGACGTACAGGTACAGATCAGAGAGGGGAGTCCAGCCCGTGTGCTTAGACCCCGAGCGTGTGACCTGCTCTTTCACTTGTTCACTGGAAGCCTCCAGCAGCTTATCAAGCACGTCTTCCCCCGTTGATGTCAGCCCGATTGCTCTTCATTTACAGGAAAGGAAAAGGAAAGGAATAGAAAGGAAAGGGAAAGTGCAACTTCAGTGTCATGCACCGATTTGCAAGTCCCACAGCGATCCAGCCCCTTTGCAGGCTGTGTGCCTCAAGCTTAGGTTCATACCCAGATGGCCTCTGCTTCCTGCCTTTACAACCTCCGTGTGACATGACAATAGCGTGTGTGGGTGGGTCAGGGTGGGGACGGAGGTCACCCCCACTTTTCCAAAGTCCTCACCGCTTCCTCCATTCACTCTTCCTTGACTGACACCTTCCTCTTCCCTATGGTGGATGACTAATGCCACAGTAGGATAGGTATCACCTGCACTGAAGTGAGCTCAGAGTTATTCAAGAGGATCAAAGCAGTGATAAGAAAGCCCCGGAGGCAACCTCGCGGATAACACCAATGCAGACGCACTCCACCACGGCCCTGCATTGCCTCTCAGTGGTGGCAGCCCGCCGAGGCCGCGAACCTGCATCCCGCTGCTTCTAAAAGGAGCCATCTTCTAGCTCCAGACCTGGGCCTTGTGTTTTGGGGAGCAGGGGGCTCCCAGGTTTTCAACCTGCTGCCTGCTCATCCAGGAGAGCCGGCAATGCCAGCCACCGATCTCATGCGGGAACGAGCCCCAGAACCAAGGGACAAAGATTAAGATCCCTGCTGAACAGGTCATTTCCTGGAGGGCCCGTCGTGCCCCTTGGAGGGTAACGAATGTCCCAGACGTGCTGTGGGGAGCCGCGGTCTGACTGCACGCCGTCCCCAGCGCCGCGCGGCACTTCTCAGCCCCGGAGAAAGCCAGATGAGGCCCTGGTGCCTCTGTGCCCTCTCCCTTTCCACAGGGCGGGAGGGGACAGAGAGGAGGCAGCTTGCAATGAGAACATTGTTGTAGCTGTTTTGAAAAGTTTGAGACGTGCCGGCTGTTTGGTTTGAAAGAGAGTCCTGAGAAGTTGGACAATCCCCCTGGCTCCCCATTCCTGGGGTCCCCCCGGCCCCGACGCACGTCAGTCCGGCTTATGAAACAATGCATGACGCTCGCTGTTGGGAGCCCGCGAGCGCTTGGAACAGCCTGTCCCTCTCTGATTATGCTGGGAAACATGAGCAATTTAATTACCAACCGGGAGGATGGGATGGAGGGAGCCAGGAAACCCCGCTGGCTCCACCCCACCTCTCCAGAGAAGCGGTCAGGACCTGCAGTCCCTGCCGCCCAGCTTGCTTCACAAAAAGCCACCGAGCCTTTCAGCCTCTGTCCCCTAGCAGAGGGGAAGGGAGCTGCCTCTTGTAGCAACCGCATCCCAGCTGAGCTCCCGGCAGGACCCTGAACCTAGGCTGATTTCTACAACAAAGAGGAAGCTGGAAGGGGAAGTGGGGTTTAGTGGTTAGATCAGGCAGCTGGGGTCATTCTTGGCCCTCTGGCACATCACTCGAGCACGAGGTGCCTCAGTTTGCCCACCCCGTTTGAGAAGCGCGTTGAGAGCTCCTAAAAACCCAGCCAGACAGGGGACTTTTCATCTTGAAGCGACAGGTACAGAGGTACAGGCAACCCCACCCGGATGCCCTCGGCGCTCAGCGCCGCTCTTGGCTGCATGTGGTCAGGCGTGCATTTGACCACGGCTCACATATACCCGGGTCAGCAGCGCTCAACCCCTTGGGCCCTGCGGGCCGGATCCCGTGCTTGGCATACACACACAAATATATATTATATATACACGCGCGCGTCCGTTTTTAGCCGCCGCAGGAGAGGGCAGCCGGCATCATCCCCCGGCTGACTCGTCCTGCGGGCTCACTTCTGGACTCCTCCCTTCGTCCTCTGCTTTTGCCCCCTGCCACTTTTCACACCCCCTCTGGCCCTGCGCTGGCAGAGCTGCCCCAGGGCCTGCCCTCCTTCCCAGGCCAGGCTCCCGGCTGCTCCACGCAGAGCTTCCCCGGTCAGAAACCCGAGCCCTCCGGGTCCCCGGGCTGAGCGCATCACCTGGCAGAGGCCAGCCCCGACGGCCCCTCGCCCGCAGCGGGGGCCCGCAAGGGCACTGGGGACCTCGCCGACAACAGCGGTGCCGAGGGGGAGAAGGACTCGCCAGCGCCCCCGGGCAGCCGTGCCCTGCCGAGCCGGGGGTCCTCCC
>NW_017729014.1:22576403-22581373 GCF_001723915.1 Gavialis gangeticus
ACCCTGAGGTGCAGGGGCTGAGGCCCCCGGGCTGGAGCTGGCACCCTGAGGTGCAGGGGCTGAGGCCCCCGGGCTGGAGCTGGCACCCTGAGGTGCGGTACCCTGAGGTGCAGGGGCTGAGGCCCCCGGGCTGGAGCTGGCACCCTGAGGTGCAGGGGCTGAGGCCCCCGGGCTGGAGCTGGCACCCTGCGGTGCGGTACCCTGAGGTGCAGGGGCTGAACCCCCCTGGGCTGGAGTTGGCACTCTGGGCTGCAGGGGCTGGAGCTGGCATGTGGCTGATGCAGCAGGTCCCCTGGGCTGCAGAGGTGTGCAAGACCCGGGCTGACGTCCTGCATCCCGGCTGTCGTGGCAGGGTGATAGGGCCCACCCCTTGTCCCATTGCCCCAGGACGCCCCCAGCCAGCAGCCCGTGCTCTTTCAGGCCTGCATTTTGGGGGTGAACCCACCCACAGGCAGCCCCTTCCCCAGCTAAATGAGGAGGAGCCTGGCTCTTACCGCAAGGCAGCCAAACTCCCCCGCTGCTGCAGCCTGGAAAAAAGGTGGCAGCGGAGGCTGGCGTGATTGGAGCTGCCTTGGCTGGGGCCACCGTGGGGGCAATGGGAAAGAAGCGGATCTGTTTGTGCCGCCACGTGGGTTTTGCTCCGGGAGCGGCGAGTAAGAGCCATGGATTTTGCTCCTTGAATGTTCACCGCGATTCACCTGCAAAGCAAATGCAGGGATCAGAAACGATGCATCCCCGAAAGCGGAAATTCCCGCTGTCCCCAGACACTTGATCCATTGAACTTGGCAGCTGTTGGCGGCCTTGTTGTGCCAATAAAAATAATAATGTTTAGCATTTACATGGGGCTTTTGAGCGTGGCTCCCTCTGGGCCTGATCCCACAAGCTGTTGAGCCCTCTGACCTCCCACTACCCTCTGTGCTCTATATCAATGTGCATTATTTCTATTCCCATTTCACAGATCAGGAGACTGAGGGGGCAGGGGAGGAAGGATAGTGATAGGAGCACTCCCTTTCTCACAGGACTGGGCCTACTGGGACTTGGCCCAGGTCACACAGACAGTCAGTACGGGATGCAGGCGTCGAGTCAAGGGCTCTCAATTCCCTGCGCCTGGTCCACAGCGCAGCCCTCTGAGACCACAGCGTGGGACCTGGGCCCAGGGAGTCTTGCTGCAATGCCGCTAGCTCGGCCCTTCCACGAGAGCGTCGCTCCCCGGGGGCATCTGGATCCGCAGGGTAGCTGCTGCCCACCGCTCAGGCGGACAGAAGCTGTTTCAACATACAGACCTCTTAATGGAGAACACAGAAGTAAGATATCTCCTGGGTCACACAGCCCGGTCCCCCGCTATCCCAAGCACTGTGTCAGAGGTTTCTTTTTCATAAACTTAACAAGCCCCCGTCTCCATCTTAAACCCCTCAGGGCTTTTATTGTTGCCACCACTAGTGGAAGGAATGTGCTTGCTCTGATGGTTGGGAACCCTCTCATTTCCAGCCTCAGTTTGCTCATTCAGGCTTGGGCCAACCTCCTCCTCCAGCTTCAACAGCTCTTTTCCCTCCGGTTCAGGGATGTATTCGGTAGCTGTGTTGGTCTGAGACAAAAAGAAATGCAAAACTGTAGCAGTCTCGGCCCAGAGATGATACCTTTTATTAGACCAACTAAGAAATTGCAAAAAAAAAACCAAAACTTTTTCTGCACGTTTTCGGGCACGTGTGCCCTTCCTCAGGCTTAGGGAAAATTACAGATGGTAAAAAGTCCCCATAAGTAGAAAATAAACGTTTCTACCTATGGGGCCATTTTACCATCTTTAAAGAGTCTAGAGTTTTGCATTTCTTTCCCTCCCTTCCCCCAGGTCTATCTCAGCCTGATGTTTGGTGAGTCTCACTCCCTGCCCACCTGTTTTGACCTGTAAGGCAGGGTTGTCCTTTTCTTATTCCTCCCAGGCTTTTTTGCTTATTCCTTTCATCTTCTCCGAGGTGGTTATTTATCCAGTTACGCCTGGAGCTCCTGCCCGCCGGTTTCCTCCCTTCCCTGGGATACAGATTCCTGATCCTTTTAGCACCTTTGACCTAAAGAAACGCCAGGCCTCTTCCACATTGCAGCCCTTCAGTCCCTCCCTCCACCTGCCTTTACTACCTGGATCCTTTGTGTCCTTTTGAAATCCAGACCCTTAATCCCACACCCCCTTTCCCCTTCCCTTCCATTGAATGTAAAAGGAAGCAGCCTGCAATCACTTGATCCAAGGCTATTTTCTCCAGCACCCTCATTATGCACCGTGACCAAATCCAAAATAGCATCGGCTCTTGCTGGTTCAGTTCCTGGTTGATGAAGAAATCTGTCAGCTCTCGCATGCAGGAATATCCGGGCCCTGCTGCTATTAGTAGCGTTCGCCCCCCGATACGTACCTGGGGAGCCAGGCTCACATGACAGCGTGATTCCTGGTAGCCCTCTTCTCCCTAACAACGTCGCAGAGGCAAACAGACCCTGTCTCTAAGGGACTTGCTGGCCTTATCTACGGGTTGTCAAGTTTGTCGCCCAGGGATCTGCTCTGGGGTGGTGCTAGCACCAGGCTGTCTCATCCCACCGAGAGCTGAGGATGAGACGCAGCCCAGCAAGCCCAGATCTTCCCCTGGGAAGAGCAGCATGCCCGTGCTTTGCTCAGACCACAGTAACCCAGAAGCCGAGGAGGTGCCAGTTGTGGGGAGCTCGTGGAGAGCGGCAGAGCTCCTGAGGCAGCACCTCTTACTCTGCAGGTCTCCTCTTATACGAGCAGGGGCCAGAAATCTTCCAGCTCTCTCCTGATCCATAGCCAAGTGGTCTCCTGCCTTGCACTGAACCAGGGGAACGTCCTCCGAGAAGGCACCAGACTATTTTCTTCCCAGCACTCTGGGAATCACTGCCCCAGATAAGTGTTTTCCAGTAAGGAGGTTGTGAGAGAAGAAATATGCAGGAATATGGTGCGCTGTTTTCTTCTTCTTTTTTAATAATATATATTTTTGTTCCAGGTCAAATCAGCCAAATCAGTTCCAAATCATATCGATCGAGCCCCAAGGGATAAGTTGGGAGGGCAGCCAGCTCTGCCCTGGGCTTGAGCGTACCCTGCTGCCCATGTCTTATGCAGCCTCTGCCTGTGCTTAGTGAGCTGCACATCCTCCTTTGGCCCAAATGCTCCTGCCCCAAGGCTTTGTTTATCCTGCTCTCCCACATCTCCTGGTGGCACCCAGGACTGGTCAGACTGGAATTTTTGGAGCCATTCACATGCAAATGGCCCCGCCTGGTGCAGAGGCAGCTTGCGCAGTCAGGGCAAGGGCTGAGGGGGGGGCAACGCTCAGCTCCAGGGGAGAGAGAGTCCCAGCCTGACATTGCACCATAGAAAATAGAAATCACAGGACCCGACCAGCGACGGGCTCCTCTGTTACCCCCCTGTGCTGGGCACAGTCCTCCCCCCAACACTTGCACAGATCCACATTGGGCACTTGCCCAGGGAAAGCTACTGTCTAGGCTCCAGGGAGTTGTGTCCATGTCTAGGAGGAGGAATCGCTGTGCTGAGGAGAAGCCGTCGCCAGACTCAACTCACACGTGCCAGGGCCTGGGAGGTGCTTACAAAGGTGTGCCAAGGCAGCTAGGCACTGCCGTGCCCCTTTCCTCTGCCTGGTGAGAGGCTTTGCTCAGCCCTAGAGCGTTTCAGCGAAGGAGAAACAGATTCCAACTCTGCAGCAGGAATAAGGACTCGTGGGTAGAAGCAGTGGGTGGCCACCACGGGGATAAATGAAGTGGCACCAAACCCAGTCTGGGCCAGGACTAGCTTTGTTGGCCTCGGCTGCACTCGCAATAAACGGTGCCCTGTCCCAGATAAAGCAAGCAATGGGTCATTTCCCTAACGTGGCCTGCACGTGGCAGGCGTGGCAGTCACCGGCCCCTCTGCACAACGGTTTCTAACAAGCAGCTGGTTCCCAGGCTGGGTTTTTTTCAGCGGCGCCAACCACCAGGTTCACTATCAGCCACTGAAGCCTCATAAAGATCAGTTCAATGTTGGCTTCATATTAACATTTACATTAATAAAGCAAATGGAGCCATTAAGTTGTTTACACGCCTGCTAGTGCTGATTTAAACCTCAGGGTTTGGCTCGTATTTACAAACTGTTGGGTGACATAAATCAGACACACGCAGCTCTGCATGCACATCACGAGCTCGCGCGCCCCACTCAAAGTATGTAAACGGATCTATTTTCAGGCAGCCGGCGATCCTTCAGCTTCCAAATGCACGCCGGTAAGAAAGGAAGATAGTTATGTTGCTGGAGCCACTGGATTATGAAAACGGGTCTGAAGCCAGCGACCAGTTTTTCATGATTTAAGGCTACAGTGCCTATTAAATATACAACAGTTCTGTTTTCTTCTGTACACAGGGAACAGCTATAATATTTTCAGTCTGAAGGCCTTTTATTTGCCGTTAAGGAAATGGTGTGACAAGAGGAGGCTAAACGCATGGTCTCTGGGAGAGGGGACAGTGTGTGGTCTCAGGTACAAATCTTCTCCAGCAATCCTGGGATCAAAATGGCCACTGGTCTCTGCAGACAGCAGGAGTTCCTGGATGCTGAAAGGTTGCGTCTATGCTGCATCTGGATGTGTGGTTGCAGCATGCACAGACACACCTGGCTTAAACCAGCTGACTCGGGTGCCAACAACAGAGATGCTGCAGTTGCATGGGCTTTGGTGCCGGCTTTGTATGCCCCATAGTACCACAGGCAATGGGGGTTGGGAGGGACCGCGGGGAGTCCCATCTAGTCCAACCCCCTGCTCCAAGCTGGACCAGCCCCAACCACATCATCCCAGCCACGGCTTTGTCTAGCTGGGTTTTGAAAACCTCCAAGGATGGAGCTTCCACCACCTCTCTGGGGAGCCTGGTCCAGTGTTTTCATGCCCTCCTGGTGAGAAAGGGTAATATCCAACCTCATCCTCCCTTGCTGCAGCTTGAGC
>NW_017729014.1:22581413-22584467 GCF_001723915.1 Gavialis gangeticus
ATTGCTCCTTGTCCTGTCACCTGCCCACACTGAGGACAGCCCAGCTCCATCCTCTTTGCAGCCCCCCTGCAGGGAGGTGAAGGCTGCTATTCAATCCCCCTCACTCTTCTCTTCTGCAGCCTAAATCAGCCCATTTCCCTCACCAGTCATGTCCCCCAGCCCCACAACCATTTTCATTGCCCTCCGCTGGACTCTGTCCAATGTATCCACATCCTTCTGTAGTGGGGGGCCAAGAGCGGGACACAGGACTCCAGATGTGGCCTGCCCAGTGCTGTGCTACAGCCTTCGCCACCCCATCTTCACTACCGTGGGTACCTGAGCTAGCTGGGCTACGACCGCCCAGGGTACATCTCTGACTGCAGTGTGGACATCCCTAAACCCGCAATGCACATAAAGCAGCTACATAAGGGACCAACAGGAAGAGGTAAACCGGAGGGTGAATCCCTCTCTTGGCTAGAGCCCTCGCCGGGAAGGCAGGGAAGTTGAACTCACTTCCATGCCCTGCACAGACTTCCCTTTGGGCAGCTCCCTCTCTCCTGCATTGGTTGCTAACCTGGAACAAAGATAGCCCTGCCTGCCTGCCAGGGGTGCTGGCTGCCCCACGGGTGCTTTGGGGGTAGATGCCACTGAATTCAGTGTTGCCACATCCCAGTGGCGATGGGCTTCGGTAGCATGGGGCGACAGCAGTGGCTGATTATTAGAGGGGCACTAGCTCGTACTTTGGACCTGACTTGTGGCAAGCTAGCAGGCTGTGCCTGCGGCAGAGAACCAGAGAGAGCGGGTACAAACAACCCGCTGGAGGCAGCACCCGCTCGCACAGCAGGCAGGCGGGTGAGGCAATGGAAAATCAAACTAAGCGCTCAGCGCCGTCGCCTGCGTGTAGGGAACAGTCACAGAGGCCTTCACGGGCTGGGAGCCAGCTCCAGGGCTGATGAGCTCAGCTCTCCTCAGCCCCTGGAGCAGCAAGCCCCAGCAGCTCCCCAGCCGGGACGTCCGGCCCCAGCCTGGCTATGACAACAGGGGGTTTTCACACTTACAGAAGACGTTGCTTTCCCTGCTGTTTAGTCATTGGGTTTATTATGCTGAGAGTCATGGTTAGTGTGAAGTCATGCAGAAGGCAGGGCAGATTTGCATCTTATAGACTAACCAAAGTGACTGCAGGTAGGTAGATAGGTAATGAGGAACTTACAGTAAATTGTGTGAAAATAACAGCCCGGGAGATATATAGATATAGCTCGCTCTCTCTCTCTCTCTCTCTCTCTCTATATATATATATAGATCTATCAATAGATAGATAGATGTGTGTGTATATGTGTGTGTATGCATATATGTGTGTGTATATATGATCCCATGAAAGTCTCTGTTCTATATCTATTCCTGAGGTTATAGATATGTGTGTGTATATCTATGTGTGTATGTATAGCTGTGTGTGTGCGTGCATGCATATGTGCGTATATATAATCTCATGAAAGGTTGTGTGCTCTCTCTATATAGTACATACTTTCATGAGCTGTAGCTCACTTCTTCAGATGCTGTGACAGGATGTGCTGGCCAGGATTGGGGCCCCACCGTACGGAGCACCATACAACCACAGAGAAATAGATAGTTCTTGTCCAAAGATCTTGGTCTGAATGGATGAGACAGACTAGGGTGGGGACAGGGTGGGACATACAGAGCAAAGGTGTTTCCTCCAGCGCTGCTCTGTAGGGACCATTGTGGGGGATCTGGGGATCTTGCTGGGCAGGAGCCCCACCCTTCAGCTGATGCCAGAGGAGTGGCCCAGGTGCAAGGAGCTGCGAGGTCTCCATTCTCAGCCTACAGCTGAGGACTCCCTTGCCCCGGGTCCGGCAGCATGCTGCATGGAGGAGGCTTCGTTGGAGAACACCCTGGGGCTGAGCAAGTCCCCTGCCCCTGCCAGGCCTGCGGGATGGAGCTGGCTTGGAGATCATACAGTTACAGACACCACAAATTAAAGGCCTGATCGTTTTAGTCCTTCTCTGGGATACCACAATGACAGCCCCGCAGAGAAAACATTACATAAATATAACTCCGACTCTGTGCCCTGAGTGGTGCTTCAGCTGGGATCATGTTTAACCTTCCCAGGCTGTTATTTTCACAGCTGCGCGTTTACTGGAAGTTCCCCGCTATGATTATATGATGGTCTCCTGCCATCTCCGCAAACCTACCAGGGGACAGAAATGCCTGAGCCCAGCACTGCATGATGCCAGGACACCTGGGTTGTACTCCCAGCTTGCTCCTGACCCCCTGTGCGACTTCGGGCGAGCCTCTGCTCTGCTCTGTGCCTCAGTTTCCCCATCTGCAAAAGAAAATGCAGGAATATGTAAGACCTTCATGGCATTTCATGGGGCTTCATTAATTAATGTGTACATGGTGTTGGGTGATGTGGCAGTGAATCTGGGCTGTCAAAGTCCCAAGTATTGTTAATCAAATAACCCCTACACAGCTGGCCTGGGCTTACACATGATGGTTAGATAGGAATGCCCTTTTATGCCCATTTACTGGCCGCATAAATGGGACTTTTGGCACCTCCACACTGTCTGCGAGTCTGTAACTTCTGCGGTGTGGACACTGGCTCCGTGCGCAGCAGCCTAGTGGGTTGAGCCCTCGCCTGAAGCCAGAGACGCTGGTTTTAGGCCCCTCCTCACCCAGAGGCTGTTGAAATCTCCCCTGCCTGCCCAAATCATCCAGCCACAGGTCTGGCATTGGGCAGCTTCCTCCAGCACTTCGACCTGGGCTGGGCCTCTCTCATGGTTGGTGGTGCCGCTGGGGGTCCCCAAACCTGGAGCCCTTGAGGGGGGAAGCCTCAGGTTGGTGCTGGTGCCAGCAACCCTCACCCAGGGGAAGCGCTGCTCAGTAGGTCTTCCTCCTTGTGCATCGCTGCTGCAGGAGGTGCCTCTGTCCCCAGCAGGATCGGCTCCTGCCTGCCCCGTCATGCAGCTCTGCAGGGTGGTGGATGGAGCCCAGCTGGGATGCAGGAGGGAGGTGGGTGGGGAGCGAGATTTTCTAGCCGACAGTGCCACCTGCCGATGGAAA
>NW_017729014.1:22584525-22596681 GCF_001723915.1 Gavialis gangeticus
GGCGAAGTCTTTTTCTGAGATCTCAAGGTAATAATTCTTCCCAGCTATTCCAAATATTCTTAATTACTTTCAAATGCTTTTTCTGTGCACATACAGCCCCTACCCCTACCTGCCCCTACCACACAGGTTGGATCACCAGGGGCATTGCCAGTGCCCACCTCCGGGAGCCCTGCTGCAGCTGGCCAGGGGACTGCCCCACTGGCCTGGCACCCTGTCCCCTTCCCCGTGGGACTGAAAGCAGGGATTTAGGGGTGCTGGGGGTAGCCGTGTTGGTCTAAGGACATTAGCGGACCAGATTCTTTGGGTAAATGTGATGTCTTTTATTAGCCCAACTAAATCATTGGAAACATTGTTCTTTGCCAGCTTTTGGGCACAAACACCCTTCTTTAGGCCTAGAGAGAGTCTGCTGGTGTATTGTGCGTCTGAGCAGTGATTTAGTGTCCTGGCCTCTGTGCTGGATGCTTCAGAGGAAGGCAGCCCTGGTGCATAACAGGGGACTTCTAAGGAACAATTAATTCCACATTTAAACCACGTCTGGACATCAATGGATTTGCTGCCAGGGGACAAACAGCCATCTCCTGGCCTGGGAGGCTTTGTCCTGCCACGGCAAAGGTACAAGGCGGAGATCTCACCTATGGAAGTTGCTACCCTCAGACCCAAGCAGGGCCTGATCCTAGCCACCTCCAGGCTGGATACACAAGCCCCAGGCCCTGCCCCAGCCGCTCTCCTCCCTGCTCCCAGCACCTTGTCTCCCAATCCAGCCCTGTAGCTCTCCCGAGGCACCAGGACGCAGCCAGGGGTGCTGAGACCGTCAAGTCTCTGGGGGTTTGGACTTTGTCCAAAATTAATAAAGTGGTTTGAAAAGAAAACACTGACAGGTTTTGGTTGCAGAAAACACAATGTTTTGTAAGAAAACACAACCGATTTTTTTTGGAAGGAAAAAAAGCAAAAGATGTTAATGATTTAAACAAATTCTTTTCCCACAACTTTGCACTAAACATTTTGTGGGAAATTCCATAGAAAATGGGCCCCTTTCACGCCCTGCAAAAAAGAGAAAAAGCACCTAACTACTAACAGATTTCAGAAAATTGTCCGCGCGGTGTTCAGCTGCTGCAAGAGGGCTGGACAAGGACACGCTCGCATGAGAACAACGAGGTTGAATGAAGCGTGCCATCTCCAACGCCGGTCCGTCTTTTGCCTCCTTTAGGCTGCAGATGAACAGCTGGGGCGGCTCGAGGAAAAGCACTGCGATGGCTGATAAGAAGCTTTGATGAAACACTTTCAGAGGGAAACTGGGTTTTCAAGGACATGGACATTGGCGTGGAAAGTGAAAAATGCCTGCTTTTCCCTGAGAAAATCCATCTATAAGTATTTAATTTTCAGCAGGCCCCAGGTTTTTTGCCAAAATGTTTCGGGTTTGATGTTTTCAATATTTGGGACAAAAGCTTGGAGCATATTTCTAGCAAAACAAACTAACCTCATTTTCCAGCTCACTCTGAAAAGGTCTGGGGCCAGGCATGTGTCTGCTGCCTGTCCAAGGTCTTATCAAACCCACAAGTCCTGGCCAGGACAACCGGCATAACTGTTGCGGTGACGTCGAATCGGTGTATCTGGGCCAGTAAAAACATTCCTGTATCTTTGCAGGCAGAATGGTTTCCTTCTCATCTCGCCCTTTGCAGCTCAGCAGGCCTGAATGAACTACACCAGCAAAAGCACACGTCTACAGGTATGAGCTGCGCGCAGGCTGGAAAGGCCTGGGCTGAGGGCCCCCGCTGACCCTTGGGTGGGGTTGAGAAAAAGACGTTCTTTTAAAAAAATAGGAGGTGAATTTAAGTCGTATTTTGAAATGGTAGTTAAAATGATGGGGTTCTTTTACATTTTAAATGAGTGCGTTTAAAGCGAAATCTGAATTTAATCCAAAATGGGTTGAGAGCTAAACGTTTTAAGAGAGCATAAGGAGCTTGACTGATAATGAAATATGCTGAATTCAGGGGAGAAACATCTACATTTCCTTTGCAATCAGGACAGCTGGAAACTTTCTTTTCTTTTCTCTTTTTTATAACTGGAAGAAGATGCTCACAGGATCCCCTGATGTCGGGATATGGTAATGCTGCCTGAGCACTTGGAAAACTGGCCTGAATGCAGACCAGCCTCTAGGTACCGACCATCTTAGCAAGCGGAGATGGTGCTGCATTTCAAGCTGGGTCTGTGAAATGGCTCCTCTCTCCCCGGTCCTGTCCACCGTCCCCCTGCAGCTCTGTTGCCTTCCCGGGTGCGACTGCCTGCTCCAGACTGACTTGCTGGTCCTTACACCAGTCCAGCCCTGTCTTCTGCTGGGGCCACGGCTTGACTTTGGTGATGGGTCCCTGACAGCTGCAGCCCCCTTGGCTAGTGACTCTGGTCTCCATCCCTGCCTCCTGCTCCTGACACCCCTGGCTTGTTGCTCTGTCGTGGTGACTGCCCACATCTCAGGCCTCCTGACCCCAGCTCCTCATCCCCTGGGACTTTGCTCCCCTGAGCTTGTTGGTTTCTGATCCTTGGGGGGTCAATCCCCGGTTGCCCATTTCCTGGTTGCACCCCAGATGCCCCGCCATTCCAGCTGAAGCCAAGGTGCCATTCTCCACCAGTGGTGTGGCCGGTCCCCGGTCATTTGAGACCTGTCTGTGATGGGCATCGAGTATATCCTCCCCTACTACCCGAGCTGGACCTCTCCCCCCTTCTTACAAGCCCCATCCCTCCCCCTCCTCCCCCTCCCGTTGGATTCACCTCCCTGCTTGCCCATTATCCCCTTCCTCCCCTGTAGCTTTCTCTGCCTGCTGGCTCCTGTCCTTGCCTGTCCTCAGCTGGATGAGGTATTGATGGGCCCCATTACATGTGTGAAGGGAAGAGCTTCTTAGCCCACTTTGCACCACAGCTTGAAATCACCCCAGAGGCTTTTCAGCCTCCTTTCAGGCCAGTGAGCAAGGCTGGAGGCATAGCTGCATGGTGCTCTGATGGAGCTAGGGCACGGCTGCTGCGTGGCTGCCGGCTCCCCAGGCCCCGGCAGTGAGAGACGGACCCCCCTCCTGCAGCCCCTGCCCCCGTAGTGGCTCGCATGAAAGCTGTGGCTGGCCCGTTTCATGTCAATGGGTATCGCTAAGAGGGCATTGAACTGGGCTCTTGTCTGAGTCTGGCAAAAGGAGGGATTTTAGCGGTCAGCTGGACATGACACTGCCCTTGTTAGCATCACAGGGGATGAACCGCAGGCCTTGCTGCCACAGGGGAGCAGACCCACGCACCTCCTGGCACTTGGGCTGTGCCAGCCTCAGCTCTGCCTCCTGTGGTGTGGTGCATGCACAGAAGGAGGGTGCCGGTCCCACGGGGCCTGCCCCCCACTTGCAGCAGACCCTTAATGCAGGGCTCCAGCCCAGCCACAGCCCCACTCCCTCAGCTTAGGAGCTGGGGTCTGTGCAGGGCAGCCGTTCCCGGGGCTGCTGTCTCTCCTCTTCCCGCGCCCCCCAGTCCCTCTCGAGTAGCGCAAGTGCCCCGTGCCAAGTGCGAGCGGGTGGGCTGCCCTGTCGCTCCCGCCCCGTGGGCACGCGGCTTCCCTTCCTATACGCTAGCCTCTTCGTTTCACCCGCCAGCTCGGCACATCCGTGCTCCCACGCCTGCTCTGCCCTTTCTTGGGTAGCTTCCACTTGCACGGCGCCTTCCCGCTGTGCAGCCGGCCCCGCGCTGCCCAGGACGGCTTCCACCTGATTTCTTGGCTCTCTGCCTCCCGAATTGGTGTGCTGCCATCCAGCCCCTGCCAGGGAGCTTCTTCTGGGCCCATGATTTGTAGAGTTGCTTGGCAGCGACGTCCTGCTTCTCTTTGCCAGCGTTTCCGTGATCCTCCAGATTCCTGCAGTCCGGTTGTGGCTGATCTCTGGCCTCCGGCAGCCCCGCCGTCCCTGCGAGGCACTTGCTGGTCCCTCGAGTCGGGCACTTGGCAGGTTCCCTGACTCTGCTCCTCAGGGCTGTGACTAACAGCAAGGGACCTCCCCTTGCCGTTGCCGTTCTCCCACCCTCAGACTCCTACCTACAAGCCCATTTCCTTGCCTGCTCCATACTCATCTCTTTCTGTAGACTTGGGTCTCCTTGGTGTTACCACCCAGCCACCCGAAGTCCAGATTTTAGCTGAGTGACATCCCCACTGTGCCCCTAGAGACACCCTTCCTTGCTTCACCGCAGGTCCCCATGCTCCTTTGTGGAAACTGCTGTAGGGTGGTCGCCACAGCCCTGTGGAAAGATCTTTTTTAGATGCAAAAAATCCCCTGGTTGATGCAGGGTTTGCTGTCAGCAGAGGGAGCACTCGCTCATCCGTCTCTTCTTTCCTGGCGGTAGGCTGCCTGGATGGTCCTCCCTTTGGGCACAGGTGAAAATGGCAGAGACAGACCTGGGAGGAGAGAGTCTGGTTTTCCCAGCTGCTGAGAGGGTGCAACTGGCAGGGGAGGGAATAAAGCATCATCGTAGTGCCAGTGTCCTAGATACTCTCCCTTGAAATGGTCTCCATTTCCCCTTCTGTGCAATTTGGGGGTGGAAAAAAGCATACGGTTTGGTGCACTGCAAATGTATTAGCATGAATTTTTCAAGTCCTAAAGTTGAGGTCAAGATGCCTCTTTATAACCGTATTTCCCCTCTCGATCCACGGAGGGATGTCACGCAGAGGGCTGCACGGCCCCAGCTGGCCTCCCCTCCGGGCTCTGGGTGTGTTGGACTGGGGGTGGGGAGGCACTGCAGGCCCTCTCCATGCCCCCACGTGGAAAGCTCAGGAGAGGCACACTTGCTCCTTGCCAAAAGTCTGCACGTGTCAGCTGTTGTTGGTTTTTTTTGCGGCTTCAGAAATCACTGAGCTCGAAAGTCTTTGCCCAGACCTGAAGACACAAGTGTATATTTATCTATATATAATGACCCCATTGGAAGGTATACTCACTCAATAATAACTTAAATCACTCGCCCTTACGACGCCTTCCATTTGCAGGGTCACCGTTTTGCCCAGCTTGCCCAGACCTTCTCAGCTTTCCACCTAGGACGCTATTTCAGGATACTCCCAGGGCTGGTGTGGGGATTGGGCACTAGCCTGTGACCCAGGAGATCACAGCGCTATTTTTGCCTTGGAGTCCTTTCCCTCCTTTCTCCCACCCTTTGCTTACATATAGCTGCTTGTGAATGCAAAGGCCTGGCCTGGATCACCCGGGAGGCACCTTCCACTCCTCTGCTCGACGCTCCGGCCGCTTGTTGCGCTAGTTTAGCTGAATCTGTTGATACGGAGTTAAGTTAAACTGGTGCAAAACCTTGTGTGGACTCAGTTCCAGTTAAAGAGCAGCCTATTTAGTTTTGATCCAAAATTGGCTTCAGCTTCAACCCGTTCCCAACTCAGCTAAGCCAAACAGACGAAACCCCCTTTTATGTGTCTGCACAAGGGCTTGCACGGCAGAGCCAGCCCCGGCCATTGCTGTGCCTAACACAACGGGGCCTCTAGGTGCTGCTGTCATACAGATAACGAGGTTGCCTGAAATGCCACCGGAAAGGACTATTAAACACTATTAAAGGCACGCTTTGACTTTGAGTGAGTGATACTGGTTTGGTATTTCATGGAAAGCCTATTATGCCAAAAAAAGAGAGCCTTCTGAGCAATAAGATTGCTTCAGAAGCCAAAGGGAGTTGTGGCAGAGGGCATTTAAAAGGAAAAAGCACTTTTGTTTTTTATGCAAATATTTTTGACCCTGTAGAAATGCCCCACAGAAATGTGCCCCTTTTGGGGGCAGGGTCGTCCGCTCTAGCTAAGACTCTCCAAGCACTTAGGGCTTGGCTTCCTAACCCTTCCCCCTTTGAAGCTGGCAAGTGTCTTTGTTTCCATTTTACAGATGGGGGGACTGAGTTGCAGTAGTGGGATGTGAATTGATATCTATTCCGGTCATGGACTCGACCTCAAATTCCTGCCCCTTAGGCCTGTGCGCTGACCCCCAAACCTCCCTCCCAGGAGGCCCTGCAGTAAAGCAGATTTTGACCTCCTTGTCGCCTCTCTCCGCTCCAGCCTTGCTTCTCACATGCTCCGTTGAGCAGCCAGAGAAGAGAAAGCTCTTTGCTTGGCCTGTTTTGTCAGATCAGTTAGCCAAACCACTCAAACTCCTCTACCTGCTGCTCTGAACCCATCCATGTCTGGCATTTTGCAGGAGGCGTTGCATTTTGGTTGCCTATGAAAGGCAGGTGAAGTGGATGTGCGCGTAGGAGACTCCCACACCAAATACCACCGTTGCCTACGGATTGCGCCATTGGGAACGACAAGTGCTGCTCTCACCCTTACAGACAAGTGCGCTGCCAGGCACTTCACAGCCTTAAAGCCAACAGAGGCATTTCAATCCTAAAGGCCCCTGAAACGCATATCCCAGCGGCCCACAAGTGGAGGTCAAGGTCCTCACTGATCTCAACCTACGCGTTTCCCAGCAGCTAACCGTGCACAGCGGCGCCTGGAGAAGGATGCACGGAGCAAGCGTCCTAGGAAGAGCTGGCTAAGGCAAACCCAGAAGCACAGACCGAGAAGTCTTGCTTGTCACCAGTTATACCTCAGGCCTCTTTGGCTCTTCCAGCGGCATCTGCTAAACATATTATTAACTCTTTCATCTACATATTAATCCTTGATTAATTCTTTGTATTGTGACTGGAGGGCCGGTGTGAAAAATGGCTTCTTTTTTTTCTCCCAGGGCAGTGGCTGACTCAGAAAGAAAAATCTGTCTGGGATCTAACAGAAAGGAAACTCTGCCTCTGAATTCAAATAACAGGTGCTCTGTGGGATTTTGTAGTGTTTCTAATGGGATGGATTGTATACTAAAGAACCAGACCAGAAAAACCAGCTGTATTCCCGTGCTGAAATGAAGGACTGAACCTATCTGGCCTCACTCTACTGCTGATGGTCCTGGGCTGGGCCTCGGTGGTGCTTGGCAATGCACAGGCCAGAGCAAAAGGATGCAATGCTTTGTACGTGAAGGTCCCATGGCCCTTTAAGAAGCAGGGCAATATCCTAGAGTTATAGGGGGAAACTGAGGCCCAGAGGGGAGAAATGACTTGTCTGAGGTCACGCCGAGGGTGGGGCAGAGCCAGGAAGAGATAGGTCACTTCATTCTCCTTCTCCATTCATCCAAGCTGTCACACAGTGTACGTTAGTTTATCTCTCTCCTCCCCCAAGGCAATGGACAGCTCAAAGGCTCTTCTTTAAACTGCAGGACTTTTCAATGCCTTTTGCCAAGAATCTCCAACCTCAGAGGACACAGACGCGCTTGGAAGGGCAGGTCCCACGAGCCGGGGAACAAAACAAAAGTGGCCTGCCAGAGACTTGCCCACTCACGCCAACGAAGGCTCTCGCAGAGTGCGCACAAACCCGCGAGGCTGTGGGTCTCTATCACGTGTGGGGCTTCCTGTGGGACCTGTGTGCCCCGCTCTGCACTTTTGGCACGGGACATAGCTCTGGAGGGTTGCTGCGGGGGCAGCTGGGATGGCCCTTGGGTGACTAGTCTGTGCGGGGGACAGTGCTGCCGTGGTGCCCGTGCCCACCGTTGTGTCGGTGCAAATTGCATTCCCAGCAGTGACCGCAGCCTCTTCTTGGTAAATCAACATTGTGGGTCAACCCCTCGTTAAGAAACTGCCAGGTTAATTCAGGGCTGCCCCTGCCTTGGCGGTGACTATCAACGTGCCAAAACACCCCAGCTCAGGGCTCTGGCTGCACCACGTATTTTGCGACTATTTTTGATTTTGCAAAGCACGAGCGGTTGTTTCCATGCGTGTGGAAAAGACATGGTGCCAGGGTTGTGGGTTCTCACCCTGTGCCACGGGTTGAACTGCCACAATCCTCGGAGGCTTTTACCACCAAGGATCAGCGAGTGGAAAAGTGGACAAAAAGGTAGATGATTCCAGTTTGCTCCCCAGCCGCGAAAGCTGGGAGACTTCGGCTTTTACTATCCCAGCAAGCCGTGAGTGTGGCAGCAGCCACCTGTCTGGACTCATCACACTGAAGACACAACATTTCTGTGTCGATGCCCCTTGCTTTGTGGGACACCCCCTCGTGCAGACAAGCCAGCAGCATGTTGCCCCCCCTCCCTGTGTCTGGAAACACCTGGTGCAGGGGGGCTGGCCTCTCTGAGTGCTGCAATATAGGGCGATTAATTAGCAGTGACAATATGGGGCATCAGCTGGGACGTGGATACAGCAGGCACCCGGTCCTGGGGGTCATCTGTTCCTGCGGACCCTCGCTGTCATTGCCCTGGCACTGCGGAGAGCGGGCGGGGGAGCAGAGCCGTGCCGGCTGCTCTGGCACAAGCCGGGTGTTCATCTGTGCGGGGGCTGTGCCAGGGGGCTGGGGGGGATCTGGTCCTTTCTGCAAGCTGCGGAGCATGAAGTGATGCAGGGAGGCCTGCCCCCTTGGTGCCTTCCCGGCCAGGCCCGGCAGGGGGCCCCGGCGCGCAGCTTTGGCCTTGAACTTGGAGCTCCCTTCTCAAAGGCAGGGGGTGGGGGGAGAGGAGGAGAAAAGCAAGGGGGCTAGGCTGCTCTTCTTTCCCAGGGGCAGTCCTCCTTTAAAAAGCCCTGCAAGGATACCCCCAGCCATTGCATGCAGGCTTGGGAGCTGCACACAGGCAGCAGGGAGCTGGGGGGCCGGGAAGTTTGTGTGCAAGTAGGTCACTGGCGCGTGCACTCAGCAGCTTCCAGCTCCCCTGCACTGGGCTGCGAAGGGACATCGAGCAGGTAGGGATTTCTTTGCTTTATGGGTTTGCTGTGCGGCCCCCGGGCTCTGCCAGCTTGTTGAACCCGGTCCAGGACGCCTTGCAAACAGAGCAAGAGGCTTCTCCCCACCACCTGCCCCCTTCCCCACATCCAGCCTCAGGCAGCTTCTTACCACTGCCACTTGTTTTGAGAGCGAGGACCTCCTCAGCTGTCTGCTAAAAAGCACAATATCCGAGCCAGCTCTCTGGGATGCCCAGGGAAGGGATCAAAGTTTTCCAGGGAATCGCTCCATGTGAGTCATCAGACCCTTTTCTTGCCTGTGAGGTCTACCCCTCCTCTGTGTGGCTGTTTTGGGGGGGCGAGGGCCACAAAAGCATGCTGGAAAGTTTGTGGGGTAGGGTCTGAACTGGACATATTCCCCCCCTTCTCCGCTCACCTCCCCTTGGCTGAGGGTCTGGAAGGGGAATCTTTTAGTACAGGAGCAGGGCGGAGAATTGGGTTTGTCAGCAGTGAACAGCAAACTCCAGCTGAGCCCATCCGTGAGAGAGACGCCTCCACGCCAAGATGGCATTAGCAGCCCCGAGCGCCTGGATTAGCAGTGGACAAGCTGCTGGACCTGGCACTGCTGTGTTTCCCCTCGAACACGAGATGCAGCTGTTTTTTTGGCTGGGCCAGCCCCGGAGTAAAGCACCAGGTAGCAGGAGCTGGCGATGTTTTTGGGGGTGTGGACAGGAATCGGGTAGGTGCAACGCTCAGGTTCCAGCTTGAGTGGGCACGGCGGCCGAGACAAGCCCGCAGACACCAGCCTCCCGCTGCTGGTCCTCAGCAGACCTCGGTGGTTTTGTCGTAGGGGTGAGTCCAGGCCCCGGTCGCTTTGTGCGGACGCCGGGCTGTGATGCCCTCTGTGTCCTGGGCGACCCCACCGTGGGGACGAGCGGGGAGAAGGCTTGTGGGCAGCTTGGCAGGCAGCCTGGGCTCCCAAGAGCCTTCCAGGGGGGAGCGGTTGCAACGTGTGTGTGTGTCCCTACTTGCCCTGCCGCGAGTCTGCAAAGAGCCCAGCATGCAGAGGGGGTCCCAGCATCCTGGGGAATGCCCCCGGGGCCCAGGCCTGTCGGGGAGTGGCTGAGGGAGAGGAGAGAGCCAGCTCTCCCTGCCAGCCCCTGGAGTGCTCCTGGCTCAGTGGCACAACAGCGCTGTCTGGTCTCTGCCGTGTTTGGTGCAGATGGAGGACCAGTGGGCAGTGCATCCCCCGAGACCCCATCCCGTGCCTCAGTGGGGGCTGTTTAGGAACGGAAGCTGCAGCCAGATCATAAATCTGCTGCTATCGGGGACACAAGAGTAAAGGGACAGCTTCTCCCCCATCCACAAAACCCTACAAAATGATCTAGGAGTCTCTTGCAGCCCGTGTTGCTTCCCCCCACCAAGCTCCTGGGCACGGTGCTTGCTACAGCACTGCCGTGACCCTCGTAAGCAGAACAACTCGACTCCTCGGGCTGGCTCTGAGCACGGGATAGCACCGTGGACTGTTCCCTGGGCAGGAGGATCCTCAAGGAATGGGTCTGGAATTGCTTGCAATATTGCAACGAGCTGGAAGGGATGGGGCTGGAGGTGATGGGAGAGCCAGCTCAGCCAGGTCCCCCAGACCTGAGAAGCTGGCTGGAGGGGAAAGGGGGTGCTTCGGGGGCAGGTGTCAGCTGGGGAGTGTAGAAACTCCCTCTGCAGGTGGCCCAGGGGCCCGATGGGGCAGCACATGCAAAGTTTCTACCCCAGTTTGGCAAGGAAGATGCAGGGAGGTTTGCACTGGGTTGCAAGGCAGAGAACCACCACCCTAGCCAACCCTGGGAGCCTCACTTGGAGCTTGAGCTCCTTGGGGTATTCTGACCCCACACCTCTCACTTCCCCCAGTGCAATGCCAGTTAAGTCAGGCCTCATCTTTGCCTTGCGCTGGCGGAGCTGCAGCCGGATTCGGCCCCTTTGGACTGGGAGACACAGCCTGCCCCTTTGCATCCCCGACTCTCCCTGCTGCGGCGGCCTGGCTGCGGGGTCAATCCTGGCATGCGGGCCCGATCCAGCTGCAGAGGAGTCACTGCTGTCTGGCACCGGGTGTTCGCCACTGTGGGGGCCCCGGCTGCATGGCTCCCTCCCCACGTTACTGCCTGCCGCATCGCATCGCCCTGCCCATGCATGGGCCGGGCGGGGGCTGTCTGCAGCCCTGGGGCAGCACAGGACGCCGGGCTGTCCTCTGGGCGCCGTCCGCTGAAGACGAGGCCAGACACCACAGCAACAAATGCATTAAGAAATCAATGGGAACATTGCAGCATTACCTTCTGCAACCGGAGGTGGGTGGAGCCGGTGTCTAAAAGGGCCCTGATCGGCGCAGGCTTCGTCTCTGAGACTTGTCTCCCTTTCTCCGGGCCCAGGGGTAGCCCTGAGGCTGGGCACCAGGCCACCGGTCCAAAGCGGGTGCAGAGGATGCCTCCCCCTTTGCGGTGGCTGCATGTTTGGACAAGCTGTTACGTGGCTCCAATGCTGCTGCTGGCTGGTTTTCAAATCCAGCCTCATCTCCTCCCCTCCCCGGCTCCTGCAGGGCACCTTGGCCCTGACACACCCAGGGCTCCCCCGGTGCTGCTGATGCTCCTAAGTCTTGATCCTTTTATTTCAATCCAAGCCCCCTTTTCCCAGGTTTGCTGAGTCCCACGGAAAACCCTTCTGGCTGCATTGGGTTTGGAGGTCCGTGGTTGTCTGCCTTGGAAGCCACCTTCCCCCATCCTGCCCCTGCGCCCTTGGGTGGGCCTGGGGAGGGTGGGTTTCAACTCCCCTGAGCTGACACCAGCCCCATAAGCCTCAGGGCTTGATGAGCCAGGGCGAGGAGGTGCAGAAGCAATGGGCAGTGAGGGTCAGCCGGGGACCTTGCACTGTCGTGGCATGTGCCACTGCGCCGGAAACATTTAGCATCCAGCTCCAAATGCAGAGCCAAGGTCATGAGCTGTTGTGCCGGGCTGACTAAATGGCTTCCTGTTTCTGTAACACGAAGGAGCTGTTGCCAACGAGGGCCAGAGTGCTCACCAGGCGTTACGGGCGGAAACGGGACTCTTGGGGGTCTCTGGGGGTCAGGAGGAGACATGCCCCTGTGATTGCCAGAAGGTTTCCTGTTGCTTTGAAGTGTGCACCAGGCACCTACCCTCAGGGCAGTGCAGTTCCCGGAGAGGAAATCCTCAAAGCCCCAACTTCTCCTTTCTGTGGGTGTGCCCACAGGGGTAACAAGGGGCACACCAGCTCAGCAGGCTGCGCAGGAAGGAGGAGATGCCAGGAGGGCTGGTGCAGGGCCTGGGTGACTTTTCTTAGGGACTTCACCTTGAAGTGTGGGGGTAAGGAGAGAAGGGGAAGAGGGGTTTGCTACAGCCCTCGTGTGCAGGCAGCGAG
>NW_017729014.1:22601681-22617339 GCF_001723915.1 Gavialis gangeticus
GGAAGGAGGAGATGCCAGGAGGGCTGGTGCAGGGCCTGGGTGACTTTTCTTAGGGACTTCACCTTGAAGTGTGGGGGTAAGGAGAGAAGGGGAAGAGGGGTTTGCTACAGCCCTCGTGTGCAGGCAGCAAGAGGAGCAGAGCTGAGGCTGGTTTGGGGCTCTTCTCCACCCCTGTGGCCCCGCATGTACGGCCAGCGCCCCGGATCCATGAACAGAGCTGGCTCTGCCACCCTCTTCTTGAAGCACAGAGAGCCCACTGCTTTCAGTGGCAGGGTAAATGGGGGCCACGAATAGCATTGCCTTGTGCTTCTGCATCCACAAAGGCCCTTGGCAGGGGGGAGCAAGCGTGCCAGGAGCCAAACAGCACCTGCAAAGAAGGGGCACAAGCTGTGCCCCCCATCCCCGCCTGGGCTGGATCGCATGGTGCAGAGCGCACCGGGAGAATGGGACCAGCGGAGAACCGCCGCCCGTGCTATGCTAAGCTTGTGAGCAAAGTACCACGAGGCGTCTGAGCCTCCTTTTCCAAAGGAGCGAGCAAGCCTCCCACTGGTCTCCCCCTGGGAAAGACGCGGCATGGATGACAGGTTACAAGGGCTGCAGCCAGCTGTTGAATTCCAGTTAAGGGCAAGCGGGTCAAATTGGCACGTGCTGTCCATCTGCCCCATGCCACGTGAATTGGAAATGTCACCCCCCTCCACTTTTTGCTTTAATGACCGTGATTCCGCGCCTGGCCCCGCCGCGGAGGGATCGGAGGGGAAGTATTGGTTTCTCTTGATTTTCTTTTTCTGGTTCCTTTGAGTGTTTGCCAGCAGCTGGTGTGGACGCCGGGTCTCTCTTTGTCACGCAGTTAGTCATTTTCCTTTGCTGGGGCTTGGTCCAAAAACAAAAGTTGTGCCAGGTTTGTTCTGCCAGCAGAGTTAAGGTGGCTGAAGTGATACTGGAATAAGAGGCTCACGCTGGGATGGGGAGTCTCATACAGGAACTGGAAACAGGATAGCAGGGACTTCAAAGGCCATCTAAGCCAGTCTTAGCTGGAGCATCCCAGATAGATGCCTGGCCAGCCTCGTCTTAGCCTCCGGTGAAGGAGGTTGGGCAGCTTTCTGGGTCCTGTTCATATGGGTAGGGTGTTTTTTTCCTGAGATTTGATTTAAATCTGCTTGCTGCCGTGTCAGCCCGTTGCCTTCTGAGGTGGTCTTTTTTTTATGGCAAGTAGCCTTTCAAGAAACGTGCCCCCTTCCTTGGGTTTTTCCTCTTACAGATGCTTTATCCCCTTTGTCACCTGCTCCTGGACACTCCTCGTTTTTCAACATCCTTTTTAATAGGGCGGAGTGCGGTGCTAACGTGGCCACGCTGCTTCTGATTCTGGAGCCACGTCGATACAGCCATGGGTTCAAATGAAAATAGGTAGAGCAAACTCAGGCATCACAGAGCTCCCTCCTAGCTTTATCTTGCAAGACCCCAAGAAGCTGGGTTATAGCAGAAGAGCTGTTAGGGTGCAGGTGAAATGACTGTCGCTCGTTTTGTTCTTAATTGACTGGCTTATGTTGAAGTTTAGTAGCAGGTTTTGCTGGGATGTCTGAGTTTTGGATGTTGCTGTTTCACTGGCTGGGTGACAGAGGTCCTGCACAGGGCGCTTGCGTGGTAGCAGAGATCCCAGGCCAAATACGTAGAAGAGTTAAGCTCCCAGCAAGAGTAGGCCAGGAATTACCCACTGCTTTTTGGGAGGAAGCGGGGTACGATCCTGCACCGATGACATCGGCAGCTGCCATCCCCTCATAACTTGGCCCTAGCCACTCTCTCAGCAGTCAGCTGGCTTTCTGCATGGGTGGTGGCTCGGCTCAGCCTCGCTACAGAGGAGGAACAACCTCGCAGGCTTTGATGTGAGAATGCCCTGAGCCGGATGTTTAATATGCTTGCCCTGCCAGGCAGAGACAGGGAGGGCAGGGTGCGCCCCCTGCCCCTGCCCCTGCCCCTGCCCTCTGGTCTGCAGAAGCCCCTGCTACTCCAGGTGTGCGCCTGCCTGAAACAGCTGGGCCAGGGTAACCGGACAGGGGTGCTATCGCCACTGCATCCTGCATGCGTGTCATGCTGAGATTGGGGCTCTGATTTCAGCCATGTATTGTCTGGCTGCAGTGTTTCCAAGTAACTTGCTCTCTGTTTGGAGACCTGCCCAGCCAGCCACTGCGTTGCAATGAGATAGAAGAGTGTTTTCACCAAACGGAGCAGCTGGGATACTGGATGTCAGGGTCTTCTGCCTTGCTCCCATGCGTGGTCCAGCATCGCTTCCCTCTGCCTGAACTGTCCTGGATTTCACCTCCCCCTGCACCAGGCAGCCGGTTCTTAGCCAGCCCATCCTGGCACCTAAGTTCACTGCTTCCAGGTGCCCTCCTGCTGCTGTCCATGATTTGCATCACTTGTCTGGAGAGTGTTAACAGCTAATGGTGACTCCTCTGTCTTGCATTGTGCCCTAGATAGCTCCATTCCTACAGTGATGCTCCTTGATTGCTCACTCATTGCAACCCCGGTTTATCTAAATGACAGCCTTCCTCACACCTCACTCTTACTCAGTCTCTGCTCCTCCCCTGGGATGAACTATAATGCCCTGGGCTCAGGCTGTGGGATGCAGAGCTGTTTGGTCCAGGGAGCTACAGGTTTCACTTGCCCCCCTGAGAGCTGCTGTATGTGGGGGGCTCCAGACAAGCGCGGGGAAGGCCGTGGAGATGTGCTGCTGTGTTTCTTCCCTAGTGCAGCAATGTGATGTGCTCTGTGTTTCTATCCCACAGGGGCCAGTACGCGGGAACGGACTGGTCTGAGTTATTTGCAGAGCAGACAGCTCCGGGGTGTCATCTTAACAACGCTTGCGGCACCATGAAGGCTCTTCTCCTCGTCCTTCTGATTGAACTTTGCCTTGGGTCCCTTTTCCCAGGTGGGTGCATCCTCACTGACTCGCGGCCGTGCTTGCTTGGCAGGAATAGCCAGGAGTCAGCCAGAAAGCTTTGCTTTTGATCTGATCTTTGCTGCACGAATGCACTGGTAATTAATTGCGAAGTGCAAAGCTCGTCCACTGGAGGGGATTCGTGTCTCTCTCAAATGCACCCATGCAAAGCAGCAGCAGCCTCTGCTGAAGGGTCCTGGGCTGTGGCTCCTCTGCCACGCAACGAGCACAAAACCGGCGTGTGACCAGCCGTGTGACACTTGGGGCTCACACAGCGCACCACCAGGGCTGAAGAAAATGGTCCATCAGGGTCTTTTAACAGGCTGATGTTAAAATAACCTTTCATAATAATAAAATAACCTAAAATAATGGCCCCAAAATAACCTGTAAGGTGGAGGGTTGGCTAGTGCTTAGTCTGGGGCAACGTTGTTGTCTCTCCTGTTGGGGCTGTGACATGTTCGTAGGGTCAAAGAGAAGCGGACTCTATGGGCCAGTGGTTGTGACACTCTAATGAGATACCAAGGTCCAAATTTCTACTTTAATGGTCATTTAATTCGTTATACAATGTGCAGCCATGCCAACAGCAAACACCGAGAGCCCTGTTTCGGGTTAATCACTGGCTTGGGGGTTAACGTGCTCCCTTGGGATGCAGCAGGTCCGGGTGTCATTTCCTGGTCCAGTGGGGTCCACCGTTAGAGAGCCAAAGGATGTCCCAGGCCATGGCTGCGGTGAATAGACGGGGCCAAGTCAACCTTTCCCTCTCCTTGGACTTTTGAGCTTTTATTTTTCTCCGGCGAAAGCCACACGTAAAGCCAGCAGTGATAAGCACTTCCTGCTTTGCAGCATGGAGCGATGGGCGAGGGAAGGGAGTGAGAGCAGGGGAAAAAGGCTGGAAACCTGCAATATTGCTGCATAGGCCAAACTGGTTGCTCTGGCTGGACTCTTCTCCTCATTGTGTGCCTTCCTGCCCGGGGGATTATCTACATGCAGTGCGAGTCCGGAGGAATCTTCCCTCCACTGCTGCTCCATTGTCTTCCAGAGCCCTCCCCTGCCCTGTGTGACCCCGCTGTGAATAAAACTGCAGTGTATAGGGACAGGGGAGCATCTCTTTAAATTGTCTGTGAGCACTTTCATGGTGTCCACTGTGTTTTAGAAGCTGCTAGAAACCAGCTGGAGCATTAGCATGCCCGTCACTCGGCCTCCCCTGGGCCGCAAAAAAAGGAGAACCGTGAGCCTGGCCCCAAAAATCGCAGGACGTAACAAAAAAGAGGGGTGCTGTTCTGTTTATTTGCCTTTTCCGGTCCTGCCGGTTTTGAGGCTTTTCTGTGCAACCAAGAGGGCTGGAGATGACGAGAGAAAGCAAGGTTTTCCTGGAAAAGTCTCATGCAACAGCCCAATTCGGGCAGCGGAGGCTGTCTGCGAAGCATGCCAAAGCTGGACTTGCGCTCACATCGCATGAGTTAGCAACGCTGAGTTAGGAAAAATGGGCACCGGGGATCCCAGCGGGCTGCGTCGCCCCTGCGTGCTGTTGCTAAGGGATAAAACATGCGGCAGAAACTTCCCCTGAGCCCATTGTTCCCCTCCGTCCGTCAGCCGAGCGAGGGGGCTTGAGCCACAAAGGGCTTCCCCTCCTCTCCTGGCCAGGGCAGGTTAGGCAGAGAGCAGAGGGACCGTGCCCTACCCTGTTGTCCGTGGCACCCTCTCACACTGTCTGCACAGTGCCCCAGCCCTGGCACGGCCAAGCCCCCGGGGACATTTCCGGCTCCTGCAGGCTCCCCCAAAGGCGCGTCCTGAGTACACTTGCTACCGGGGCTGCTCCTACCCAGACCCAACTCCGCCGAGCCTCCCTCGCGTCCTTTCTCGGCCTGGCTACTTCTGCTGACGGGTGGTGGGGAGTCCGGAGTCCCAGCTCCTGTTCCTGGCTCCCCGGCTGACCTGCTGTCTGGAGGGACTTGGGTCGCTGCTTTTGGGCACCAAAACTGAGGCCACGAAGCCTGCCAGGTTTCAAGGAGATCGGTGCAGGGGCACTGTACCCCAAGCTGCGGACAAGCAAAACTCATGACACGGGTGACACTGTGTGTGTTGAGGCGCGGTGGGGTGACAGCTGCAGGGATGGTGGCCCCTGCTGTGACGCTGCCAGCTGCGGAGGAGATGGGTGCAGGGGCTCTGGGGCCTGCACCCCTGGCTGCTGACAGACAAAACTCCTGGGAAATCTGTGTCTGTCGTGGGGCAGGTGATTTTCTGCCTTGAGTCTTTCCTCTCCTTAGCCGGGTTGTGTAGGTGCTAATTGATGCTTGTTAAGTCGTTATGTAGCGAGGTGCTGGGTATTGAGCTGGGCCCTGAGTGAATCGTGATTGATTGGTTGGTAACTGGGAGGACAGCCCCTCAGCAGCCAGGCCCCCAGACGGACACGCCAGTCCCACAGCACCCGTGGCACCAGTCGTGCTTGTCCGCAGCTTGAGGGGCGGTTTCCCCCAAACCCCTGCACTGATCTTGAAACTTGGCAGGCTTCATCCTCTCCGCAGAGCCCACCGCCTCTAAAACTTCCATGCAAATCGGGCAAAACACAGCAAAGTTATAGCTCTTGTATTGTTTCCTCATGATACCCTGCCGCCAGATCCGCCACGGGGTATTGCGGGGAAACAATACAAGAGCTATAACTTGCGTTGTTTCCCCGGACGCGCTGCCTCGGGCCCGAAGCGTCCCGGGACCAAAACGCTGCCCGAAGCCACCTGGCCCGACCGCGAGGCCAGACGCAGATGCGGGGAGACACGGTGCTGGTGCCTGGCCTCCGCTGAGCCGACCCCTGCCCCGGTTCTGCTTTCAGAGAAGGAGAAGAGCCCCCAGTACTGGCGCGACCAGGCTCAGCAGACGTTGAGAAACGCCCTGAAGCTGCAGAAGCTCAACACAAACGTGGCCAAGAACATCATCATGTTCCTGGGAGACGGTGAGTGCATCCTTCCCGTTGCACTGACAAGGCAAACCTCACGTCGGGCGGACTGGGCGCGCCCTCGGGGTTGTGACCGCATCAGCCTTTCTTCTATTGCCCAGTTCATAAATCCCAGGGGATCGGTCTTCCCCCTGTCCACTGAGATGCCCCCGGGGGCCATTCTTGGGGGAGGATAGACGCTGTGGGGACAGGGATGGGGAAAGTCTATTGGGTTTGCAGTAAGGAGGTTGGAGGTGGCCGCTTCCTGTCCTCCACCCTGCCTTCCTCCCCCTAGTTCGGGGTGAACCCCCCCCAAACTGGTTCCCGCGGCATTGCTCCACGCTTGCTGTCCTCTTACCCTCGCCCAGCGGTGAGTGGCCGTGGTCTGCCAGCCATGGATAATAACCATGACTAGAAGAAGCTGTGCCTCATTGCCACGCTGCCAAGCAATGCCATGCTCCATCCGTGGGACGGCCATCGGGAGCACGTCAAAACAAGCTCCCCTTGGCTGCTCTGCCTCTGCTCCTTTTGAAAGCAGTGTTTTCCATACGTGCCTCTCCCCAGGCATCCCTTTCCTCCACCCCTCTGCAGAGCTCCCTGCCCCGCGCTGAGCCTTTCCACCCCCCCAGGGGAGAGAGCAGCAATCACTGCAGTGGCTCCCAGCACCTCTCGTGCCTCCCACAGCCGGGCCGGGGTGCCAAGTCTCTCAAACCCTCAGCTAGCTGCCGTGCGGTCAGACGTCTTGGGAAAGTCTGGTGCAGAAGGACCTCCTGCTAGCGGTGTCCCAGGCATCGCCAGCCAGAGCTGCTCCCAGGGAGACCCGCGCATGGGAACATTTTTCCGCAGCCGCGGTGCGAGCCAGCTGGCAGGGGTTGCACCCCTCGGGTTCGTGCTGATTGCTGGGCTTGCCGGGGCGGGTGGGGGCTCTGGCTCTGTGTGGTGACATTGCAGCCAGCGCTGTGCCCGTCGTGCAGTGCAGATGCCAGCAGGCTTTAAACTGCCTCGCTCGGGCACCGCCCCAGCCATGGCGGCACGGAGGCATACGCACGCTGCAGCCATCTGAGTCCCGCTGACTTCCTGCCCCTGGGGCAGGGGGCTGGACCGATGATCTCGCGAGGTCCCTTCCAGCCCCGATGTCTGTGAAATCTATAAAATCCCTAGGTATGTCTTGGCTGAGCTCTTGCTACCGGGGCTAGACCGCTGCCCGTCCCGGAGCTGGCTCCTTTGAAGCTGGCACTGGGACGTCTACACCCGCGGTTCTCGGCCGTTTCAGCCTCAGGGTGCCCGTCCGTAACGTGTTTGAATATCACAGCTCAGAAAAGATGTGAGGGTGCCTTGAGGCAGAACAGGTTGCGAAACGCTGCTCTGGTTGGTACCAGGAAAGAGCAGCAAGGGAAGGGCCTAGCCCTGCCGTGCCCTGCCCTTTCCACTGTCTGCCCCCACCCCATTTCTGGCAAGTGCAGCCCCCGTGGCTGGGACTATCTCTTGTGCCCATGACCACCCCTGCAGCCCCTCTGGAGCATGAGAGGAGTGGAGGGGAAGAGCTGAGTTGCAAAGCCATCCGTGCATCTGCTCCCCAGCTGTCGCAGAGCGTGCTGCTGGGAGCGGGGGGAGCTGGCACAGTGGCTGCCTGGGAGTGGGCAAGGCAGCGAGAAGCAGCTGCAAGCGCCACTGGGGCAGGCACAGGGCACCAAGCAGGGGCCCTTCACCCTCCTCACACAGACCCAGGTAGACGAGCCTTGGCTGGGATGATGTAGTTGGGGCTGGTCCTGCTTGGAGCAGGGGGTTGGACCAGATGCGATCTCCTGAGCTCCCTTCCCGCCCTCGTGGTCTATGGCTCTGCAAGGCCAAGATTTTCACAGCTTCCCACAGTTGGATTTGGTGTCTTTTTTCTTGAGCACAAACCAGAGGAAGAGGGAGCAAAGCAAAGAGAGCAGGGGCGAGTGCTCAGCAAAGCAGCTTTGAAAGCCAGCAATGCCTAGGACAGCCAGCACCGGGGTGGGGTGGGGAGAACAGGAGAGGCGAAGCCGCTCTGATCCAATGCTTCCAAGGTTCGTCCATTATTGCAGTCCATCTTGCTGCTTGTCGTTCATTAATCCTGGCTCTGTCTGGGTCAGCTCTTGAACCCTTCATCCCACGATTGGCTTCCTCTTGCGAGAGGCCCTGTTTCCAGATGCTTTGTACAGCACGTTACCTGGTTGAGTGCATCAGCCTGGGCAGGCAGCAGGCTTGAAGCTCTCCAGGGAGCTTTCCCCTATCTGGCTGCAAGTGTTGCTGGTGTGTTTATTTTCACACTTCATTTGGTGCAAAGGATCATTGCACTTAAACACTTCGGTGTCACGTGCAGTGCCCACTTTCCCATGGCTTCAGCACAAATGCTGGAGCGTGTAGCCAGCTGGAAGATATTCTAGAGCTTCATAAGGGAAATGTTTTTGGTTTTGACCAAAATTGCAAAAAGGTTTCCAAAAAAGTTTTGAAAAAGTGGAAAGAACTGAGTCTAATTTGCAAAACATCTTTCTTAAAGCTAAGGTCACTTTTTACCCTCTTCTCAAATGCTGATTTAAAGGGGGAAAAAAACAAGTTGAGCCAGCACTCCTGGGATGTAAACTACTAAAGAAGAACCTGGTGGGATGTGTCTGGAGCTCTCTACTTCTCTGTTCCCCGCCATCCACTCCCACATACATCTAAGTGGTTTAAAATTTAGGAGCCTGATTTCTACTGCCCCTCATGAGATTTTTTAGGCTCCTAAACCCACCAGGAGCTTGTGAATTTGTTTTCCCTGAACCTTAATAGCATCTTCTGCCCTGATCCTGCAGGTCGATCTGCCTAGGGTGACTGTATGTCCTGTTGCCATTGGGACAGTCCCATTATAAACATCTGTCTTGGTTTCTCTAAATGAAAGCTTTTGTCCCCCACCAGCCCTTTTCAAGTTGCCCCATTTTAACCCCCAGGGCACTTGGTCACCCTAGATTTGTGTGCGCTGCCCTCCCTGCCCCAGTGTCCTTAGGAGTCAGTCGGCGTGTCTACACAAGACACTTAGTGCGCATTAGCCTAATAACACTGCGCAGTAGTGTGTCATGGCAAAAACCATGTCAGTAGCCTACTGCACAGTGTTATTAGGCTAATGCACAGTAAGCATTACTAAATAACTCTAGTTACTTCATTCAGGAAGTACTAAACAACATGTGCAGTAATTAGGGTGCATTAATGACACGCTCAGTGGGTGCCTGCAAGCGCTGTCGTTGCAACTCAGTCTGTTTTAACTTGCAGATTCTGGGTTCATGAGTTGTAAAGGGAAATCCCAGGGACAGAAATGTGCCCAAGCAGAATAAAATAATGAAGGATCATGTTGCAATATTATTATTACAGCAACACCCATGGCCAAGAAAGGGTGGGAAGGGAAATGGAGGCAGGATGAGTTGCCCGATACCCAGAAGCAGATTACAGTGAAACCATGAACGGATCGGAGCTTCCTGAATTGCAGGCGGGGTCCACGTCTTGAGACAGTTGACACCGCACATTTGGACATTTTGACAGCGATTACTTTATCTCTGAATTTGGCAATTTCCACCTGGAGCAGGACTTGTGCAACCATGTGTTGTGTTTAGGTTTATTTTCCAGTAGCTGTTGAAATGATTTCAAAGTGAGACTTTTGTCGTTGTTGTTGAGGGGACCCTATTTTTTTTTTGATGGTTTGTCATGATAGGTCGGTATTCGTGACCCAGTAGCCACCTGTCACAGGGATGTGCTGTAATCATAGTCTATTAGTCAAAATCTTTGATTTTAAATTTCTGAAACCATGGAAGACAGCTGCTCTTCAGAACTGGTCAAAAGTCCTGGTTTCTCGACCAAAATAGCTCTTCTTTGCTAGGAATGGAACTGTTTGCCATTTTGGATGAGAAAAATGACAAGCTTCGGCTTATTGATAGCCTGAAATCATTCCTCTCATTTAGGGAAGACAAGAGTATGTGGAGGTGAGGGGTTTTTTGGGATGGTCTTTCTCATTTTGCTAACTGTAGGGTTGGAATAAAGTCAGACCAGCTTGCAAATGCTTCCAGTTCTTCTTCCGCTGAGGGTCTGCTTCAGGTGAAGGAGACCTGCTGGCTGCTTTGCATTTGAGCAGGACACGACGCAAGTTTATCAGTTCTCTGTCTGGGAGGCAGCGGGTCCCCGGCTCATGCTGGTTCTTCGGGTGAGTGAGACTGGCCAGGAGCTGGTCCACGCACCGGTACCGGATCCGTGCTGCTCACCTGCTTCCTTTGTTCCCCTCTGCTGCAGGAATGGGGATCTCCACAGTCACCGCGGCACGCATCCTCAAGGGGCAGCTGCAGCACATGCAGGGCGAAGAAACCATGCTGGAAATGGACAAATTTCCTTATGTGGCCCTGTCCAAGGTGAGCCCCTGTGCGGAGAGCCTGGAGGCTGCGTGCCCAGCTGTTCTCGGTGGGGGGGGGTGAAGTAGGAGCCAGCTGTGCAAGCTGGAGGGGAGGGGCAGGGTCTGTCACTGGTAACCTCCAGGCATTTGGTCTGCTCTGGATTGCATGGGAAGGACTACGTGGAGGCCTTTTGGCAAATGTCGGTGTTGGGGTCTTACGATGCAGCTCAGCTCCAGCTGGAGACTGTGCTCACGAGGTCCTAGCCCAACTCCATAGCTAAGGACTGTCTTGCACCCGCTGGGTTTCCTTCTTGGCGGTGGAGTCGGGCTGCCTCTCTCCAGCACTCACTTCCCTCCCAGCTGCCTGGCATCAAGGCCACCTCATCTCTGGGGCTGGGCTGCACCAGTGGCGCTATCCCTGAAATTAGGCCTAGGAAGCTTGCTTGCTTCTCAGGCAGCTGCCTCTCCAGTCCCTGCGTGGGACTCTCTGGAGGGTGATTGCAACCGGTCCTTCACTCCATATTCAAAATCACTTTCTGCAAGGGTTGGCACCAGGGGCCACCTCATGCCTTCTGTTTCTCACCAGCTCCTCTGGGAGGAGGGCAGGAGAGGGGAGACTGAAATGAGTCTCTGGGTCCAGTGACGCCAGCGCTCTGCTGCGGGCACCCCAGGCAGAATCCTTTCCAGTGACCTGAACAGCATTAGACCAGCTGGTATTGATGGGAGCTGTAAATAAACCAGACTGCAAATAGGTCACTGCCAGTGGCAAAGACCTGTGTCAAGAGGCTGCAGCTCCCAGGGCAGTGAGGGAGAGCCCTTCTCCGAGGGTTTGACCTCATGCAATTGCTTGCGGATGTACGGGCTTTACAGCACTGAGCGCACAGGCGACTTGTCCTTTAAGGGCACCCATAAAACGCCTTGAAAAAGTGCCTGGGCCAAATTTTAAGGGTCAGATTGTGGTTAGGAAAACACCTGAAGAATGTTCTGTATGAGGATACTGGTTAGCCAGAGGCTGTGTATATTCAGGGAGGGACAGCACTGGCACCAGGAGATTGGCACTTATCCCTTTTTAGGGCTCTCTTTGGGTTTCTGTTTACAGAAGAACCTGAATTGCTCTGTCACATGCTTCCCCCCCCCCCCGGGCAACCTTTGTCCCAAACTGGGAATGGTAATGGGGCTGGGAAACAATGGTATTTTCCCTGGGATTTTGTAAGAAAAGGCTGTATCGGCTGCAGCTCAGGAGACTGGTTAGAAGTGCTCCTTCAAAAGACAAAGCACCTTTGTTCGGTGAGTTCTGTGTTTCTCGGCTTCCTCTCCAGCCAAGTGCCCACGGTCCTCACGACCCATGCGACATGCACGTGTGCATCTTGGGTGGACAAATGAAACTCGACATTTTGCCAGGAAGGGTAACAGTATCTGGGGCTGCGTTGGTAGGAGCGGTGCCAGCACATGGAGGGCAGTGATTCTTCCCTCTGTTCAGCACTGGGGAGGCCACATCTGGAGTCCTGTGTCCAGCTGTGGGCCCCACTGCAGAAAGGATGTGGACACATTGGAGAGTCTCGTTGACGGCAGTGAAAATGGTTTGGGAGCTGGGGGACAGGACTGAGGAGAGGCTGAGGGAAATGGGCTAATTCAGTCTGCAGAAGAGAAGACTGAGGGGGAATTTGACAGCAGCCTTCAAGTCCCTGCAGGGGGGCTGCAAAGAGGATGGAGCTGGGCTGTTCTCAGTGGGGGCAGATGACAGGACAAGGAGCAATGGGCTCAAGCTGCAGCAAGGGAGGTTGAGGTTGGACATTAGGAAAAACTGTCTCACTGGGAGGGTGGTGAAGCACTGGAACAGGCTCCCCAGGGAGGTGGTGCAGTCTCCATCCTTGGAGGTGTTTAAGACCCAGGTAGATAAAGCCGGGGCTGGGATGATGTAGTTGGGGCTGGTCCTGCTTGGACTAGATGGGACTCCTGAGGTCCCTGCTAACCCTCATTTTCTACGATCCTTTGATTTTCGAAGCAGCCTCAGGTTCTGGAACGGATGGGGCTTGAGGGTCCAGATCCCCTTGCTCGATTTGCAAGTCAGCCTGAAGAGCAAGGGGCTTTGGCCCTGGTTTCTCGGATCTGAGCTGCTGCTCGCCCTGCTGCCTCTGACACCCTGAGGTCTTGGGTATCTTTAGCAGAGCAACAGGCAAATGGGGGTGGGATCTTGACCCTATTGAAGCCAGTGGCCAACCTCCCATGGACGTCAGGGAGGCCACAATTCCTCTCCAGTGTTGGCTTCTTCCCCGCCACCGTGTCCTCACCCCTATTAATAACAAACCTCCAAGAGGAAACGCAGAGACTAGGGATACGAGGAGACATCAGAGGCCTGGGGTCTGTGGCCTTGTCCCCTGTGAATGCCTGGTGGGTTGTCAGTGGGAAGCCTTTGTTTGTTAGGCCTCCCAGGGTGGTCCAGGGCTTAGGACAGCAGCCTGGCACTGGGGGGGCTGGTTTGCACGCTGCCCTGCTGCACACTTGCACCGTGACCTTGGAGGTCACATCATCTCTCTGGTCTCCGAGAGCCCTGTTGCAGAGATGGGGAAAATAGCAGTGCCCTATGTCATGGGGGTTGTGAGATGCTCGGGCCACGGGGCCACAGATGTGTCCTAGATGGGTGGCACTGACAGCTGTGAGGTGCAGAGCAGAGCCCGTAGCTGTGGGCCTGGTGGTTGCTTGCTTCCCATGGAGGAAACCAGGGCTCTTCCCTCCCTCCTACTTTCTCAGCGGCTCTTTCCTGACCTGAGCAGCAGTGCTTTACCACCCTCCTCGTGAGAGAGTTTTTCCTAGATCCAAACTTCCCTTGTTGCATCCTGAGCCCGTTGCTTCTTGTCCTGTCCTCTTGCTGCTGAGAATCTCTGAGGCCGAGCACTCCCGGGCTTTGCACTATCGAGCCTCGGTCGTGTCGGGTGGCAAACGGGGAGACGAGGCAGTGACTCGCTCAGCAGCCAGCAGTCCGATCCAGCCCTGGCGTGAAGGGTGTGCTTGCTTCCTCCAGGAATGGCCTTGGCCCATTGCACTTGCCTGCCAAGGAGTAAAACAGCACAGAGATGAGCCACTCTGGAAAAACAGATTTAAAATACTCAAAAGCAAAATCTAGTTTTGCTCAAGCCGTTTCCCCTGGTCACGAGGCTTGGCAGCTGGAGTGGGAACGTGGCTTGCTGTGCCAGCAGCCTCTGGGATGTGCTTTCCACCCAAGCCGTCTCCCGGAGCCCAGCCAGCTCCGGGTGGCTGGCCTGGCATGGGGGAGACCCGCTGAGCCGAAGCCCTGCTCCTCTCTGTGCTCTGTGTCATCGGACAGGGGGACACGCAGGGTGAGGCCAGCCCTCTGCTCGCCGCAGAGCTGGCCGAGGGAGGCCTCGCTCCGGAGGAAAAATGGCAAAAAATAACCTTTTTGAAAATCATATCAAATCAAATATTAGTTGCCACTAATCCCCTGCCTGCTGCCAGGTTAAAAAAATGCTCTCGACACGGTTAAAAATACTTGTGGAGGTGAGTAGCTCAGATGGTGGGCAGCTGTGGAGCAAGCATCGGCGCTGGTGAGCTGTAGCGGCCCCGCCACGGGAGAGCCAGGAGGTGCTGGGAGCCGGCGCAGAGGCAAGCTGTGCTTGCTTGTCCCCCTCCCTTGGTGCGGCCAGTGGGGAGGCTGAGGATACAGGGGTCCCTGGAAGCCGATCCTGCCCCCGTGCAGCCCTTCGTGGGTTTGCAGCCACTGCCCTATCCCGACAGCTCTGGGAGGCGCGATGCCTTCCTGGCGGCGGCTGGGGCAGTCTTTCTGCTGGCTCAGATGGGGCTGGTTAGGGTTCCCAAAGGACTTGTTTTTGAAGCAACTCGTAGAAGCCCTGCAGCTGGTGGTGGGTGGGGATGGATGGACGCGGGCCAGCAGGCCAAGTGGGGCTGGGATCATCCCTGTGTGTGTCATCGGGGGGAGCATCTGTTCTCTCTGCCTCGGGCATGCCACAGGTGGGTTCAAGGCAGTCCCCTTACAACCCTTGAGTTGAACTGGGGTAGGACTGGGACCTGGCACGAGCAGCCAGCGCTGGCCCCAAACCAGTGGCGTTGCCCTTGGACGTGCAAGGTTCGTGCCAGGAGCCTTAGGGCAGAGTGGTGAACCTTGCTGCAGCTCTGGCCTAAAAACAAGTTTCATTTACCTGCCCTGGGGGCAGAGGCATCGAGGGAAAAGCAGCTGGTGGAGAGCATCAGGCAAAGGCAGCCCTGCCCTCTCCCTTTGCTGCCTCCCCGTTTGCCGTGCACATGCCGATGAGACGGTGGTGGAGGACCGGGGATATTCCTTCTCCAGGCCCCCTGCGTGCCAGGCCCAGCCACCGCGTATCCCGCCCCACCACAAACCTCGCCAGGGAGCCTGGGCATCGAGCCTAGCTCAGGGAAGCTATGAAGAAAGCCTTGTGCAATGACCTATTCTTGGTTCAGAGAATAAAGTGCCCGGCCTGATGTGCCAACCCCCCAAAGGCTTGCACATTTTCACTCTTCCCCGTTCCCTTCCTCCTAGGCCAACAGTTCAGATTTCTCCCTGTTGTCCAGACCTGGCATTTATGTGACCCCCTCCCCACAGTGGGAACAGTTTGTATGGGGTGTGGGGATTTACCATGCCATTTATCACATGCTTGCTCTGATCTCGGGGGGACAGCTAAACCGGGAAGCTTTCCCTGGACTGAAGTGTGGCTAAGATGCCCTTGGTTGAGCTTTCACTTGTCACTGGATAATTAAGAGCCCGAACAGGTATGTCAGAGCAGCTGGGGCATCATAAGCCCCTGCCCCGGGTAACTGTGGGCACGGAGGGCGAGTTGCACGGTCAGCGGAGTAGGGGCTTTGGGGATTTTGCGACCCCGCTCTCTGTTTGGGTTTGAGCGCGTGTCCGGTGGACGAAGGGCAGGCGGTGCAGGCTGATGACGATGCCGGTCTTGTTCGTTTCCCCTCACGGCTTCTCTTTGCAGACCTACAATACCGATGCCCAAGTGCCAGACAGTGCCGGCACGGCCACGGCTTATCTTTGCGGGGTGAAGGCCAACGAGGGGACGGTGGGCGTGAGCGCGGCCGTGATGCGAGACCAGTGCAACACAACGGCCGGCAATGAAGTCACGTCGATCCTCAAGTGGTCGAAGGAAGCAGGTGAGTGAAGGGCCAGAGGCGGTAGGGCCGGGGGTGGCCTGGACCTCCCAGCTCTCCGGGCGTCCCTCGCGCTGGCTGTGAAGGGCTCTTAGCCCTGGGAGCTACCTGAAGCCAGAGCGAGGATAAGGCAGGGCTGGAATAAGTCGGTGTATCCCTCAGATCAGCAGTTCTTGTGCGTGCATCGTCTTTCCTTGGGCAGGTCAGGAGCCAGCACACCTGATCCCAGAAACCAATAACGTGCCCAAAAACCAGGACCCAATTGCTA
>NW_017729014.1:22622339-22625479 GCF_001723915.1 Gavialis gangeticus
TCTCCGGGCGTCCCTCGCGCTGGCTGTGAAGGGCTCTTAGCCCTGGGAGCTACCTGAAGCCAGAGCGAGGATAAGGCAGGGCTGGAATAAGTCGGTGTATCCCTCAGATCAGCAGTTCTTGTGCGTGCATCGTCTTTCCTTGGGCAGGTCAGGAGCCAGCACACCTGATCCCAGAAACCAATAACGTGCCCAAAAACCAGGACCCAATCGCTATGAGACCTGCTGAGGTGCAGCCTAGCGGGGGAGTACAGGAGCGCGAGCCACAAATTCACCTTTTTCACACCTTTCCCAACCACTTCTGTGATGCTGAGTGTAACACAACTTGCCCCGTGCCTCAGTTTCCCCATCTATTATATGATGGTTCGTGGCAGGGTCACCAGAAGGGGTAATTAATACATTCTTTGCAAGGAGGTTTGTGGGTGAGGAGCTAAAGCGAGTGTGGTTTTCTGACCCCAGTAAAGTTTCCAAAAACTCTCCTTGTTTCATGTCGGGAAGAAACAAAGACCTTTTGATGTTTGTCATAGTAGAGAGACAAAGCCATGTCCCCCGCATGCCAGGTGAATGCCCTGACTCCTGGGTTATTTGCTTTTCTCTCGTCCTTGCTATAAGTTACTTGAATTTTGGCCAGAAATTCCTTCCTCTCCCTGACCGCTCTTTCTAACCTAAAACGTTTTGGCTTGAACAGATCAGCCTTTTCTGCTGACAAGCTGTTTTGTCAGAAAAATATTCCCACCAACTCTTAAGTATCATTGTAGTTCCTATGATTTCTCGTCAGTTAAAGGACCATCGATGGAGCTAAAAAACAAATCCGGCTCTTTGAAATCTTTTAATCTGCATCACTGATAAGGAGGGGCGAGTGACTGACACCTGCAATTACACACAAAGAGCGCTCTTGTCTTTGGGTTTAATTCTTAAACCTTTCTGCTCCTCCGGCATCCTGTTTTGACCTGGAGTCTCCTACGAGTGCAAAAGAGGGGCTTTGCACCTGAACCAAAGAGGAACTTAGAGACTTAGATGCAAGTGAGTTTCCAGTTTCAGACGAACCCGAGAAGGCCGGTAGCACTCGAGAGGGGACAAGCCAGATGTTGGCCAAAACTTGAGAGCTGAAATGACTGCATTTCACTCAATTTCCCTAACGGCCTTTGTTCCTGAGCATCTCTCTTCACCCTTCTGGCTGCCAGTTTTTCTGTTGCACTCGACTGCAAATCCTCAGTCATTTCACTTGGATGAAGAGCCCACACACATCAGTGGGATCAATCTGGACCGGAGTCTAGCACGTGTGTAAGCGTTGGGAGGAGCAGAGCCTTTTCTCTACACAGTGACGCTGGTTGTGCCGTGTTGGTCTAAGCACACAGGCAGACAAGGTTCTTTGGGTAAATGTGATCTCTTTTGTGAGACCAACTCAATAGTTGGAAAAACTGAACAACGTTTCCAGCTATTGAGTTGGTCAAATAAAAGAGATCACATTTACCCAGAGAACCTTGTCTGCTTATCTAGATAGTGAAACTTGACAGGTCACGCTCATTCTTTGGCTCTTGGGGGCCATATCCAGCTGCCACCTCTGTGTTTCTGGCTGCAAGAAGAAAAGGGTTTTACGTTTGACAAGAAATGTCACCGAATGTTCATGGAGTCTCATTCTTCCAGGCTCTCCTCATCACTTTCTGCATAGTAAAACAGACCAAAACCTCTGGAGGAGGGCTAGAGCGAAGCACTACATCCAGACTTAAATACCCGAAGTGCTAAGCCTCTGCAGCTTTCATGAGCTTCGATGGCAGCAGCATTTGCTCAGCACCCTTGATGATCTGGGCTTCTTTGCGGAGAGTCTAATTCAGGCACCTTCCTTGAATCCTTTTAGCTTTTGTTTTGTTTTTTCTTTGTAACATGCTCACTTTTTCAGCCTGCACGCTCTTCTATTGATCAGTTGAGTCAGGAGAGGAAAGAAATCCCTGGATGTTTCCTTGAAAAAAAAATACCTCACCTTCTAGATACATCCTATGCTGTGCTTTTAGGGTTGCTGCTAGAAAACACCTGAACTCTCAAAATGCAGCGAGCTAGGGAGAGAAAAGTGGGGTATGCTTGATGGTAGGATCCCAAAATGTTTTGCATCTCTTGCTCTGTCTCACCTGGGGATGCATGGGCACTGGGGACACACGGGTCTGAGTAAGATCAGGGTCAGGCCTTTTGTGCATCTCACGATCAAGCCAGCGATCCCCCTGCCTACGCGCTCACCCCCTTCCTTTCCCCATCTCTCCCGCTGCAGGGAAATCTGTGGGTATCGTCACCACCACGCGAGTGAACCATGCAACGCCCAGCGCAGCCTACGCCCACTCGGCCAACAGGGACTGGTACTCGGATAACGAGATGCCCCCGGAAGCCATTCAGCAAGGCTGCAAGGACATTGCCCAGCAGCTGTTTGAGAACATCCCTAACATCGAGGTAAGTCAGCGACCAGAAAAAAGAGCTTCTGGTTTGATGGGATGAAGCGAGGAGGGAGGCAGGGGCTGTGCAGTTAGGACCAGTATTCAGGACAGCCTTCAGATTAGACCGTAGAGTTACAGTGCACCATCCTCGCATGTGATGTGTCTGCCGTCTAGTGCCTTATGGAAGAAGATAGCCACCTCCTGCTAGTTAACTGAGCTTCCCGTTTTGGGTAAGCAGTAGCAATATGGGGTTTTTTGGGTGCATGCAGTGCTGAATGCCCACCTGGCCAGACCCCTTGAGGAATTCTCTTCTCCTGGAGAATGAGCAGCAAATCAATTGCCTGGGTGGTTTAAAACTGGACTGGACGAAGCACCAGACAATGCAGGGAGCAGTTCTGCTCTGGCCAAGAATAGGTCATCTCTAGGGACTCGGGCCTGCCTGTGGAAGTGGGGAGTGGAGCTGGGGGGATGTCGGGGAACACTCTGCAGCAGTCCACAAGTGCCGCTCTGTGCTGGGTGATGCATGTTGTAGCATGTACATGGGGGGAGCCCCCGTGCCCACACACCATGGGGAGGGAGTCCTGCCTGTCTGTGGCTGAAGGTAGCTCAGCTGCTCAGGGTGCTTTGCTCAAGGAAGTCTGTAAAGTTGGCATGCTCACTGTAGATAGAGCCTGCTTCTCGTTAGTGCAGTGGGGCTGTCTGGACGCGCCGTCACGGTCC
>NW_017729014.1:22630479-22634826 GCF_001723915.1 Gavialis gangeticus
GGAAGTCTGTAAAGTTGGCATGCTCACTGTAGATAGAGCCTGCTTCTCGTTAGTGCAGTGGGGCTGTCTGGACGCGCTGTCACAGTCCAGGGCTCCCCCGTGCTCGGCGCTGTACAAACTGAGGGTGCAGAGATGGCCTCACCCCAGAGTGCTCATGGGCAGCACCCCTCTCTGCATCTCCTTTGCCCCTCACTGCTGAGAAAAGGTTTTGGAGGAGGGGATGTAACTGAGATGCATAGCACCTCCAGGACAGTGGGAATGAGAACCACAGTGGGGAAAAAGCACAGCCCAAATCCCCATCAGGTGCTATGGCCTTCCCACTTACTAGCCACCTTGTTTGTGTGATGATGGCTTAGAAACACCTGGCTGTGGCCTCCCATGGAGAGCTAAGGAACCTGCTGGCAATTAAAGGCTCTGAGATTAATGACATGGGATCTAACGACTTATGCAGACTCAGAGGAAACTGCCTGCTCTGTCTGCGCTCTCCAGCTGGGAGCTCAAGCATCAAAGAGCCTAGCTTCCCCACACCTATGCTCCCAGACAGGCCCACCGGCTTCTCCTTCCTCCATGAGACCGCCATCGCGAGGCTTTGGGTTCCAGGCTGTTGGATGGCGGAAGAGAGGGCTCCAGCACCCATATCATCGAGGCTGTTCCTATATCCGGGCCTTAATTTGGGATGCTGGCAAGTGATGGGAGCTGCCTAAGATCTTGGCTCCATGTGGCACTGATCATTCTTCCTTCCCAAGGGGCTGGGCCTGTCTCAGGATCGGGGCCCTCAGGAAGTGTTCCCAGGGAAGGAGTCTGAGGAAGCTGTTCCCCCAGCGGGCACCGGCTTGGAGCGTGTTAGGAAAGGCTTCTCCGCCAAGCAGGCTCGAGGTATCCCATGCACCAGAGCTTCCAGCTTTGCTTGGGCTCTGATGCAAGATGTGCAGTTAAATAGCCATGAGCTGTCCTTTCCTGGAATTTGCTTGGGTAACTCCTGTCCTTCATGATGCAGGGGCTCGCCTGCTGATGGGAAGGGGGTTATGCAACTACTTGGGCAGTGCAGGGATAGGGAATGAGCAAAGGCATTAATGGAAGGAGACTTTTTTCCTAATAGTGGCTGTAGCCGGGAGGCGCTACAGGATGCGGGACTTCATCTCATTTACTGGCTTCATTACTCATTGGTGTATTTTTACATGGCAGCCTCTGCTGCTGAGCAGTTTCATTTGCAAGGGGCACTTGGTTTCCAGCCAGCTGGGAAACTTCTGGGCTGTGACTTGGTCAGCTTAGCAATGACAGCTGGGTCTTGGGCAGGGTCTGAGTGATGCTGGGGCCTCATTTCTGGTTCTGCTTTTACAGCACGTAGCACAGCAGGGTGCTGGCTCATGGCTGCATTGCTAGGCACAGCCACAAATACCCAAAATAAATAGTGCGTATGGTTAAAAATACCTTTTTCCAGGGGAATTCAGCCAGGTGCTTCCTAATGATGTGAGCAGGGCTTTCTCACCTGTGTCTAGGTCTGCGTTGAACTCCTCAGACATTGCTCTCAGTACCAAGATGCATCCATTCAGCCAGGGATGGGCAGGGGTCAGGGTTAGCTGTGGCAGGGGTTTCCCTGACAGACAGACAGTCACGGCTAAGCGCACCGTTCTTGCGGGTGGACAGAATAACAAAAAACAGGAGAAAAGCAAAACAGTCTCAGCACGGGAGCAAAGGGATCGCCCTGAACTAACCAAACACGGCCAGTTTTTCAACAGGACTCTGCCCTCATTGTTCTCAGCATGGGGGGAAAGTCTCCATTGTTCTCAATGGGAGCTGAACAACTCTGAAAATCCGGCTGCTTTATTTATGGGCCTGGGCAGGAGCTGAGCTCTCGTGTAAATCTGTCCCAGGTGGCTGCTGCCTGCCTGGGAAGTCCTGAGCTTAACAGGAGAGCAGAGGGCAAAGGTACAGCAGGGATTTCACTGGCTCGACCACTCCAGGGAGAGCCGAACACGTGTCCAAGATACGATTTCCTTTCCCCTCTGGCCATCTCGGTGTTTCGAGGCAGAAGCCCACTCCACTCGCATTCCCAAGCAGTTCATTTTAAGGTAAATGAGCTCTCCTGGGAATACTGCTTGATTTCCAGTGGCATGCGGGCCTTGTGAGTCATGATGGATTAGATTGGGGTTGGACTGAAATGCTGGATCCCAGCCCCCACCCCCCCGCCTGGCTGGGATTTTGGGCAGCTTGGACGTGTCCCCAGGTTTTGTGGCCGGGGATTGAATTAGCTCTCTTCTTGGGAGAGACCGCTTTCCTGACGGTTTATGTGAGGCCATAATTCTGCACTGTCAGGAGATGGGGAGGAGAAAGAGGACAGACATGCGAGCCTTGAGGTGCGGGCTCCTGGCTCGAGAGCTGGACCGCAGCCGTTACAGGAAACGAGGTGGCGCGTGAATCCAGAGCGCGCCTTCCCACCGAAGAGGTCTCGCCAGCCAGCGCGGCGGTGTAGCCTGCGGGGGCCACAGGTATGCCAAAGACCCTCCGGGCCCTACATGGCATCAAAAGAAAGGACCTGATCATTGCAAGGGAGTTACCCGCTGGGTTGGGGCAGCTGTCTGGAAGCAAGGAGATGGCCCCGAGGCGCAGTCAGGGCCTGGCTTCGTCGGTTTGACCCTTGAAAAGACCATCAGTTTTCCCCTCTGTTGCTAGCGCGGTGCCACAGGATCAAGCAGAAATTCTCTCTGGTGGTAACCCTGCAAATAAATACGCTTTCTCGGCCTCAAAAACAACCCCAAATCAAAACACCCAAGCCTGTCATTTACCGGTTTAATGGGCACGTTTTCTCATAATTGTAACTCTGTCCCGGGCTGGAAATAATTATATGCTGAGGATTGGGATATAGATGCATATATTTTCCCCTTAATATTTTCGTTGTTGTTTTTGCAGCTTTGTAGTTCCCTTGCTATGGTCCTGAATCTGAGGAGGAAAATCTGTGCCCAGGCTAAAAATAGTGAAAGGCAAATAAATGCACTTTCCAACCAAACACCTTGCGACAAGGCTTCGGGGCAGTTGGGGGTGTCACTGTGTATCGTGCGAGGTCAGGCCCAGGACTCTGCTCTGATCCAGAGGACTGGATTTTGTTCTTGTATTAGAATTAAATTCACCGACTTAAGAGAGAGACCCCGGGGCGTGCAAGAAGAGCATCAGATCCTGTTTGTCCAGGAGGTGCTGGCTGCTGTTGACTTCGGTCGGTCTCCTTCTCGGTGGCTTTTCTTAGTATAGGAGCCTTCCCCTGAGGCTCAGCCCTGCTACAGGGGCTATTTCTAACCCAGCAAGGCTTCTAGCTGCCCCACAGTGTTTGCACAGATTTTCAGGCTGGCTCCTGGGAGTCTCATTCCCTGCCAGAGCACATTATGTCCCGAGCGGCGTTTTCCTGTCGTGGAGCACGTGCTACCCGGAGCTTTGCCGGGGCGCGGTGGGTTCCCGAGCGAGCTGGCCATGAGCGCGGTGTCCGTTCAATGGGCGTGGGGCTGGATTTCAGGTGATTTTGCATTAAACAGTGGTGAGAGAGGATGGGGGCAAAGAAAATGGTTCAAGGGCTGGGGCACGTGACTTGGGGAGGAGAGGCTGAGGGAAATGGGTTTATTTAGTCTGCAGAAGAGAAGACCGAGGGGGATTGAATAGTAGCCTTCAGCTCCCTGCAGGGGGGCTGCACAGAGGATGGAGCTGGGCTGGTCTCAGGGGGGGCAGATGCTGCAGCTTGAGCCCACTGCTCCTTGTTCATCAAGGGAAGTTGAGGTTGGATATTGGGAAAAAGTTCTCACTAGGAGGATGGTGAAGCGCTGGAACAGGTTACCTAGAGAGGTGGTGGAGTCTCCATCCTTGCTGGTTTTTAAGACCCAGGTAGACAAAGCGGTGGCTGGGATGATGTAGCTGGGGCTGGTGCTGCTTGGAGCAGGGGGCTGGACTAGATGTGACCTCCTGAGCTCCCTTCCCACCCTCATTTTCCATGCATCTATGAGCTGTATACTACATCCTTGGAAAGGATCCCTTTGACTATGGGGCTGGGGAAGGTTGGGCTCTAAAGGCCTGCTGGCAAGCTTATTTTTCCAGGTTGGATTTCAAGTTAGAGCCAAAAGGCTAGAAAGGGTTTCTGTTGCGATCCAGAAGGTCTCTGCCCTGTGCTCAGTGCTCCCCTGAGGAGGGCTGGAGCCATCAACCCTGCGCCCTAGAGCTGACGGCCTTGGAGCTGAACTCCCGAGCAACCCCAACGGGGGTCCGTGACGGTCAGTCTCCTCTTGGTCTGCCTGTATAGTTAGTAGTGACTCCCAGGCCCCTGTTAGCTGATAGCCTAGAAACAGGTGTGTTTTCCAAGCAGGCGAC
>NW_017729014.1:22639826-22651499 GCF_001723915.1 Gavialis gangeticus
TGCTCAGTGCTCCCCTGAGGAGGGCTGGAGCCATCAACCCTGCGCCCTAGAGCTGACGGCCTTGGAGCTGAACTCCCGAGCAACCCCAACGGGGGTCCGTGACGGTCAGTCTCCTCTTGGTCTGCCTGTATAGTTAGTAGTGACTCCCAGGCCCCTGTTAGCTGATAGCCTAGAAACAGGTGTGTTTTCCAAGCAGGTGACAGGGTCTTTAATTAGTGCTCATGGAAAAGAAGCGTCTAAACCCCTACAGCCAGATGTGTCCAACTCTCCAAGTGGGCACAATATTTCTGAACGTGACATATCAGCTCTGCTCGCCAAACCGGGCACCCACTTCTCCTGCCCTAGGAGGAGCTGGCAACTCTTCCCCTGAAACGCGGGCAGCGGGTTTGCTTCGGAGTCTCTCCCGCTGGGCCGATGCCTCGGCAGACCCGAGAGCTGCCGCAGGGAAGGGTTTCCTCTGCCTCCGTCGCCGACGGCGGGGACCGGGTAGGTGGAAAGTTCCCTCTCCTAGGGCATAGTCTCTCCTTTCTCCTGGCTTTGAGCGGTGGTTTGGGCACGGCTGCCTCGTCCGCCTGGCAGTGCTCAGCCCAGGCGACTTGGCCAAGGTCACATAGCAGCAGCACGCCTGTGGCAGCGTGGCGGGCAGAGCCCAGCTGGCCTGGGGCCAGGCTCCGGCCCCTCCGTGAGATCCAGCTTCTTCCCAGGGACTTGAACAGACTCGCTTCAGTTTGGCTGCAAGCAGCTGTCTGGGTGGGACGAGGTGCTTCTAGTTCCCAGGCTGGGTGTGGAAGGACATCTCCCCTTTGTCCCAAGGACACTGGAATCCGTGTGTGGAAGCCAGCGCCTTGGCGTGTCTCTCTTCGTTTTAAAATAGCAGGTTTTTTTGCAAACCAAATACCCGGGACAAGCAAAAGCAAACACTGTCCTTTTAAAAATACCCCGCTCTGCGCCTCGCGTCCCCTTACATAAACAGGCCGTGTGTACCGGGGGCACGCTTGGGCTGGCGGGGCCTGTTTGCACAGGGCTGTGGCCTGGAGGCGAGTCGACCTCGCTGCTCAGCCCGGACCTCCCAGCGCTCGGGAGGCCAGGTGGGGCCGAGCGACGCCCCCCAGGCTGGGGCTGCGCGTGCAGAAGGCAGTGCCGTGGCACTCGCTTGGGCGCTGGGTTTACCTCCGCCCCACAGAGGAGGTTCTGGGGCCCTCCCCGGTATCCGTGTGTTAAACACCTGCCTTGTATTTTCCTGCTCGGAGCGTTTCTGGGGTGGGGAGGCCCTACAGGTCACTCCACCCATCCCCGGTGCTCTTGGAGAGGGTTGCTCTCGCACGCGTGCCCCCCAGCTCCCATGCACCAAGCCTGGGCATGCAGTGGTGAAGCCACTTGGGTGCCACACAGCCGTTCTCTGATGCGCTGGAGTTCGTGGTCTCGAGGGCGGCCGTGGGGGCATCCCCAGGGCTTGGCGCTTGCAAATGGGCATGGACAGCAAGGTGTGCTGGAGAGCTGCTGGGAGAGGATGTGAGCATACCCTCAACACCTTGCATTAGTTCCCTCTTCTTATGGCACGCGGGGCCTGGGAATGAGACTGGGCTGGTGCAGCTGGCACGTGGCATCTGGCTCTTGCTGTTTGGCAGCAGCAGTTACCGTCATGGAAATATAAGGCTTGAAGGGGCCTGGAGAGGTCGGCAAACTCCTCGCCTTGCAAAGAGGCAGGATCAAGGACACCGGAGGCTCCTTGACAAGCTGTCTAACCAGTTCTTAGACCCCGGCAATGGTCTCCCTAGATAAGCTGCTGCAGTGCCTCACCGTGCCAGTCGTTAGAGAGGTTTAGGTACTAGTCTGCCTAAATCTCCCTTGCTGCAAATCAGACCCCCATGACTTCTCCTCCTCATCCGTGCCACAGGCTCTGCTGGCACTGTGGGCTGGGCTGTGCCAGCCTTGGAGGGGTGGGGGGAAGCGGAGAGCAAAAGCCAGGGGAGGGCGAGGGAGCCTGAGACCCCGACTGCAGAGAGAGGGAGGGACTGGTGGCCAAATGGGAGCCTGGGGGCCACGGATGATTTCCTCATGGGTCCCAGATAGCCTGTGGGCTGCGCAGCCGGGCAGCCCAGCCCTGCTCTGAGATGCTAAGAAAAAGCGTTGGACCCAGGACTGGCTTCTGTGGGATGCCCTTGGATTTGTCTTCCTGGTTTGACAGCAAACCACCGTTAACTGGTCTTTTAGCTTGGTTTACTGACCGCTCGTGCATCCATCCTAGTGTCTTCCTCTAGACCACAGGGGCCAGCCTGCAGCCTCTGGGTGTGACATACGGCAGGTTGGGAAGGGACGGGCAGCACAGTAGGAGATAGGGCAGGGAGCAGAAAGCAGAGCAGCAGATCGGGCAGGGGAATGGGATTGGAGTAGGTCTCAGGGAGGGCACGGAGACCATTTGCGGCACGCCTGTTAAAAGGGTTGGCCTTCATAGCCCTAGGCCATGCTTTCCTGAGCTTGTTCAGGAGCTCGCCATGTGGCACTGTGTCAGAAGCACCCCCAAAAATCAAGATCAATTGTGCCGACTGCCCCGCCATCCCGTCCCTTACGGGCATCTCTGCAGTCTGGCACAGTGGGCTGCCACTTCCAGCACAAAGGACTGTTTGTCTGGGGCCCTGGAGTTATTTCCCCTCGGGTCCTGATCACTGCAGAAGCCACGTCCCTCTCTCATGCCACATTGTCTGCCGCTCGCCCTGTCCCTTGGTACTGTGGCGGCGAGTGTATTTTCCCATGGCGTGTAGGAGCCCACCAGTGGCCACGGGGAGCTGCGTGCTCTGACCAGCACTTGGCCAAGGGGTGGATTCATGGGTAAGTCCTGTTTTCCACCCCCTGCCCTTACCACATCAGAAACATTGAGTACAAGGACTATTCTGACCAGCCAATGCAAACATTGGGCTCTTCTGACGGATGAAGTCCAGGCGGATGATTCATTTTCCCTTTGAAAATAAACCCTCCAGCAGCTATCGAAGTCCAGGGCCTGCTTTCTTGTGGCGGAGGCTGGACTGAGATGATAGGGGGCTTGGTGACTGTCCGTCGTTGCAAGGATGGGCAAGAGAAGCAGACCTTAACCCCTCCTCGTTCTGTTCTGCAGACACGGGGTAGGTGGAGGCTGGCATCCTAGGGGGAAACTGAGGCACGGGGAAGCAATATAACTTCCCTTGGTCTGGAGTTTGGTCCTAAGTAGTCTTGACCCTGTGACTGCACCACTAGCTCTGCTACATCTCTGTGATGCCACAAACAGGAGCTTCAGGAAACCTCCGTGCCATCGGTTTAACCTGCCTGCCCGCTGCTGTGCTCTGGGCTGGCATAATGGGAACCGTGTTAATTTTTCTTTTTGAGCTTGATTTATTAACAAATCCAGCTTATCAAGTAACAAAATTAATGGTTAAAGATGCAGCTGAACCACCAAGGCCACTCTGGCCAGCCTTTTTTGGTGAGCATCCTGCAAGTCGCGTCCAAGCTATGAGACCGTGTCCCTCTAATAACCTGTCAGTGTCGTGGCTCCATGCCACCAAAACCCATTGCCACTGGGATTAAAAGTGGTGGCACCTATCTCTGCAGCTCCTGGGGGGCTGAACCTCTGAGCTAGCACGGACTCCCAACTCCTGTCTCCACCCCAGTCGCTGCTCTGGTGTTTGCCCCTTCCCTGAGTGCTGCCCTGACTCCCATCACCAGCGCCCCCTTGAACTCAGCACCCAGGCCTCATGGGGCAGACTCATGGGGCTGCCCAAGCTACTTGTGGCATGCATGTTGCCTTAAGAAAGACAGATATTTCTCTTCCACCAGCAGTGCTCCCCCAAGCATCTTCTCTCCCCGTCGGTCTCCACCAGCTCCTTTCCATGTCGCACGCGATTGAAACCAGGTTCTTTTTGGCGTCCTCCTCCAGGTGATCATGGGCGGCGGCAGGAAGTACATGTTCCCCAAGAACACCACCGACGTGGAGTACCAGACTGAAGACAAGTACAGGGGCACACGCCTGGACGGGAAAACCCTCATCAGTGTCTGGAAAGAGAAGAAACCTAAAGACAAGGTAAAGGGGGAGGCAGACGGCTACGTGGCTGGGGAGGGGTCCAGCTGGATGGGCGTTAGCTGCATGTTTAAAGTCTCCAGGTCAAATTCCTACTAAAATTGGACGGGGAAATAATCCTGCTTAAAATCATAGACAGCGAGGGTGGAAGGGATCTCAGGAGGTCACAGCTAGTCCAACCCCCTGCTCCAAGCAGGACCAGTCCCAACTACATCATCCCAGCCACGGCTTTGTCAAGTCAGGTCTTCGAAACCAAAGGATGGAGAGTCCACCACCTCTCTGGGGAGCCTGTTCCAGTGTTTTTTACTACCTTCCTAATGAGGAAGTTTTTCCTAGTATCTAACCTCAACTTCCCTTACTGCAGCTTGAGCCCATTGCTCCTTCTGTCATCTGCCCTCACTGAGACCAGCCTAGCCCCATCCTCTTTGCAACCACCCTGCAGGGAGGTGGAGGCTGCTATTCAATCCCCCTCGGCCTTCTCTTCTTCAGACTAGATCAGCCCAGTTTCTTCAGCCTCTTCTCATCCATCATGTGCCCAAGGCCCTGAACCATTTTCATTGCCCTCCCCTGGACTCTCTCCAGTGTGCCTACATTTGCATGACCCCGTATGTGTTCAGAGCGTGGCCATGTTGGAGCTCTCCTCCAGGGTCAGGGGACGGCTTGCCTTCAGCGCGGCACCATCGCTTGGACTGAAGAGCCTCGGGTGCCCTGCAGACATGGTGAGCTCTGCAGTGAAGTGGGAAACGGAGGAAGGTGGGTTCAGAGACTCAAATAACAAGTCAGCGCCAGAGCCTGGGTTAGGACTGACGTGCTCCTGAGCTGGCATGCTGGACCCTCCCAAAGGAAAGGCGCTATAAGAGCAGGGACATTACCAGAAGGAGGCCCCCGAGTCTGACCGTACGAAGCCCTTTGCTATCTCTCTGGCCCCTGGGGTGGTTGTGCCTTTGCTGGGAGGCAGCTGCTGAGGTCCCAGCTGGTGCACGTTGGTGACACGGAGGGTGCTGTCAGTTGGCATCCTTTCTCTAGGTCGAGGGCCGACCTGTGCAGATCTCCCTAACTGGCTTTTATTAGGGAGGCTTCCAGTTGTTTTTTATGTGCATCTGGGTTTGGTTATGTGCACCAAAGACTCCCTAATGGGTTTTTATGTGCACCAGGGTTTTTGACTGTGCAGGATCTGGGCCCTATTGTACCAACGCAAGCAGAAGTAAGGGGATAAAGCACAGGAAGGTAAACTGAGGCACCAAGCGGGGCAGTGGCTTGGTCAGGATCAGCAGCAGAGCTGGGCTCGGGCCTCCTCGTGCGTAATCGCATAGGCACTAGACCTCCCTGCCTCTTTCCAGAGTGCCTGCTTTCGAACTGGCGGGCATCTCCAGTGCTGAAAGATGAACTCTGCGGATGCAACCTCCCAGGCAGACTCGTGGCCTGCCCAGCCTGATCCATGCATCTGGTATTTCGTGCACACGCTGCTCTGGGATTGAGGAGTCCGCCTCTTGCTAACAACCCTGGGGTCCCAATTCCTGCCCGGGGTGGGAGAGGCGGTTAGGGCTGGAGTGATGGGGACCGGGGAGACTGGAAATGATGCTGGTTGAAACCACTGAAGACAGTGGCGAGCCACTGCGGTTTGAATGGCTTTGATGTTGCTGAAACTTTGTTTCGGGGTTAGATTTCTAATTGGCTTCAGCTTTAATTGCTGCCGGTTTTGCATCCATCAGGATGACGATGGGCCTCAGCAGAGGATACAGGAAGCTGAATGCCACCTAATGGATAATCTGGTGTGCAGGAGCCTTTGAAAAACCCCGGCTGCTCTGGAAGCAATGTGGAAATGACCCCTGAGCACCCGGGGCAGAGAGAGGTGCCTCAGCCTGGGGGCCCGTTGGGCTGTGGCACCCCGCAAGCTCAGCAGCGCGCGGGGGGGAGGTGGCAGCATCGTGCCGTCACCTTTGGCTTCCCAGGTCCACTAATGAGGCAGCTGGCAGCAGCTTTTAATACCTGTCTGGAGCAAAGCTTGAATGGGCGTCTCAGTGCTGTTGTGAGGCATGTTACCAGCTCTGCCCTGTCTCGTGCCCAGCTGTTCTTCTCCAAGCCAAATCCCCTCGAGCTGAGCAGCAGAGTTGCAGTGAGCCTTGTGGCCTCCTTTCCTCCTCCACGCAAGAGCTTCGCTCTGGGCGCTAGACTTCTTCCGGCACCCCCTCTTTCTTCCTTCGTCTTAGTGCCGTTAGTTGCAAAAGATCCCCGAGGGTCGTCGAGACGGGCGAGCTCAAGAGCTGCTCTGCCCACCGCAGAATCGTGTGCGCCTCTCGGGCGACACACGGCAGCCTTCGAACAGCCAGGGGAGAAGTCTGCATCCGAGGGAAACCATCTCCCCCGTTGGTTTCTGCCTGCTGTAGGGCTTCGCCGGGACCCAAACCACAGGGATCGTTTGAGGTGACGCGAGGGCGGCTCTGTGTATTCTGGCTGCCCGGGGACTCAAAGGGATTCTGTTGCTGCTGCTTACACAACCCGAAGGGAGCTTCTCCGATGTCCGTGCTCGTGGCACGGATGCTGCTTCGGCAGGAGGGAGGCGGGCAGGCATGCCCTTGGCAGGATCCTGCTAGCACAGGGCATCCGGAGGGAGACCGAGCTGGCTGAGAAGGGCCATTTGCGCTCCAGCTGGAAGAGCTCAACCAGGCTTCACCTCCATCTTTGGAAGGACATGTCTCCTCCTCGTGCACCGTGGGATCGGTGTTCTGCGTATGGTTTGACTGGAGAGGGTCAAGCTGGCCTGAGTCTTGACTTGATTAGGGCCATCGTCTTGCTTGATGGCCTAAGCCAGGCCAAGAAGATGAGGGGAAGCGTCTGAGCTGAGCTGAACCGCCGAGCTGCTGGAAGTCTCCCGTTGCTTCTCTTGTGAAGATGGGAGGCAGGGAAGGGCTCGTTTCCCTCCTAACACAGTGACCGCGCAGGTGAATCTGATTGGGGGATTATGCTCGAAAGTACATCTGCCTGAGCGCTGGCGATCTGCGGGGCACTGCTGCTACAAGCCCCGATCAGGAGAGATGGGGCAACGCCAGCGGAGCTTCAGCCCCTGTCTCTCCACCCCCGAGGGGCCGAGTATGCAAGTGCTCAGGGAACGGCAGCAAAGAGCCAGTTCACTGCGGGCCTTTAGGGCTTCTCCCACCCTGGGCTAGCAGCACGTTGTGGGGGGCAATTTTGCGCTGTCCGATCCGAACCTGAACTTCAGCGTTTTGCCTTGAACCCTCTCCTGGATCTAAGCCTCATCTCAGGGTTGTAAAACTTGGCTCGGAGCGAAGCTTGGTGTGTGGCATGTTCACAAACTTTTGGCCATGTTCCAGATCTGATACCCTTGAAGCCAAGGAGAGTTGTACTCTTGTCTTCAGGAGAGACAGGCCAGTGCTGGGTGCGTTATTTGTCTTCGCAACAGTCCCTGAGAATAAAAGATCTGATCTGTGCACGCACTACCCATCTCATCCCACTACTTGCCTACAGATTCCCTGTGACATTGTTGTGGGGCTTGTGGCTTTGTCCACACCCCAGAGCTGGCTGCATTTCCGTGCTGTTGTTTGCGTGCCATGTGCATCGGTTACTGTGTGATATTTCTACCTGTAGACCACAGTGTTAGGTGCTGTACGACCCGCAAGAGCTTATAAGGTGTTTGTGAAGTGCTTTAGGAGCTAGGGGAATACGAGCATTTAAGATTATGATGCTGACTATTCATCGAGCATTTAAGTCCCTGTGCTGTGATATATGAAAGAGGGCACAGTCGCCCAACTTTCATGACGGCAAGATTGTCTGGGGTGATGCGGAGGCGTTTACCTGATGGCTATGGCAAATGCTGTGTGCGTGTTCAACGCGTGTGGGGAAATACCTGGTCACGGTGCTCTTCCGTTCCCTCCTAGAACGCCCATTACGTCTGGAATCGCCAGGACCTGATGGCTCTCGACCTGAACAAAGTAGACTTCCTCCTAGGTGAGTATCCAAAGGTAAGATGCCCATGGGTGGCTGTGCGCATACGGTGCTAGTGTCCCACCTTGGAGGTGACCTGGCTATATCTAGTGGCACCAGGGGACATTTTGCCTCGTGTCTCAAGCACCGTCGGACCAGTCACACCCCAGAAATGCCGGCTGCGGGGCTGGGAGATGCCGTGCTATGCACAGAAGCTGAGGAACAGCTGGGTAACTAAGTAGGTGGGCTGGAGTTGACCCTTTGATGCAGCGAGGACTAACAGGAGATGGACACCAGGCTGGTTGCAGGTTTCCTTTCCAGGGGGACTTCTGACACTGAGAAGCCTCCAAGCCCGGCAAAGACTAAGAGCTCGTGCAGGGTCTCCCCGGTAGCGTGAGTGCAGCTGCTGTTAATATGCGTCCAGCCATGCATGTCAAGGCCAGAGCGCAACCACAAGTCTGCAGCGGATGTCTGTGGCTTGGCCAGGTTGAGGCAGGCTGCTCGTTCTGCATGGCTGTGATTCTTGGCCTCTTCCAGACCGGGACCCGTGTTATAGCTGCAAAGGGCTCTGGCGGGGGCCTCTGTGCAGTTGAGGGGCCCTTAATCCCATGCAGTCCGGGTTGTGATGCTCGTCCGAGCATCCTGGCTGCGTGGAGCTGGTGCCCTGCCTGTCTGGTTTCCTTGCCGTTGCCTGGCGCGTAAGGGGGTGGAAGGGGTACTCCTCGTGATTCTCGTTAGCCAGTCCTTTTGGCTGGCTTCCTCTTCAGCTGTGAACTTGTCAGACTCATTTTGCAGTCCCAGCCTGCCAGTGTTTTGCTGCCGTGTCTGACGTGGCAGCAACGTGCGCTTAGAAAACCATGCCAATGACTGCGGGCACATTGCTCTGGTTTCAGCCAGCGGGGCTGCGTGAGTCCCTACCCTGCCGTGCCAGCAGCAGTGGTTTTGGAAAACAATGATCAAAGCCAGTGCTGGCCTAACCCAGCGGCCGGGAATGCATTTTGGGGAGAGGTTCTCAGAGCTGCAGCCTTCTGCCGGGACGTGCCATGCATCAGCTCAGTATGAAGTCCTTCTGAGCTGTGCTCCCTAATCCCAGAAGTTTTAAACTAGACCCAACGCCTGCTAGCTGCTGCTCCTGGAAAAGGCTACTGCACTGGCTGGGATGATCAAGTTGGCCAGCCTAAACTCACAGCTCAGCTTGACAATGACTTCTTAAAGCAAAGGCAAGAGGCTGCCGGTTAAAACAGAGCCTGATCCTTGCAGGGGTGTGATCCGTCAGAGTAGGGCATAGAAGAATTCCTCCAGGAGATGTGCAGAAACACTGTGCATGCGTGTGTGAGTGTCTATGCATGTGGAGTACATAGGGGTGTGCACACACGGAGCGTGTGTTGGTACGTGGGTGTGTTTGTGGGTGTGCATGTGTGCACAAGCCTGTCTCATGGCTTCCCTGACCTCTGGAGGGGGTTTTTTGTGTGTTTGTTTTCAGTGACTGCCCCCAGTGATCAAAGATAACGATCCCTTTTTTTAAATGAGCATAGGGACCTAATAGTGCAGGAAATCGGTGTCTTCCAGCAATTCAGCTGAGCTTCTCAGCTTGTTTGCAAACGCATGCGGCGCCGCTGGGAGAGGCAAACAGCAACATCTCCACTGGAAGCGCCTCTCTGTTGGCTTCACATCCAGCTTGTGCAAAGCATCTGGCCCTGCAGGCTGTGCTCCCTGCAGAGCTGCCGAAGCTTTCGACAGATGGGCGCCTTCCCCTCCGCACTCCCCAGAGCCGCTGCCTAAAACCCTGGGCAAGTTGGTGCAAGCTTTGCGGCCAGCCTAGGTCTCTCGGCACACAGGCTTGAGTCCAGGTGTGCCACCACCTGGTGATCCTTTGGCCTAGAAACAGCATCCCTAGGACCACCCTCCCCCGGAGCCAGCATGAGCAGCAGGTCAGAAGCAGGAAGCGGAGGGGGCACTGCTGGAGGCTACATGGCTAATGCAAAACAGCAGCAGATCAAAGTCCAGCGCAGCAGGACCAGAGGTTAATCTGATGGGGAAGCGGGCGTGGGGCCATCGGAGCAAAACAGCAGCAGATCAAAGTTCAGCGCAGCGGGACCAGTGGTTAACCTGGTGGGGAAGCGGGCGTAGGACCGTCGGATCTGAGTCTGCATCTGTCCCAGCCACCAGCTTGAGGGGGGAACCCACCGCGGGCCGGGAGGAGCGCTCGGCTCTTCTGGCCTGCAGCAAAGGGGGCACGCTGGCCCTGCGGGGAACCAGCCCCCTGTGCCCTAGGTACTCGAGCTGGGCAAACTGGCTAGCTCCCACCCGAAACCACCTCCAGTGGCCATGCCAGCGCCTGCCTGGGCAGATCTGCCCGTATCAGCCTGGGCTGTCAGATCACCGGGAGAAAGCTGTCTGCTGAATGGCAAATAGCAAATGTGTCAAGCATCAAAGCATGGAGGGCTCGGCTTGGCTGGCCCAGGCAGAAGAGAGGGGTGGGGAAGTGGCACCAGCACAGGGTCGGAAAAGCTGCTGCAGCTGGTATTTCCCATCAGCTGGTAGCTGTGCCACAAATGGGGAAGTGGGGCACAAGACAACCAGCCTTCTGCATCCTACCTGAAGCTGTGGGTGGAAATGCAGAAGGAAGAGGCGTTGCCCTACCTCTCAGCCTGTTGGGTCTGGCGAATCTGCAGCATGGCAGCAGCAGTGCCCCTTGTTTGGGCATCTGGGAGCCAGGTCACACGGGTCTTCCCCCATCCCAGCAGCTGGCTCTGGTGTGAGGGATGTGCAGATCATAGAAAATCCTAGAAAATTGGGGTTGGTCATCTAGTCCAACCCCCAGATACAGTGTGAGCCAGCTCCTCAGTTCTGGTCCCATTCACGACCTCCCCAAAGCATCCATCTCCTTCTCAGGCCTCTTCGAGCCAGTCGACCTGATGTACGAACTGGACAGGAACAACCAAACGGACCCTTCCCTGACTGAGATGGTGGAGGTGGCCATCAAGATCCTCCAGAAAAACCCCAAAGGATTTTTCCTGCTGGTGGAAGGTGAGTTCTGGGGTGCCCAGGAGGGGGGTGCACCCGCCACCCACAGTGTCATTTGAGGAGCTGAGTCTTTGGTCTCTCATCCTAGCTTTTGGGGGGTCTGGGAGCATCCTATGATGAGACCTTGCACTGTTCCTGGGAGGTCGCTGGGTTAGAAGCCAGGTACTCTGTTCTTACTGGTATGTCCCTCTATGGAGACCCCGAGCAGATAGACAGAGAGCGAAGCCCACGACTGTTTTGTTGGCTGTCAGACATCTGCCAGGGGAGAGAGACCTATTTCCCCTGCACGGGCATTATTGGAAATTGCTTCGGTGCAAGACAGGATAGTATATGAGCAACAAGTCCAAGCACTTCCTGGCCCCTAAAGAGTACCCCATTTGCTCACCTGTAACATGGCCCAGAATAAAATACACACATTATTTTTGAAAGGAAGAATGAAGAAAGCGCGATCTCTCCTTGTAAGCAAATGAGTAGCAGCAGCTGGGGGTCCGAGCCTGCTTATTGTTCTGTGCCCTATAAATTACATGCAGATTTTACTTTTGCTTTTGCTCAGTAAGGCAGAAGTTGCTTTTACCATATTTCTCATATGTAATGCAGCCTGCAATTTCCAGCAGCTGGTTTTTTGTTGTTGTTTTTTTTTTTGGCGGGGGGGGGGG
>NW_017729014.1:22651621-22659149 GCF_001723915.1 Gavialis gangeticus
GGGGGGGAAGGATGCATGTTGTATGCAAGACAATATGGTAAATCATGCTGACCTCAGTAGTGCCCTTCCAGCTAGAGCTTGATTTCTTTCCCACCCTTGAACAAAGAGAAAGGGGCGGGATCGTGGTGAAGAATACTTGTCACATCAGAACTGCACCTCCACCGACTGCTCTTATTTCTTCTAAGCGGGAGTCATCAAGGAGGAAAAAAATTAACGGCTTTTCCAAAAAATATTTTTAAAAATTGCATTGTTAAAATTTTACATCAAATTGTTTTCTATTAGTATTTCAATGGCCATAACTTATTCTTTTTGAAAAGAAACCTATTTAAAATGAGTTTGCTAGAAACTATTGTAAGGCCTACACTATTACAATCTGCTAAACATGTAAATAAAAAATGAAGTTGTGGCGTTCAGAGCCTCTAGCCACACCTTGGGGTTACAACCTGCATGCTTTTTCTAGGTACAGGATGAATCGGGGGAAAAAATCTCACTTTTCAGGTCCAGCTTTATAAATGTGGCCTAGGAGTTCATGTATTCTATTAAGGGTTTGTCTTGAGGAGACGTGCTACTGAGGGCAAGAGGGAGACACAGCCCTGTCTCCCTACCCGAGCTCTGGGTTCACGTGCTGTTTTGCGTGTTTTAATTCCAGTCGCCAGCACAGGAAAACAGGAGTCGGGGCTCTTGAGTATCACTTAGTCCAAACCCCTGCTCAAGGCAGCATCATCCCTATCAAAACCATTCCAGGCAGTGGTTCCTAATGCAGCCTGATGCAAATCATGAACAACAGAGAGTTATCTAGTAAACACGTAGGGTATCCTCCATCATATTCTAGCACGCCAGAAATGAGAATGCAGTACGATGCTGAAAATGCAAAGCCACACCACTGTTGATGTAAATGCGTGTAGTCGCATCGTACCAGGAAGGCAAACATGTCATTCGTTAAGGCCCTGTTGCACCGTAGTGAAATCTAGTGTTAGGGCTCTCCTTCACTCCTATTGTAAGGGTTATATCCACAAATGAGAAGGCCTTTAGAAAGGAGCTGATGTGCACGTGGAAAAGTTGATTCAAGTTGGTGACTGGGGTGGAGGCTTTCCATGTGGTGATTCCACTCAGGGTTGAAAATTCAGGTTTAAATCCATCTACACTGATCTCTGCGTTTCCCCCGTGGCACGTTCTTGGGATGCAGAAGGAGAAACCTCTGTTTTGGATGTGAATCTATGCGTCACACAAACAAATGATGCCCAATGCTTGCTCAGTCCCTGCATATCAGGAGCCAGGGTGCCTTTTCCCTTCTCCAAATGTCATCTCAGATATTACTACAGTTAGGTGCCTATTTCCCTGAAGGATCAGCGCTGGGGGACGGCTCCCCAATTGCACTGCTCTGTATGCTTGACTCAGACCTCTTGTCTTTTCTTGCTCTTTCCTTCCCAGGGGGCAGGATCGACCATGGCCACCACGAGGGGAAAGCCAAGCAAGCACTGCACGAGACCGTGGAGATGGACAGAGCTATCGGCTTGGCCAGCCGCCTGACCACGGAGAACGACACCCTGACCGTGGTTACGGCAGATCACTCCCACGTGTTCACCTTCGGGGGCTACACGCCGCGTGGCAACTCCATTTTCGGTAAGTGTTTAACCCATCAATGCCCCGGGGATCTGGGGATCCCTTTGCTCCCAGAGGTTGCTCCCAGACTGTTGCTGTCTGCAATTTCTGCCTGGAGAGGCTGGCACCTGACCCCATGCAGATATATATGCAGTCCAGAGAGTGTTGAACCTGAGGCCAGAAAGGGGCTGGAGAAGACCCTCCAGTCTGACCTGCTCAGCACAAGCCTGAGTAAGTCCTGGCTGAGCCCAGCGATAGTGGCTGATCTACCACATGCTCTTTAGAAAGGCATCCAGGCTTGATTTCAAACCTCCTAGTGATGGAAACCTTTCCACTCTGAGGTTTTGGCCACAGAGTCATTGTTTAGCATCCAGCTCACTTGTACAGCTCCAGACCAAGCTCCCGTGCCAAACACCCCCACGTTTTGTGGGTTGGGAACTAGATCTCCGTTTTACTTGAGCCGATGTCTAAAGCAGCTCAAACTCACTGCAGACATCGCTGAGACCACACCACACACCGGGCAAAATGCCCTGAGCCTCCCAACTCATGCAGTGGCAGAACAGCGTCATCTCTTCTCCCGTGAAACTTCTGCCCTCCCCAGCTGGTCGGCATCGTGGAAGTACCCAGCGGCACCTGCTAGCATCCAGAAGCCCTCAATATGAGAAGCAAGTAGGGAAAATCAGGATCAAGTAAAGTGACAGATTGCTGGAAGTGCTCAGTGGGGAAATGCGTGGTGTTTTATGAAGAGTATAGAGCTCTTCATCCCATAGTGACCCAAACAGATATTCGTAGTGCCACATGATCATTCATGACTGTCACGGGGCTGGGTCTTGACTACACTGCTCCCCAAGGCAAGTCCTCCAGCTGGATGAGCTTCATGTTGGGCCACTGGCTCCACTGATGGGCCAGTGCCTGTGTTGGCTCATGTCGGGCCATGGGCTCTTCTGCTGAGGACTTGCAACACCGCTTCCTTTCTGGGGGTGTCTCCCCACCTGGTGCTGGCCAGACCTGGCTCTGCTTAGCCATGGAGATCTGAAGACCTCCAAGTTTGGATGGAAGAGCTTCTTGATTAATGAATAATTGGGGCTTTTTATAAAAGCAATCAAGAACCCCATCCTATTCTGTCTGCTAGGCATGTAAGTAGTACCGTGCCCTATTGCACCCCGCTGAAGACCCAAGAGCGTGGTGCTGGGGTGTCCTCCTCCTCCTCGCCCTTCTGTGGGCATAACTTTGAGAGTCAGATGAAGGAATATTGTGGGAATAGCCACGCTGGCAGTTTCTTAGGGACATGAGCAGGGTGGCATAGGACCCCGCTCAGTCACACGGATGCCTACGAGGTGTAAAGGGATGTGTCCTCAAGCCTGTACCAGTCCCTGCCCCAACCACGTCTGGAGAGGGGCGAGGCTGGAGGATGAGTGTTGGGTGTGCCGTGGTCTCTCAATGAACGAAGCTGCCGTCACTGGTGTGTAACCTCTGCTCCACGTGCAGGTCTGGCTCCGATGCAGAGCGACGTGGATAAAAAGCCCTTCACTGCCATCCTGTACGGAAATGGTCCTGGGTACAAACTCATAGGAGGAGGAAGGGAGAACGTGTCCACGGTGGATTTTGGTGAGTTCTGGGGCAGGACGGTGATGGCCACGGGGATTCGAGGTAATGCCCTCCTCATCAGCAGCTCGATCTCAGCGAGCGGGGTCCCTGTCAGACAACCCGGTGCCACTAGCTGGGCTCCTTGTTGGGCAGACTCGGAGGAGAAGCCACGGGCAGCAGCCTTGGACAGACCAATCCAGGCCCCAGTATACATGAGTTTTATGTGCTGAGATAACTTAACCCAGGTCAGGAGCAGACAGACATGCTGCCGTCCTGGGGCAGGTCCTCTGTTTCTTTAAGCGTCTACGTGGCCCTTCTCTGCCCCTCCGCCGGTTTCAATGCATGGGGGGCCAGATTCGCCGATGCTAATCTAGCAGCTCTCCAGTGGAGAAGGGGTTTCACTCTTCAGCACGAGGTGCCACGGTCCCTGACGGCGGTTTGTTCCCTTTCCCTGCAGCTCACGCCAACTACCAGGCCCAGTCGGCTGTGCCCCTGCGCCAGGAGACCCACGGCGGTGAGGACGTGGCTGTCTTTGCCAAGGGGCCCATGGCTCATCTTCTGCATGGGGTCCACGAGCAGAACTACATCCCACACGTCATGGCTTATGCTGCCTGCGTTGGCCCAAACACCAACCACTGCCGCTCCGGGGCTCCCTGTGGCACGGGGGTGGCTCTGCCTCTCCTCTCCACCTTTGCTTCTCTCTTCATCCTCCTGTGCTTGTTTTGAAGACTTGCTCTCGGGCAACTCACTCCCTCCTGCCACAGACCAGAGCTCCCCAGCTGTCCCAACCAGAGGTCTCTACCCCGTTGCAAGACCCCCGTGCAATACGGAGGATTTGGGAGCAGGGGGTTTACCCCGCTGGAAGTCCTGCCAAGGCTCCCTGTGTCCCCATCTACAGACCTGCTCGGCCCTCTCCCCAGGCCGGCGGTGAATCCTTCTCTGGGCCCAGAAGGGGTGGTGAGCTCTGCTCGTGGCTTAGCCATTGCTGACTCTGGCGAACATCCCCGGTCTGGCTGCACCGGATTCGATGTTGGCTTCGAGGGCTGGAAACGCGGGGCTGTTTTTACAGTTATTTCCTGGACAACGATGGGAGCGTTCCCAATTCTGTGAAACCAAAGGTAGAGCTGCCACGGAGCAGTCTTTCTGGGACATATATGTTTCGTCTCTGAGAAGTCCATCAGGGTTTGTCGAGGGCTTCACTCCTCCCGGACATCACTCGAGCAATTTAAAAAATCACACAAAACAATCACAGAGTAGCAGACTTCCTCTTTTCCATCTTCCTGTGCTTGGCTTTCTTTTCCTTTCCCCTGTGGCTGCTGCTTTCCTGAGATATTTGTATGTAACTAGAGGCTGCCATCCCTGCGATCAGGGTCTACGTCTGATGGGCCCAAACCAAAACCCAGATCCCGACTTCGGGAGCAGAGGCTGTTGGGATCTGAACCAAGACCCAAATTTTGCTTCTGTCAAGCGTGTGTCTGGTTTGTGGTGTGAAAGCACCCTCAAGAAATCAGTCACGTACATCTAACAGAAATCGGGCACCAGAAATTTCCTCCTCGGTCTGACGGATCCAAGTCTGACACAATTCAGATTCTGGGCCGTGGCACCGCTGGTGAGAAAATCTGGTGAAAAGAAATATCCCCCTATTCTGTTCGACTCCTTTCCTCAGCCCTTGCCAGGTCAGATGCCCCTAGGTGTGGCTTGGGTTGGCCATTTATCCCAGGCCTTCTGGCACGATTTTGATTTTGCATGGGCTACACGGCATCCCTCCAGCCCATCTTGTCAGACACGAAAGGGCTGCGGAGATGATGCATCTTAATCAGATCTTGGCAAGGCCGTGACACCAAGGTGCTGAGACCAAAATGTGAGATCCTGGGCCACCCAAACCTTTGCAGGCTTTGCAAGGAACGTCCCAGATCCCTGTTGCTGCAGGGTGGGCTCGGTCGCAGCGGAGGGGGGGCCACAGAGCGAATGGAGATGGGTTGTAACCCGACTTCCCTTGAGCATATAAAAGGGACTGGTCTGTGCATCAGGCAGGTTCATATTTCCACCAAGCTGGTTTTGAATCGTGTCTTGATACCATGATGCTCCATTGGGACATCAGGAGATAGTTGCAAAAGCCTCAGTGATTTAGAAGTCTAAATGCCATTGGAAAGTAATGGGACTCAGGATCCCGAATCACTTTGGCCCAAATGACTGTTATCTTACCACTGCTTTGTGGACTCTTGCCACTTGCTAAGATACTCCAGTGTCTAGAGAAAAGGTCCACAGCCCTATCTCCGGGTGCCCTGAGCGACGGTGAGGGTGGGGGACTCTCTGCCGTGGCCGGTGAGGATTGGTTCCACGTTAGGAAATACGAACGCCTTCCCCAATCGCTGAGTATCCAATTTGGGTCAATTTTGTCCTTTGAGTTATTTTTTTTAATAAAGACTTTCAAGAAAATGATTTTGGTACATTTGAGGCCATTGCGCATTGTTTGAAATGCCTCAGCTTCTTGGCACAAACCATGCCCTGGAGCCACAGCCCCTCTGGGCTTCAGGAGTAAGACCCCTGTCCAGGGGGGCAGGAACCAGTCCATATTTCCACAGCGAACAGGGCTCTCGCGTCCTGGGTGCGGACAGCGGCCCTCATCTCCTGCTGCCCTCTTTTCCTTAGGATCCTCTTTGGATTCATTTTGATTGCGATAGCAAGTAGGAGGTTTGGTCGTGGCCCCAGCCTCTCCAGCGCTAGGTGCTGTACAAACCCTGAACACAGACATGATCCCTGCCCCAAAGAGCTTTGCATCACAGACACGTTTCCCCCCTCCCAAAATACCCGGGGCTGAGGGCTGTGTTTGACTCTTTATGCTCTGGGGAGGGTGGGGGTGGAGTGAAGGTGATTCCCAGGCAACATAGATACAGGGGCAAGAGGAGTGCTTTATTAACGAATAGTTGTTTTAGCTATAACCATTGTCATTTCTCAGTGTAATGCACCAAGCCAGACCTCTGGAGCCATTCCAGCACAGGGGGTTCAGCCTGAGCTCTGGGACCAGCATCCAGCTAAGTGGTCTGCCGAGTATGGACCCTTCTTCCGAGGGGTCTTGCAGCGAGGCCTCTCTACCTAGACAAATGCAATCCGTGGCCCCATAAGCACAGGGTGGCTTTGCAAACCACGGTCCAAGGAGATGAGCATTTTTATCTGAGCACCGCTGAGAACTGGATGGTAGTGGGGAGAGGGAGCAAAGTGCTAGCAAAGGAGATGGCGAGGCAGCAAACCCACGGGGCTGAAGAGCTGCTAGCTCCGGAGCCGTCTGCAGACTATGCGGGTGGCCAGCGTGGGGTCACCTCGCTCCCCAGATGTGTAGCTACAGCTCTGGCCACGCAGCCTGCCGGCCACCCCACCTGCGCCGGGGTCCGTCATGGCTCATTCTCCCCTCGCAAGCCATTTGTGATTGTCCTGGTTTGCTTAGGAGAGCAGTGGAAGGAGACACCCGGGCAGTCCCCGGAGGCCTTGGGAAAGTCCCCACGCTCATGTCTGGTGCAGCTCTTTCCGTGTCTATTATTTGCCATGTAATCAAACCAACCCGTTGGCCCGCAGCCAGCAAAGGGGCACGGGAGAAACAAACTGGTTCCTCGTTGCTGCCACAGAGATTCATCTCCTCGTCCTGGGGTGGCTGGGCCAGGCCAGGGTGGAACGTACTCGTAGCCCCGGGACTTCCAGCCAGCTCATGTCACCTGCAGGCAGATTCAGGCCGGGCACCGCTGCTCCGCTCTGCTTGGGCTCTGAGCTCGGGGGGAGGCCAGCATCCGCCAGGTTCAGGGCTCCTCGGGGATCTGGGCCCTGGGTCTCCTTGTTGTCAGGCCCGGCTGACTGTTGCAACTCCCCATGCCCTCCCCTTTGCTCTGGAGATCGCTGCATTGTCCCTTGCGTGGGCCTGATCCCCCAGAGACAGCCCACTGGTCTCAGTGGCTTGACTGTACCTGGGCAGGTGAGAGCGAGCCAGGCCCGTGGTCTTTGAGGCTGGAGCCTGCAAGGTGCCCCCGGGTGAGCACCCAGCTTCATCAGCCCAAGTCGCCTTGATCAGGGACAAGTGGCTGCAATGTCCGCCTGGCATCAGCATCTCACCCCATTAGGACCCGGGGTGCCTTTCGCCTGGGCTCAGGGCAGCTGACAGCCTGAGCAGCCCTGGGCAAGCCTGTTTGCCTGGTGAGAGGGGCTGCTGGCTCCCTGATTGCCCCCAGCTGGCAGCCCTTAGGTGTGGGAGTGTCTGCCCGGATATTGCTCCCTAGGGTGCACAGCCAGGTGCGTCTTGTCTCTGGCAGACCAGCTTCTTTGGGTAAATCTGATATCTGTTATTAGACTA
>NW_017729014.1:22664149-22669133 GCF_001723915.1 Gavialis gangeticus
GTGCCCCCGGGTGAGCACCCAGCTTCACCAGCCCAAGTCGCCTTGATCAGGGACAAGTGGCTGCAATGTCCGCCTGGCATCAGCATCTCACCCCATTAGGACCCGGGGTGCCTTTCGCCTGGGCTCAGGGCAGCTGACAGCCTGAGCAGCCCTGGGCAAGCCTGTTTGCCTGGTGAGAGGGGCTGCTGGCTCCCTGATTGCCCCCAGCTGGCAGCCCTTAGGTGTGGGAGTGTCTGCCCGGATATTGCTCCCTAGGGTGCACAGCCAGGTGCGTCTTGTCTCTGGCAGACCAGCTTCTTTGGGTAAATCTGATATCTGTTATTAGACTAACTAAAAGAGTTGGAAAAAATCTTCTTTGCAAGCTTTTGGGTACAAACAGCCTTCTTGAAGCAGAGGAAGCGTCTGCAGTTTTTTCTCTGGCAGCTCCCAGGCTGTTGCCTGCTGGCGTGAGCCCCTTCAGGTGAGACTTTCTGCCATCTTTCTTTCCCAGCCAGAGCTGGGAGGGGTGGGGAGACCTATTTTCTGGGCTGAAGAGGAGAGATGGGTTTGCTCCTTGCCCTGCTCTGGGCAGGGCTGAGCCGCAGCTCCAGGGCTGATGCCTGAGCATCAGTGCAGCCCGGTCCAGGTACCCCTGGCCCTTCCCCACGTGGGAGCGTGATTGGAGCTGCAAAATGTGACCGGGCTTGGGAAACCCCTGGGGAAGTGCCAGGGCCAGCCCTGCTATTAAATATGTGGGCCAAGCCCAGGGGCCTGGGCTCTGGGTATGGCTTCCCAGCGGCTCACTTGGCTTTGTGCCTTCAAAATGCGTCGTTGCGGCCAGCTGCTAACATGGATGAGAGGCCCTAGGGCAGGCCAAGCCCTGGGGTTCTGGTCTCCTGCCAGGTGCCATTGTGAGGATAGGAGCTGGGTGGCTGCAGGGATGGGGCAAAAGTAAGCAGAGGGCCAGGGACTGGGACCCTGCCAGCTTCACCTTCTGGAGCATGGGGCAGAGGTGCTGCCAGGGGCACAGGAGCCACCTCAGCATCACCAGTCCCAGCGGGACCCACAGCAAGTTGCTTGGGGCAGAGTTCCCGTCCCTTCGGGTGCCAAAGCGGCAGTTTCAGGCTGTGTATGTGACATTGCTCTCACCAGGAGGGCGGTGAAGCACTGGAACAGGTTCCTCAGAAAGGTGGTGCGGTCTCCATCCTTGGAGGTGTTTAAGACCTGGCTAGACGAGCCTTGGCTGGGACGATGTAGTTGGGGCTGGTCCTGCTTGGAGCAGGGGTTGGACTAGATGTGACCTCCTGAGCTCCCTTCACACCCTCAGTTTTTACGACTCTTGGCACTGGCACTTGGGTTGTGCTTCTCTTACCCCTGCACTGCGGGTGTGTAAGCAGAGAGGTAGGCTGAGGCCCACTCTGGCTGAAGAGTGGCCTAAAACCTGGCTCTCTGGCTTCCTCAGCAAGTACCAAAATATTCAGCTCTCAGGGCAAAATCATGGCTTTCCCCCCAGTCATCTAATCATAGTTTTCACCCGGTGAAAATGTCATAACTTGCATATATTGACATGCCCAGAACGGGTGCGTGTCCACAATCGCAGTGCCTGGCCTCCTGGACCTGCTCAGTCTAGGCATGCGTGCACCTGTGACCGTAGTTCGGGGTGACAGCATCGCAGTGTGTGTAAGCGCCACGGATGCGCTTCCAGGGTTGTCACCTCCGGGGCAGCCGTGAGGATTGTATTTGGGTAAATGTTTGGGACGAGCTTAGAGACGAGGTGAGCTGGGCCATGGCAGCAGAGACGGCACCTGGAACATGGGGACTTCTGGCGTGCACGTGTACAACCCCTGCCCAGAATATCTATCTATCTATCTATCCTCCATGCCTGGGTAGAAAGTCCTTTGCTTTTATGCTGGGCCTCTCAAGGACGGTGACTGCCAGCTGGACATGACTTCGAAGCGCCAGGCAGGGAGCCAAGTCCGCGGGGGGTGGCACCATGCAGCCGCTGTTCCTGCGATCTCCAGGAAAGGGGAGGGCTGTTAACTGGGAACCCAAGGACCTTGCACAAGCTCCGTCCCCTTCCTGTGACCCCGTCTGTCTAATCTAGCTTCTTGAGGATCCCAATAGCTGCGCATCGGCCCCTCAGGGGCCACGCTGTCGGGAAGTGAAGTCTCTGGCGTGCTCCCCAGCAGGGCATGGAAAGGGGCTCTCTGAGGATGGACCCAGCAGATCTTAGCCTCAGAGCAGGAGAGGTGAGCTCTCTCTGCTTACTGCCCGGTGGGAAAGTGCTGATCCATTCTCCAGCATTGACTGGGCAGGCATGATGGGGGTCAAGGCACGGGTTTTCTGAAGCCCTTTGCTATTTGCCCTGAGCTTTGCTGGAGATCCAGTCTTTTGCTGTTGTCGTTGACTTGGAGTTGGTCGGGCTTGCAAGCAACAGCAAGGAGTGGCTCCTGCAACCCTGAAAACTCGGTAGCCCTGGGGCCCCTTTGCTTGAAGCCAAGCTGGGGAACCACAAGGAAGGAAGGAGAAGACCGGGTGACTATAACTCACTGGCAAGTGTGGGTTATGTGCCCCCCTCTGCACCGGATCCACACGGGGCATGAGTCTGCAACAGCCCCAGCTAGAACCATTGGCTTGAACAGTAGCAGCTCTCGCTTCCGGCTCTGGAGGGTCCTGGCTCCGAACCCGGGTGTCAGCCAGGGCTAAAACAGATGTTTCAGGCCGGGGAAGTCCTGAGCAAGGCCGAGCTCTCATCCTAGCTGAATTGAGGGTCCAGCCTTTTGCCCCCATCATACAGTCTCCATTTGGAAGTGGAGCCGGAGACCCGGTGGGCAGAGAATCGACCCCACCATGGCTTGTGCCCCAAATGCTTTTGGAAATAGAGCTGCTTCCTGCTTGGATTTGCTTAATGGGATGGAAAAACTCACGCGTCGAGCTACCGGGATGTTTTTCTGGCAGTGCTGCATTGGCATAGCCCAGTGCAGCATGGTTACATGGCATCAAAATATTGTCGAGGTGGCTCTTAAGTACCTGAAGTTGGCAGCCACAGTGCTGGCTTTACAATGGCACTGACTGTGTTTCCTGTTCGTGCGGTATCATGGGTCAGTGCATGCAAGAGGTGTAATTCCCCTGTTGCTCTCGGGCCAGTGCCTCTCCAGGGAGAGAATCGAGTGTGGCGTGTAATAAGGAGACATGATGATGATGAGGCCCCGAAAAGCAGCAAAGCCTTCCAGAAAAAGGACCTGGCAAGCAGATAACTAATGGCATTAATAGGAATGGGGGAAGGGGAAGAGCTGCAGGTGTTGATGAGTGAAGAGCCTGTGGGAGGCCTTTTGACAAATTTGAATGAATTGAAGTCCACCTCTCCCAGGGGACTTCAGTAAGGCTTTTGGACACTGTCCCACGTGGCCTTCTCATAAACAACGTGGAGAAATGCGGGCTAGACAGGATTACTGTTAAGTAGCTACGTACATCACTGGTTGCATAATGGATAGCAGAGAGTACCCATAAATGGATCTGTGTCCAAAGGGTTCAAGTCAAGTTCCACGAGTGTCTGTTCTGGCTCAGATGTCACGAAACATTTTTTTATTAATGACTTGGATATGGGTGGATGAGCTCAGATTTTGCAGATGATCAAAAGCAGGAGGGGTCATAAATACTTTGGAGGACGGCAGAAGAACTCAACGAGATCTTGGTACGGTTGAGAACTGGGCCGCAGACGTCAACGTGAAATGCAGTAACGACAAACGTCGGATGCTACATCTGGGGAAGAAAATAAAACGCACAGATGATGCATGGGAAATGACTGGCCAGGTGGTTGCGCTGCCGCAAGGGATGTGGGGGCTACAGTGGATCCCAAACTGAGCATGAGTCGAAGGTGAAGCTGTTGCAAAAAAAGATGCAATTTTGGGTTGCATCGGCAGGAGGCCGGTATGTGAGGCCTGGAAGGAGATGATGGTGTTCTCGCGGGCAGTGGCTGGGCCTCAGCTGGGGTGTCTGTGCACATCTGTGCGCTGCCGTGTAGCAAGGGCATGGAAAGCCTGAAGGTGACCCAGAGGCCAGCAGCAATACTGAAAAAGGAGTTGGACCGCATGCCACGTGGGGAAGGGCTGAGAGAACGTGACATGTTTAGCTTGGACAAAAGGAGATTAAGGAGAGGTTGGATAGTCAGGTTCAAATACTTGGAAGGCTGTCGTAGAGAAGAACATCTGTTTTCGCTTGCTGCGGAGGGCAGGGCGAGACACGGGTTTCAACTGCAGTGAAGCAGGTTTAGGTTATATCTTGGCAAGACCTTCCCCACTGGAGGAAGGGCAGGACTGTGGAAATTCATCCCTGGGGGTTTACGAGACAAGGCTGGGCAGGCATCCATCAGCGAGGGGAAGGGGCCAGCGAATGCTGCATCTCTGCTGGGGGCTGGACTAGACGACCCTTGAGGTCCCTTCCAAAGCTGTGGCTCTATGAAGCCATTTCAGGCCTGGTAGTACTCTCTTGGGTGTCATGATAGCTGGTCAGTTGTCAGCCCACAAGCATCAGGGCGGGCAGCAGCCCTGTGCGAAACATGGAAACGGCTCTAAGTAACTTCCCTGTGACAGTCTGAGGCGCTCTCTTCGCAGTGCGGGGCTGGGGTGGTACGTAGGAGGAGGTGCGGGGTGCATCGCTGTTCCCAGGCCCTACGGGCAGGACAGGGGATGGGCTGACAGTAGCCAGCCCCGCTGCCAGCTAATGGGACCTTGGATGCCAGAAACCCAAGCCTCTCACTGGAAGCTTCCCTGGGGGCCTGGGGAAGGCGCATGTCACTGAATCGCAGCAAGAGGCAGAGAGAGATCGATCCTCTAGTCCAGACCCCTGCTCAAGGCAGGATCGTGCCGGTCTCAGCCATCCCAGATGCTTGTCTAACCTGCTCCAAAAAGCGATGGAGACTCTGCAGCCTCTCCGCGCGATCGCTCCGGCTTGCAGAGGGGGCTTCCTCCCCAGTATCTAACTAGCCCGTGTCCGGCCGCTATCT
>NW_017729014.1:22674133-22676519 GCF_001723915.1 Gavialis gangeticus
CAAGAGGCAGAGAGAGATCGATCCTCTAGTCCAGACCCCTGCTCAAGGCAGGATCGTGCCGGTCTCAGCCATCCCAGATGCTTGTCTAACCTGCTCCAAAAAGCGATGGAGACTCTGCAGCCTCTCCGCGCGATCGCTCCGGCTTGCAGAGGGGGCTTCCTCCCCAGTATCTAACTAGCCCGTGTCCGGCTGCTATCTATCTTACCCATGCAGAAGCTCAACCCATTATTTCTGGTCCTGGCTTATCTCACCGTTCTCTTTATAACAGCCTTTTCCTCACATTGATGCCTGCTATGAAATCCCCCCTCAGGCTTCTTCAGACTCCATAATCCCCCTTTCCTGATTGAAGGAGGGCGGCTCCTTTCCTCTCCATCCTGCCTTCCCCTCCCTGTACTGTTTACTCACTGGTCACTTGATGCATGTAAAACATCCCAACCCATGTTGCTTTTTTAAATATTTTATTGATGCAGAAAATTTAGGCCAAGGACCTGAGGCTCAGACCTTTTCCCCGGGTGCTTTCTTGGCTCTAGCCTGTCCTTAGCGCGTGCAGCTGGCGGAAACGTAAGGCTCTCGTGGCGCTTTCAACAGGCTGCCGCTGCCGCGTTTCTAGGGAAAGGGTTGGTGTCCTGCTGACCTGCTCCGGAAGAGCCGCGTGTTGTTCCACCTGGCGTCCCTCTGCGACCAGGCCACCCCTGATATTTGGCCTTCTCAGAGACAGGTCTGCATTGAGCTATCTTTGAAACGGCTCAGCCTCAGCATGCCTCCTGGTCTGGGGAGTTTATGCAGATGGCCACAGCCCAGGGTTGGTGGCTGTGGAGTATGAACTGGCCATCTGTTTTTGGAGGGGGAAACGCACTGGAATATATTGAGAACAAACAGGGAAGCCGCAGAGTCCAGAGCCAAGGCCTCACTTTGCTCAAGGGGAGCCAGGGCCACCTGCCAGCATGTGGTTTCGGTGTCTTTATTTGTGGAGTTGGGTTTCCAAACAAGCGCGCTGGACTCTGCCGAGGCAGGAGCCGGCCCAGCTGGCCTGGTCACTCTGGTTTGAAAGATCCCCGTGGCAAACAGCCATTGCCCGAGGTCGCAAAGCCCATCTTTCCAGCTCAGAGATGCTTCCCCGAAGCACCCAAGGTTGCTTGCCTCAGGGACGCAGGGCCACCGGCGGGGATTTGGCATGGGGTTTTCACTGGATGGCTGACGGTGAGGAGGGAGCGCAGCTGTGTCGTCCATGGGACGAGCAACTTGCCAGACTACAGCTGTTCCTCGCATTAGGGTGACTGACGCACACACGGACGCACACACACGGACGCAGCTGCTCTTTACGTTCGGGTAACCGCACTGATGGTGGGAAGAGAAGGGATGCGTGCTCGCACTCACCAGCTCCTGCGAAGATCAGGCCCCCACAGTGCCAGGCAATGTATAGACAGGCAGCCCATGCCTGAGCAAATGGCACCGGTGGCACTACTGGATGCGGAAGGGCCCAATCCACAAAAGGACTTAGAAGCTTGACACCAGAGGAATTTAGGCATCTGAATCCCAACTTGGGAGCCCAGAAAGCCCTGCTCAGCTGGTTGCTCTGCCCCAACCTCCTGTTTCGACACGCAAGTTCCCCAGCGCCGATGCTGCCGCTTCTGCACATCTGGGAGAGCCCCAGCCTTGCCCGGGCTCCGCACCTTGGCACCCAGCTGCCCCCAGAGCCTGGTCGGGATCCAGTAAGGAAGTGCTCCTTTGCTTCTCGCCCTGCGGGTGCGGAGCATGGCTCCTGGAGCAGGCGCGGGGCAGCTTCTGGAGGAGGGGGAAGGCGAATCTTTACCTAGCCTATGCATGGGGGAGCAGCCTCAGCACAGAGCTCTCCCCCCCGTCCACCCCAACACACCCGTCTCTCAGTGGGAAGAGGAGACAGGAGATATTTTGGGGGACTTCTGGTGCCACCACCCAACAGTCTCCCCTGCTCCGCTCCGTGAAAGGAGGCCCTTTCCGCTGGGAGAGGGCCTGGGCTGTGAATGGGGAGGACAGATGCCCCCCTGGAGCTGCGAGCGAGGCAGCATTGGAGAGACCCTGTGACCTAATAGCGGGGTCAGGGCAGCTGCTTGGTCAGGGGGCTGCACTTCGGGTTCCCCTCCAGGGGCCAGCCAGCATGACCCCACGGGTGCCCCCTCCACGCCAGCCCGCAGCCCTGAGCTCCTCCGGTGAGGCTGCCTCCGAGCTCCCAGGGTCTGAGAGCACTGCAGGGAAATCAGCAGGGGTTTGAACCCCAAACTGCCTTCCTGAGTCTGCCCCTAGCCACCACGGCCGGCGGGGCAGGAACGGTGCAGCCACGCTGGGCCAGGCAGGTGCTATCTTCTATTGGACCAACCGCATAGATACATCACCTTTCCCAGCTCGT
>NW_017729014.1:22681519-22686062 GCF_001723915.1 Gavialis gangeticus
CAGGAACGGTGCAGCCACGCTGGGCCAGGCAGGTGCTATCTTCTATTGGACCAACCGCATAGATACATCACCTTTCCCAGCTCGATGGAGTTAGTCTCTGAGGTGCCTCCTGGCCCTGCCTGACTCCAGACTAACAGGCTTAGCTGCCTCTCTCCGCTACAGGGCTGGCAAAGGAAGCTGTCAGTGCTCGGAGCTCATTAAAGGCACTGGAGACGAGTTAGATGTGCAGCATTGGAGCCCCCTCTGCTGCAAGCAGCCGGCTGCACACCCAGGGCTGCTTCTCGCTTCTGCATCTCCTGCGCGCAGCGCAATGGTCTTTGCTGCCTCTCATCCACTTACTGTGCCTTGCGGCAGTCTCCCAGTGCCTGAGGAAGGGTGTTTGTGCCCAGAAACTTGCAAAGAGCTTTTCTCCAACTATTTAGTTGGTCTAATAGAAGAGATCACCTCGATCCAAAGAACCGTGCAGCAAACAGCACTTTTCTTAAGGTGCCAGCACTTGGGGCAAGGGGTAGAGCGGGCATCTCGGCTTTCCTTTACCTGAGGAAGAGCAGGGCTGGGTCCTGTGCTGTTGGGTCTCCAGCCTTGGACCCGCAGCCTTATCCTGATCAATGCAGCAGCCAGCTCCAATCTGCCCCCTTGGGTGGGATATGGGGACAAGGCCAGGGCTTTTGTCCATGCCTGAGATATTCTGCCCTAAAGGTCTCACTCGTAACACCTGACCGGCTGCTTCCCTTATTCAAGAGCAGAGAGAAGAGCAGGAGGTGTGTGGGCAGCAGGGGCCTTCCTGCATCTAGGCTGGGCTCTGGGGACTCGGGTGTTGGTCTCCTGGTTTCCTGACTTGGTTTGCTCCTGGACTCTGCTCGCCAGCTCCATCTCTGGCTTCGATGTCCTGGCTTTCCCGTCGGGTAACCCGGATCCTCGACTGGCTCCCAGGTCTGGCTGGATTGCACTTGCTAGAGGGGCTGGGAAGCCTGTGGGTGATTTTGTCCCACCCTGCTTGATTCTCTGGGCTTTGTCCCCACTCATCCTCCACTTCCCCTGGCTGCTGAATTCAAGCAAGGGGCACATGGCAATGAGCTCTCTTCCCTGTGCATGGGCCTCATTGTCCAAGGGGGTCTGCCTGCACCCCTGCTGCTGTGATCCTAGATCTGTCCCTGGGCCTGACCCACGAAGAATACGAATCTGCTTCAGCTTGCTGGCAAAGGAACTGAGGCCAGGACCCATCAAATCAGCGGGAGTTCAGTGGGTGTCTGAATATCTTTGCATGTCTAGTCCTTTGTCCTTTAGGTCAAGGCATGAAACCTTACGCTTGAGTTCAGGGTTGCACGTCTAGTGCCCCCAGCTGCCTCCTGATCTCCAGAAATGATGCATATATAGTCGACTTTCAAACCGCTGCACATCAGGGTTTGGCTGTGTGGCCACATGCCTGTAATGCAAGCTGGGGGTGAACTCACGGTATGTCAGCTACTCCCCAGATGATTTTGTGGCTGCTCTTACCCTGCAGTAAATGGGAAAGAAAGACCTTGCTTGAGGGGTGAGCTACCCTGCATTTGCTACAGGGCAAGACTGTGCACGTGGGCGATTGCTGCAGAGTAGCTAATGCGGTCTCAGCTCTGGCCCTAGCTCACCTCCCAAAAGCTGTGCGGCCATACCTTCCATGTACTGTCCCAGCCCCTCCACAAGAAAGATGGATCCAGGTGGTTTCCTTCTCCCAGAAAGATTACTCGCAAAATACTGAGCGGAGAAAAGTGCAAGGGCTCCTGGGTGAGTAGGGGACCGGTGCCCTGGCTTTCTCTAGAATACCGAAGCCAGGAAGCAGAGGCCAAGAAAACATCCTGTTTTTGTTTGCTGAGAGAAACCGGGTGAGAGGGAAACAGGAAAGCTGCAGGCACCGCGCAATACTTCCATCAGCTGCAGAATTGGAGCTCGGGTCAATAGAAACATGGGGGAATTACTGCATGGACTGATTAGGATTACCATTGCTCCATTGGGCTCAGGAAGGCTTTGGCTGCGTCTCCCTTATTGCAAAGCAGACACTCGCCAGGTCTCTCCCATCCCACCTGGGAGACGTGTGGTTCCTCCCAGTGCTTGCCGAACCGACGAGGCCCTTTTCAGCGGGATGGGAATACTCATTAGCAGCTCCGAATCCAATGGCAACTTGTCAGCCCGCCGGCAAGAGACCCGGGTCCGGCTCTTACTCAAGAAATGGGAACGGTGCAGCTAGTGCTCTGCCGAGGCTGGCTGCACGGGGCCGCAAGAGCTTGTGACGCCTGCCCGTCGATTTTTCGGGTCTTGGTGTTGCTATGAGACAATGTCTGGGGGACACGGTGCCCTGGGCGGATCTAGGATTTTGAAAAGGGCGTGCAGGTGCTGTGCTGTGTCAAACACCCGGCCTGCAGGGTGGATCCAAAGAGGCTGGAGCTGGACTGGTCTCCGTGGGGGCAGACGACAGAACAAGGAGCAATGGGCTCAAGTTGCAACAAGGGGAGTTTAGGGTAGGTATTGGGAAAAACTTTCTCAGTAGGAGGGTAGTAAATCACTGGACCAGGCTCCCCAGAGAGGTGGTGGAGTCTCTCTGGGTAGACAAAACCTTGGCTGGGATGATGCAGTTGGGCCTGGTCCTGCTTTGAGGAGGGGGTTGGATTAAATGTGACCTCCTGAGCTCCCTTCCCACCCTCATTTTCTATGATCTGAGGCTTTGTGATGGTGCACCACCTTTTCCTCCAGTTCACAAGAAACTCTTAAGATGTACTAATATGCTGGGGGCATAGGGCTGTATTATCCAGTTTAAGATCAAAGCTAAAACTAATATAACTTTATTGGCATGCTAATATGTTGTTTTTTAAAAACACAGCTAGTCCAAAGAGATTGTTTTATTAGTCCTGTAGTTATTCTAGCTAAATATAGGTCTCTTATTCAGATTCATAAAACAAAATTTAGCCTTCTTGAACATCTTGAGAGTAACTCCATTAACAAGGAAGTGTTGGAGGCAATGTGCACTTGAGTTAGTATAACTACACCTGACTTAAGTTTTTCTTTTTTTTAGGTAGAGCTAAAAACAGTCCGCAGGGCTGTGAGAGAGAAGAAAGGGATTACTGGGAACAGCTAATGGCCAGCAGGACTGCAGAAGAAAGGATAACCTGATTAGTGGAATATCAAAAGGATTATTATGGAGAGCGTTGTTACCATCCGTGGCGTGAAGTGAGATTAGCAGAATCAGGTAGATTATAAGGAGCCAGATACCTAGAGCTGGTTTATAAAACGCTAATTGCAAAGCCTGCTCAATGGCAGTACTTGCTGGGTGCTTGTACGTGGCCAAAACAGGGCTTGCCCTGTACCGAAATTGTTCCGGCTTGCTTATGGCTATTTACTGCGGTTGCACCAACAGGCCCCAAGATTTGGTCGGGCCCCTGCTGTGCCGGGTGCTGTGCAAATCCACGATGAAGGCTCAACGCCCTGCCCCGAGCAGTGCATGCAGCAAGGACGTGGGAGCACGTCCTGCCTTTCGCCTTGCCCTGTGCAGAAACTGGGGCCTGCTGCAGTCATGCCAGTCACCACTGATGGACGCCCGGGCAGCGCCTTTGCGCTGGAGGCTGCGATCCCGTCACACGTGCAGCACAGAGAGCTTTGCTGGCACGCAGATCCCCCGAGAGCTCCCAGGGCTCTTTCATAACTGAGCGAGGCCTTGTCAAAGCTCAGCTTAACCCTGTGAAATCATAACTTTGCCAAACCCTATGAAATATGAATTTGCACGTCTGCCCAGGAGAACTTTTACAATCTTTTCTCTGATGCCTGAAGAAGGGTGTTTGTGCTCGAAAGCTTGCAATTAAAGAATTTTTGTTTTGCAAAAACGTTGTTGGTCTGGTAAAAGATATCGCTACTACGAGTCCCGGTTGCCCCTTCTTAACCCTGTTTCTCAGAAGCAGGGGTGGTTTCCCAGGCCCTGGCACAGCCTCTCAGCTCCAGGATGTGTGAGCACCATCATTTTCAGCAAGACATTGCCAGTCCCAGGGAAGGGCTGCTTGCCGTTCACAGCTTGCATTGTTGAGTCTGGTTTGAAGCTCGCAGCCAGCGCGCACTGCTCCTGGCTCTGTGAACAATTAGGCTGAGCCGCTCAACAGTGCCTGTGCCCAAATCGCCTTTTAACGGGGATTTAATTGCATTGGGGTAATATTGTCTGGTAGTTAAACCCAAATTAATTAATGGAGAGTGTGCATGAGGGATTAGCTTGTGTGCGCGAGCCCCCCAGGTGTGCAACTGCGGCGGGTGCAGTTCGCAGTACTTAACCTGCCAGGAAACCTGCTACCGGCTCCCAGGCCCGGAGCCAGGGGGAGAAGGGCGGCGCAGCGGGCCTGGCCCCACAACGGAGCTGCCTGGCAGCCAGTGCTGGCGGGGAAGGGACTTGCCCCACGGCCTGAGATCAGGTGGGGCACGGAGGAAAGGCGGCAGCTCAAGGGTCCTGCATGTAATGTGGGCCGGGGCCGCCTCCGCCCGCGGCCATTGACGCCGCCGAGGCCCGACCGGAGCCGCCCGGGGGCAGCGA
>NW_017729014.1:22686770-22688015 GCF_001723915.1 Gavialis gangeticus
CTGGTGCCAGGTTGGCCCTTTGGCAGGGTGGTTCGGGACACTGCCAGCGGTGGCAGGGGCTGCAGGTTCAAGTCCCTGATCGGCTTGAGTCCCCTGGCTGCCATCTACTACGCAACCGTTCCCCCCTCCGGCGCTTGCCTACTAGCTGGAACTCAGGGGTGATCGCGGTTGCAAGTCGGAGGGGACTTGAAGTTGTAGCTCAGTTGGAAATGTCCTGAACCACCCGGCGGCTGGCCGGGTTTTTTTTGGCCCTGATTCTGGGGTGCAGAGGCCAAAACAGGAAATGCCCTGACTTTCAAAGTGCAAAAAAAACCCCCTCTGCTGCTCCCCCAGATAGTTACAGGGCCAGGCCCCCAGCCCACCTTTCCCTACAGCCCCCTTCTGCACACAAGGGGCCAGAGGGCTCCAGCCAGGCTAGGGCTTGAACCCACAACCTTTGCTACCTAGACTAGCACCCTTACCACCACAGTACCAGGGAAGGTGGGAGCTCCTGCTGCCGTGGGCCCCTTGAGGCGCAGCACCCAGGCCCCGCCATGCAACGAGGACAGCACCTCCCTGCAAAACAGGGGAGGCTGGGACCTGAACCCAGGTCTTCAGCACCTGCACAGAGAGGCCCAGCACCACGCACCACAGGGCCTGCCTGCCTGGCTCAGCCCCTCACTTCTGGGCCCCTTGACTCGTTCCCTGCGCACACGCGCTGGCCCCACGACAAGGCCAGTCCCGGGAAGGCCGCAGCCCAGCCAGCCTCGTGGCCAAGGCGCTGCCAGGCCGGGCCTGCAGGTTTGACTGCGCAGGGGCGGCATCCCCTGGGCCCGGCTTTTCCTCTTGCTTTGCCCACCCGCTGCAGGCCGAGGGCCATCATATTTGCCAGGCCGGAGAGGACTTGTTGCAGCCGCCCGTGCTCGAGGCTGGAGGCCGGGACGTTTGTTTGCGGCCACCGGAGCTGCCTGGAAAGAGGGACGCCGCGCGCACGTCCCCGTGGGCTGCGGGCACCGGTCTTCTCCGGCTGCTCATGAGGGACCGCTGCGGGGTCCCAGCTCCTGCGCGACCCCAGCCCAGGGGTGCAGGGAAGGGGGGCGCGGAGGCCTCCAGCCACAAGGGAATCGGGACCCCCAGCCCGCGCTGCGCAGCACCGTGCCCCGGCCCCGGCTCTGGGGGAGGCCTGCGCTGGGGGCGCTGGACAGCCGTGTCCTGAGGAGCGCGGACACGCGGGGACCCAGGCAAGGCCGCCTGCCCAAGCACCCT
>NW_017729014.1:22688416-22693273 GCF_001723915.1 Gavialis gangeticus
CCGCCCCGCCCCCCTCTCCTCTCCCGGGCGGAGCCGGCCCCGCACTAGGGAGCCGCACCGGGTGCCGGCCCGGGCGCAGGTGCGGGCGCGCACGGGCCCAGCTGGGTGGTTGTGGTGTGAGCCGGGCCCAGCCGAGCCCCTTGTGCCAGCGGTGACAGAGCCGGCGGGCAGCAGGCGCGGATGGCTACTCGTGCCCCGCCTTGTCCTTCCTCCACGCGACACGCTGGTGCCCAGGCTTGGTGCAGGTAGTGCTGTCAAGTGACGGTGTCCGGGTGTCTGCACCAAGCGCGCGGAGAGGGGGAGTAGGGGCCCTGGGTCACGCAGGATGGGGGCAGCCCCCTTCCACTCGCCCGTGGGGACCTGACTGCCCTGGAGATGCTCTGACCAGCTCCTCCGCGCTGCCCCTGCCTAGGGCCAGTGTCTGCAGGGGTTGCCTTCTGCGCCACGGCTCAAGCCTGTTGTCCCGTCCTGCTCAGTCAGTGCAGGTCTGCATTTGCTAACCCCAGCGCTCACTCCAATGCCCTGCCCCGGACACGGCTTCCCCATTGCGGGTCGTTCCTATGGAGAGCCCTGAGGTCGTCTTGTATCTCCCCCTGTCCAGCCGGGATGTTGCACAGAGCTGCCGTGTCTTGCCAAGAGACCCTTAGCTGGTTTGTCTTGCCTCCTATGAGCACGCCTCATTCACTGAAGTCGCTAAGACTCCTCTTCGTTTGCTCTATCTGGTTCTTCGTGGATCCCCTCCAGCTCCTCTTTAGATCTTCTCCACCCAGCTTTCTTCCTGTCTGGATCCCAAATGCACCCCAACACTTTCTTTCCAAAGGTAGGAAGTTTTCTTCCTGCGCATCTACGTCAAAGAGTTGGCCTCACAGCAGGGTTTCTGTAGCTGACTTCGGTCTTGCTTAGGAGCTGTTTGGAGCAAAAAGTTCTCTGCAAAGAAAACTATCGGGCACTTGTGCTTTAATTTGGTACTTCCTCAAACCTTTATCTGTAATTATTGCTTCTAGCACCCAATTAATTGATCTAATGTGCACTAATTGCTAGATAAGCAGTCTAAGACCTTCTCACCAGCTCACAACCATGGTTTGGTTTTAATAGATCCTTGGTTCCTTTTTTTTTTCTTGCAGCTTTCCTCAAGGTTCGAGCCATCCTCTGTACCGTGACTTCTGCCTTCCAGTAGCTATAACATAAGCATGTACAAAAAACGGTATAAGCCATTTGAACATACCTTTCCCTGAGAATTTTGCAATGATCAGACCACTTCTCCTATGCTGTCATTAAAGAGCGCTCAAGATAACGTATCTCCCCGCCATTGGTGTCAGACCTGGCACAGACTTCACTGCCCACTTGTTGCTCTGATTTTGGAATTACAAATACCCAGTAGTACCAACCAAGTAAAGTTATCAGGGATGCCAACAATCATATTCTGCAGTCCAGACACCATCTCATGATATGTTATCAGTTGCTTTTTTTTAAGATTACAGTCGAATGGTTTTCTCCCAGTTCCTGACTAAGGTGGACGGCGGGCCTTCTCCTGCTGCCTGCTCCGTGCAAGGGGTAGATCTAATATGAAAGCCGGTTTTCTAGGCTGTAGTGAGGAGCATGAACAGTGATGCTCTGTTATTCTGGCACAGCAGATTGCCTCACATATCTCAGTGAAACGTGGTTCTTCCACAGCTGGCTCATCTGGATGGAAACCAGCGGCTTGCTGCTCACTTCTATCCACCTCGTCATAAGGGATTCATTTAATGCTCCTTGCAATTATGGAAAGCAAATCCTTCTATAACTAATTGATTTTTTTGACCAGCCTGCTATCGCTGGAGCAGCTGTGGCTCCTCGCATCGAGGTTTTGGGCAGAGCGGAAGCAGGCTTAGCCAGGGCCAGCTCCATGGGCCCGTGTTCGGGTAGCGGCACACTGAGGTCCTTTGGGGGGCACGGGAGAGGGGGAGATGTTGCAGCACCACAGAACTGGCTTTTTTGGGGCAGCGTGGAGCTGAAGGGGCAGGAGGGCATGGAGCCACAGTCAGGCAGTGGCACAGAGGGGAGCCAGGGGCCTACACTCAGCAGTGTCTGGAGAGAGAAGAAACCTAAAGATAAGGTAAAGGGGGAGAAAGACAGCTACGTGGCTGGGGTGGGGTCTGGCGTTGGCTGCATGTTTAAAGTCTCCAGGTCAAATTCCTACTAAAATTCAACAGGGAAATAATCCTACTTAAAATCATAGACAATAAGGGTTGAAGGGACCTCAGGAGGTCACATCTAGTCCAACCCCTGCTCCAAGCAGGACCAGCCCCAACTACATCATCTCAGCCACGGCTTTGTCTAGCCAGGGCTTAAACACCTCCAAGGATGGCGACTCCACCACCTCTCTGGGTAACCTGTTCCAGTGCTTTACCTCTTATTGAGAAAGTTTTTCCTAATATCCAACCTAAACTTCCCTTGCTGCAACTTGAGCCCATTGCTCCTTGTGCTGTCACCTGCCACCGCTGAGAACACCACTTGTTCTGGTGGAGAAGGGACCCCCTGCACCATCAGCACTAATATCCTGCAACAAAAACAAGCAAAGCATCACGATGAGCGTTTGCCAGCTCGGGCTGTCCTACTCCCACCCCTGCCCTGCCACACAAACCAGCCAGGAGCAGCGTAGGTTTTCCAGTTTATTCCTTTTTTGAGCCTGTATATCTTAAAAAGCATTTTTACAAATAGAATCTTCTTACAATAGCGATAAATAGAACTTTATTTTATACATCAGTCACTGGATACACAAACACCATCTCGGATTTAAAAAAAGAAAGGGGGGCATGGAAACCCGAGTGTCCAAACATTAAGTTAGGATTTGACTCAAAAAAAAAAAATGAGTACAACACAGACGTAGAGGAATCCCAGACGCTCGCGGGATGTATTACACATACAGTAGGCAGTTGAAAAGTTACTTACACATCATGGAGCCGTACCTTCCTGCCGGCAGAGGGGAGCCATTGAGAATGGGTGGGTTTTTTTGTTTTTTTTTACAACTATGCAACACAAAGCCCCGAATTTAATTGTACCCGTGGCTATATATTCACGTAATCCTGCATTAGCTGCTAGCAGGCTCCCAGGGTGCTCTCAGCAGCAGACCACCCTCTAAATCCATGATGTACCGGAGAACGAGGCCCTGCTCTGTAGTGCATTGGGAGGGCTATGGCCTTATCCATGGGGGCACCCAGTGTAGTGCCAAGGAGCCCCTGGGCAGTGGCTTTAAAACAAATGCTAATGCAACAGCCACCAAATGGCTTTACCAGCAGCATTTTCTTGGTGGGAAATGCCCTTTGGGATTAAGATCTTCCCCCAGCAACCTCCTGGGAGGCCCTGTAATGCCCCTTGCCAGGCTGGGGGAAGCCAGCTCTCCGGGTCTGGATGACAGATAGAAATGGGTTTGTTTTCTGGTGACAAACTCAGCCTGTTGGTTGCAAAACCCAGTTCTGGAAAAGCTGGAAACTTCGGGGTTGGTTTGATCCTTCATTAAAACAGAAGTTGTGCAAGAAAACTTTGCAGGGGGGAGAGGGGAAGGAAAGCAGCAACGGCCCTGACCGAAAACCCTGCATCAAATAACTCTGCTCGGTGTCTCGCCAGTGCCAGGGCTGGGTGGACTGACAGCTTTGCTACACGCTGCGTGTCTGGTTTGGTGCAGGGCAGCTGGACGGAGGTTGCGTGTCCGCTGGGCTTGCAGGGGTTAAGTCCTATGGCTCTGGCAGGTCTCGTCAGGATTGTCTTGTCAATGCACAGCGGCTCTTTGGGATAAACATGCGTCTGCCCCCCCCACCCCCCGGCCGGGGGTGTTTGTGCCACGCCTGCCCAGAGCTGGGGGCGCGTGAACACGCTGCAGTGGCCCTTTCCCAACCGGAGCTCACGGGGATCCTCCGCACTAGGCGCTGCCCCCACTCCTGTCCCTGGCTACCTCGCCCCACCCGTTTTACCCCTTTGGTCCTATATCCGGGGGATGTGCCTACGTCTGTAGCTGGAGATGCCTTCCCTAAAGGGTGGCATGAGCCCCGTGGCCCTGGTGCCCTCCACTCCCTGGCTTCTGGGGACCCCTGGGTTGGGGTCACTCCCTTGGGCAGCGGGCGCTGGATTACAGCAGCCTGGGTCTCTCTGGGGTGCAGGGACCCTTGTGACAGGGGCAAAAGCCCCCCCACTTGCTGCGGGGCTCGTGACTTTGGGGCCTCATTTGACAAGGAGATGAGACTGGGTGGTGTGGGCTCTGCTGGGGGAAACTGGTGAATGGGGCTGGGGCTGCTGAGGGGTCTTGGTTGCCGCAGCCCAACCCCCAGAGCATCAGCTGCCGCTATAGCCTCCGTAAGCGGCCTTCCAGGGATCGGGGCCAGCCTTGCCCTGCCTGCGCAGCCACGGGGAGGAGATGGGGGCTCAGGCCAAGCGGGGAGGGAGCATCTACATGACACCCCCTTTTTCCGAGACTTGCAAACTGGGGGTGTTTCAAGGCTACAAAAGGTCATGGGAAGTCCTGGATGCTGCCCGTGTCCCTGCCTATGGGACTGGGTAGGTCTGCTTCACCCAAGCTGCCGCACCGCGCCTTTCCCCCTGGCCGACCCCTTTGCCCCTGGAGGCTGTGAGCTCTCTGGGCAGGACACGGGCATGGCAAGGGGCTGGGGTGAAATGCCCTAGCAAGGACCTCAAGAGGAGACCAGCCAGGCCTGCCGTCAGCTAACCTGAGGCTGGGATGGGAGCAGAGCTCACCCAGAGGAGGTGGCGCCTAGAGGAGGCTGGATCTAGCTGCCCGGGGGGATTGTCCTGCCATGGATGAGCCCCAGCTCTACCGTCCCACGTCACCTGGTGGTTGCGGGCACCTGGGTGCCCGTGGCTTCC